>NC_136487.1:63416406-63513906 GCF_053919585.1 Euprymna scolopes
TCTGGTGTCAACTGATAGTGGTGGTGACTTAATATTTAGTGAGAAAATAGGAACTCCTTCCTCTGAAGATGTTGCTCATTGGATGCAATGTAGCATTTTATTATCACGGCTGAATGTATATAAAATGGCTAAATAAAATAGTGGCTATTAGGCTAGATGTATTGAATCTGTATGTGGCAGCCGCTGTTGTAAATCTACGATACTTTGGTCCAGAGAAGAATTTCTGCAGCCATTTTATTATATAGGAGATAAATTTATTTACAAACATCTTCACTCATGCCATGGATTACCACCACCATAGAATATAAGAGGAAAGAAAAAGAAAAAAACAAAAGAACAAATTGTCCAATTTCCTGAAGATGAATATTTTACTATTCGAAAATTTGAAAAAAAACCAATGTTTTTTATCTTTTAATAAATAGCAATATTTATTAAGAACAATTTCACACTCGTTAAATCTTAAATTGTTATTGTGTTTCAAACAGTAAATTCCTTTTAATAAATAAATAAATAAAATAAACTTGTAAATAACTTTTTTTTTGCCCGTATCATTTTTATGGTACAATTTTTTTCTAGTGATATTTTTACCTAAATTCGTTATGATCTTTAGATTTCCATATTATTATTATTATTTTTTTTATTTTTTTTTTTTAACTATCAACTTCTATGGGTTATTTAAAATCAGTTATGTTTTTTGTTGGGATTCTTAATTTTCCTTGATTCAGATATTCTGATATATTTTTAGCTCTTTTGGGAATTTAAAGATGTTTTCTATATTAGTATATTCAAATAAATTTTTCATAATAGTTTTGAAGAAAAAACTTTCTAAGGTTTTTAGTATCTTTAGGATGTGCTTCGGGACAAGATCAAAGTGTAGTATCTGTTCTTCAGATGCTGCATTTCAATTTCGTGTTTTCTGTCAGTGGAGGAGAAATCCTTCACGACTGAGACGATTTTGATTTTTGTTCCTTTTCTCCACATTAAGACAAAAAACGACCCTGGTGTCTAACTTTGTCCTGTGGGGAGGCATTGTAAATAGGAACTATGATAGGTGTTAGGCTAGGTGTGTCAGAAATTTCATGAAAAATAGTGAATAATTCCACCCCGTCTTTCCAAGCTTATAACTCCTCGAAAAATGCAATTCAAGCCCTAATTCTTTTTTCAATTAAAGAGGCAAGGACCAAGGTTTCATTAAAAAGCAAAACAAAAAACAACGTGGGTTTAAAAAAAAAAAAAAAAAGGTTTTAAACTTCGGACTTTACAGGTAAATTTCTAAAAAAACACTACTTTTTTGTTGTTTTAAATTTGAATATATTATTTATTGACCTTTTCTCTTCAATTTGTGATATATAATACTTTGGTGAGTAAATTAATTATTTACTTTTTAATAGACACTTGAAAATGGGGGGGGGGGCGTGAATTAAAAAAAACGTTTGTCTAAAATATTATATTCGGTTTATTGGAAAGAGCATAAAATTTCACATTAATCCTGAAAATATCGTAAAAATAGAATCAATAGAAAAACTGATAGATTTTTAAAGTTTAAAAATTGAAAAATATTGAGTTCGTAAAATTCATTACTGTTTTTTAAAAAAAAAATATTTCTATTACTTTTAAAACAACTTTAATAGTTTATTTTGGAAGTATAACCCATAAAGAGAATAAACAACCCACTTTTAAAAGAGAAATTACGAGTTTTTTTATTTTTTATTTTATTCAGTTTCATGTTAGGGGTGGCAAAAATTCCTACAAAAATTCTGATACACCTAGAGGTTGGTGGTACATTTTGGATGTAATTCTTTGTCTTTTTTTTTTTTTTTTTTCTTCCTTTGAAGATTGTAATGCCGGGTATGGGGCAGCCAAACCAGCTGCCAACATTGCCCCGCTTTTTTATTGAAACCAACCGAGAGCTCTTTTTAGTATCCTCGCTGTTCCCTTAAGTGCAATTGTCTGAATCTCTTTTGCACTTGGTTCACCAGGAATATTAGTTAGGTAGGACTTCAGGTTCTTCTTCATAAGTCCTGTGTCACCTATGATAACTGGTATGATCGATATCCCCTTTAGGTTCCAGTTTCTTTTCATAAAGGCGTGTGTGAGCGTTTTACTATTTGTTTAAATCAATAATTATTTATCATTACATGAGAATATTCGCAATTTCTAAGGCTCCAAAATGGTGTGTATTCTCTCCTGATGACCGGACATTATCTGAAGGCCGTAACGAAATGCCTCACAAGTGAAAAAAAAAAAAACCCTGATAAATATGATTCTAGCAGAGAACAGACCAGACAATTCTGAAGAACACAAGCCATAATAGTATTTATAAAAAAAAATTTTTTTTTAATGAGACTAGCAACATCACGTCTGTGAAAGAGAAGGTGCAGAGATTATGTAGTATTTAGAGCTTTCAAAAAACTATAATTTCAATGAAGAAATCAACTGTGGAATTTCCTACAAGAAAAATGTTGACAGTTTTTTTTTTTTTTTTTTTTTTTTTAATTTCTCACCGTGGCGTTAGAAGAGTTACTATTCAAGAAACACTTTGTAGATGATGACAAAAATGAAAGCAACAATCGTTTTGGGAAAGAAAGGCAAAAATGATATGCTAGAGTAACGTGTTTCTTGTGGGTCTTCTTTTATTCTGGAAGTGAATTGGAGAGTAATTCAAGACACAGCTAATGACAGTAGCAGCAGTAGCTGACATGACCAAAATATCTTGACACATAAAAGTCAAGAAACCTTATTAATCTTTGCCTCTTACGATGTGTCATTTTCCCGAAATGGATCTTTTTCTTTCTTTCTTCATCTTTTTAAAAAAATAAAAAAAACATATCGGAATTTTAGTGATATTTATTAGTATTTGCTTATAAACTAGTTGCTACTCGACGTTGTTCGATATATAATGAAATCATTTTTTTTTGTGTGTGTGTGTGTGTGTGTGTGTGTGTGTGTGTGCGCACGCGCGCTTGTACACACTTATCTACGTTTACACACAGGAGCCACACGTTGTATGCAGTCTAGTACATCGCAAAGGAAACCAAGACAAAGAATAACTCTAACTCATTTTTTTTTTTTTTTTTTTTTGTGCAATAACAGCATTTATTTTCTCATTCTCCCGCCATGCATGGCTTCCCATTACGGCGGTGACGTCTCTCATGTAATCGTTCCTCTAACGTCCTCTCTCTCCTTTTAATGGTCTTTTTCCTTACAGTGACGGCATTCCGCATTTCGTATGCATATGTATTCGCGCTTCCATGCTCTGTTACATATCGTGTGGTAGGTTCTAAAACGTTTCATCTGTTAGAATCTAAATTATGGTTTATTTGTTTTGAGGTCATTTAATGTTGAATCCAATAGTTTTGGAAAAGTTTTGTATGCTTCAAGTTGTTTATATCTTCAAATATTTATTCATAGTGCTTGGTTTGGTTGTTTTGTTTTATGACATTACTAGCATGGATACTTGGCGTTGCCTGGGTGACATGAAGTTCTGTTTGGACACACCTGCTATACTAAGGATATTGAACAGTTTATTATTATTATTATTATTATTATTATTATTATTATTATTATTATTATTATTATTATTATATGTCAACTCCATCGTTACCCCCAGAAGAATTTAAAAAAATAAAAGAATGGATAAAAACACGAAAATGTAATCGCTCCAAAAATAGAAGTATGTGACAAACTCCCCACCAGATATTTCGGCAAAAGGGATACAAAGCGAAACAGCTAATCTCTAGATATTGAGCACTTTTTGTTGTCCATGCACTGGACCCTCCCCCTCCCCCAATGTAAAAAATGCCCATGTGACCGTAAAAAAATGAGCCGAGGTGGCCAGGCTCAAACATGAAATGCAAAAGAGGAAAAGGCAAAAAGCTGTGGGCGAACGCATTTGCCCACATGACCACGAGTGCTTATGACGTCATGACGTTGCAAAATAAGCATTTTAACCATAGTCTTAGTCTGATATGCATGCGTGATTTGCGAAAAATGCAACTTCCAAAAAGTGGTCCAATTAACTGCTCCAGAATTAATCTTTTTTTCTAGTTTTCACATATTCATCTGAAGCATTTCTCTTTGAGATGGTACCGGTTTCATCTTGATCAGATACGCCTGACAAACACACGCACAAACTAGCAGGTGTACCTGGCGTTGCTCAAGGTCATATAAATTTAAATAGAAGTGAAATTATGTGTAATATCTTTATATTAAAATTTCTATCTCTCCCTCAAGCAGTATCTTTATGTTTCTCTCTTTTCCTTTTTTACCATTTTTATCTGTAAAGAGCTATGACAACCAACAAACCGGAAGTCTAAGACTCAAGTTTCGCCTTCATTTGGGCTCATCAGTTAGATATATCCGAACTAGGGATGCGAAACACAAGCTTCTTGCATTCAAGATGAGTACTTTGCCATATGAGCAACCGTGCCACAAACAAGAAAGTCTATTAATCCAGCAAGTTATACAATCTCTCACATTCTGGAAATTCTGTTACTAATTGCTTGCTAGGTTAGTATGTTGGATGGCATCATCCTAGCGAGTGTAAAATTCCTACTTGTGAGACATCAGCTTCGGTTATTGCTAGTTGGATGATCACACCACTTGTTCAAAACAAAGTAGGTTCATTCCATACTCGGATTTCGTCACGGTTTGCTTGATCTGTGTTAGTTAATAGACTTTCTTGTGTGTGTCGTGCAGTTGCTCATGTGACAGAGTACTCGTCTTGCATACAAGAGGCTCAGATTTTGAATCCCGAGTTCAAATATGTCTAACTGATGAGCTCAAATGAGGGTGAAACTTGAGTCTTGGACGGTTTGTTGGCTATCATGGCTCTTGTGAGCTAGAATGTTGTTTGACTGGAAATAATTATATATATATATATTTATTGGAATCTTTTGAGATAAGTAATTTGTATATTTATTTATTTATTTGCAGATTGTTACCCTCATCTTCATAGTCGTTGTTTCACAACGTTTCGACCAACTATTCCTTTGGCCTTCTTCAGGTGGTTAAGCACTACGAGATAGGAAATGTTGAGTCTTGTAACTGTATCTACAGTAATTACTGCCTTCCATAGTTGTTGTTGTATCACAACGTTTTGGCCAACTAATCCTCTGGCCTGCTTGGGTAGGATTGAAACTCCTACCTTCAGACAATGCTCTCCTGGAACCATAAAGATTCAATGCCTCTATCTACTGTGCCAAGAGGTCCCTGGTGAAACAGCAACAACGACTATGAAGATGAAGATAACAATCTGCAAATAAATGAATAAATATGCTTTTTCTTTATTGTCATCACTTGAGCTGCAACGAACAATTTATAATCATACAATCCATCCACGCCAATAGACATACCTGGATTTGCCCACCACCACACTAGATAACGGATCCTATGCAACTTTTTCTTTTTTATAGAAATCGCTTCAGACAAGGCATGAAGCCATTTGATGTCAGAAGCTAACAAGAACAAAAGATGATTATCGCAAAGACAGGAAATGCCTACTTACCTTAGTCTTAAAAAGATCAAAGCTGGAGGTAGGAGGAAAACAGTCAGCGGGAAGAGGATTCTACAAGTCTGCGGTTCTTTGAAAGAAAGTATTGGAATAGGAAACTGTATTACAATGAGGTATCGAAACAGATGGAGACCACTAGATCAACGAATCAAATGAGCTGAAATAATAGAAGCAGGGAATAGATAAGACAATTCTGAAGAACACTTGCCATAATAGTATTTATAGAAAAGATGGAAACTTAGCAACATCACGTGTGTGAGAGGAGAGTTTGCAGAGAGGAGGAAGAAATATGTTAGCTTACAAAGCGTGGCGAGACAACAATCACTATGGAAGGCAGTAATTATTGGGGATACAGTGAAGAGATTCATCATTCCTGTCCTATCACGGTTAACCAACTAAAGAAGGCCAGAGGAATAGTTGGTCGAAACGTCGTGAAACAAAAACGACAACTATGACGATGAGGGTAACAGTCCATAAATAAATAAATAAAATAAATATACAAATTACTCATTCCAAAAGATTCCAATATATAATTATTTCCACAGTCAAACAACGTCACAGCCCACAAAAGTCATGACAGCCAACAAATCGGAAGTCGAACACCCTAGTTTCGCTCTCATTGGGGCTTATCAGTAAGAAGTTAAGACACAATATGTACTGCCTCATGCAACGTTTTGTATGCATCAAGTGGAACAAATCTTCTCATAATAATCATCATCATTCAACTGTCAGTCTGTCCATCTTATCATTCGTTATTCTTAAGTATTTTTAAGCCTTAATAAGCGTTGATTCATTAGCAAAAAAAAAAATAGAAAAGAAAACGAGTTCCTTGTGAAATCATTTGATGCAGTTCCCAGAATCTGTATGGCGAATGCTATTAACCTGATACTATACACTTTTTATTTTTATGGAAATCGCTCCTGACAAGGCATGATGCCACTTGGTATAAAGAGCTAAAAAATAACATCTGAAGGTAAAAAAAAAAAAAAAAAAAATACTAGCCAGTGATAAGTGTCCAGAAAACAATTATTCTCCCTTTGTCTGAAACATCGTTCATCAAATCTGAGGATTAAAAGATAAAATAAGAGAAATTCCTGTAAGAATTATATCTCATTATTAAATTAGCAGTATTTAAAATAATATAGAATTACTGTATAAGTTATGAAAGTATATGGCAGTTAAGCTACACATGATCTTCAGCATGTAATCCCCGTAAGAACTAGTTAGCCTGACAATTCCTTACGGGGGATCAAACGTGGAAGATTCTGTGTAGCTTAGTTGTCATATTTTCAAAACTTACTACTTAGCTCTACTCATGAATTGAGCACTGTTGAAGTAAATACTGAAAATCGATGCATAGATAATAATAATATATATTTATGTGGAAATATGTTTCTTCAATATTTCACCTTTTATTTATACCAATCCTTTAATTTATGAAACTCGATGTAATTACAGAGCATATAACAAATAAATGACAAAAGTCTATATTCCAAATTTCAAGATGTTGACCATCTTACCATTTATTCCTTTAAGTATATTGACATGCACAATTCTTGACAGCACCTGTTTCGTAGTGCAAAATCATTCATTTAATTATTATATCAATCAATGAATTTATTTCGCCCTTACCTCATGGGAAGAAAAAGCGCTTATCAATTTTAAAAGAAAAATAAATGCATATAGGCATGATTACAAAATCCGAAAATTGGGAGAGAAGTTGCAATTATTATTTTTTTTTTATCCTTTTATTATGCCATCTTTTATTCTAATCATGCTCATATGCATTTATTTTCTTTTAAAATTGATAAGTGCTTTTTCTTCTGATGAGTTAAGGGCAAAATAAATTCATTGATTGATATAATAATTAAATGAATGATTATGCGCTACGTAACAGGTGCTGTCAAGAATTGTGCATGTCAACATACTTAAAGGAATAAACGATAAGATGGCCAACATCATGAAATTTGGAATATACACTTTTGTCATTCATTTATTCATGTGTGTGTATATATATATATATATATATATATATATATATATATTATATATATATATATATATATATATATATATATATATATTATATAGGCAAAAACTAGGAACCGAGGCAATAATATAAATAAATATCACAGAAAAAAAAAGGAAATACATGAGACTTTTTTGAGAAGGATGAGATGGATCATATTTCAATGAACTTTAATATTTGTTAAATGTAGAGCGTGGATTATTTCGGCAGCCACTCAAATACTCTATCCTCATGCAGCAGCAGCAGCGGCGGATTTCCCTTTCTATCGGTTTCCAGGACAAACAGAATAAAACAACCAAATTGTTCTGAATCATCAATTTTGACATGTTCTTTTTAGAGGATCGACTAAAAACCCTTAATAACCGGAACCGTCAAAAAGTAGACATTTAACTCAATTCAACAGTTTGACTAATAATCTACTAATACTTATGATGACGGGAGGAGTTTCTACTTTTCATGGATTCTCCAGCCGGAGAGGGGGTGGGGAATAGTTGATGGAAATTTTCTTTCTTGCCCTATGCCATTTCTGAAATTGCCTTTTCCCTGTTGACTGTAATATCTTACTAGTCTTGTACAATTCTAGGACGTCCATCCTCCCAGGCTTTGCCTTCTCTCTCTGAGAAATGGTTAGTATATTGCTGATCGCCAGAGGCGCCCCGACCTGGGGATTCCGACAGATCTGCCCAGGCATTTTTTTTTTTTTTGCAGACCAAAGTGCTCCTGCTTTGGAGCGCTGGCTCTTTAATGCCAGTCTCTGACCCCTTGTGTCACATATTGTTGCCGTAAGAGGGGGATATATATATATATATATATATATATATATATATATATATATATACATACATACACCTTCACAGGCACAGTGGTATACCCATCTAATCTTATTGTGGCTGGCTCTGTGGTTTACTACAGTGTGCTCGATTGCCATACTAATATCATTTAGAAAGGTATGAACCCAAAGCCTCCTCCTCCTCCTCCTCCTCCAGTTAAGAGTAAATTGTGTTCAATTTATCACAGAAAATTTGTATGCTGCATTTCAACATTTATGTGGGTTTCTTTTTTCACGAGTTATTCACATGGTCATATCTGTCTAATATTATTGTGGTTGGCTCCATGGTGATTTCCTTTTCTTTTTTTTTTTTATTGGATTATTTGTTTTAATTAGCTATTTCTCGCCTACCCTCTCATTACTTTGGGAGGTGGCGAGGGTGAAGTGGATAATTACGCACACTGAAAACCTAGGTCTGTCGAGTTAGATCTCATAGCACCACTTTCTCTTATGGATGTTGTCAACCTTCATGTGCCCCTTCCCACTGCAGGAAGATGTGACGCAAGGTCAGAAGGTGGGGAAGAATCAAATCTGCACTCCTAAAGTAGAAGCACTATGGCCTAGCAAAAAGTACCTGGACAGCCCTGTCAGTACTCTCCAGTTAGGGCGCCTCAGGCAGTAAGCAATGAACTTACTTCACCCAAAAGCTGGGTGGTAAGGCCTGAAAAGGTGGACCTCTTAGGTACTACCCAGGCGATTGCCTCAGTCTGCAAGGTAAAAGGCAGTGAGCTGACACACTGGCACAGCACCTGTTGGGTTGATGATCAAGGACAAATCCTTAACTGGTATTTCTATCCAAGTAACCCCCCCCCCCCGCAACGAAAGCAGTAAGGAGACTACCCTTATGACAAAATATGTGTAGGTACCTGATAGAATATAGAAAACTACTGACACAACAACAGAATCAATCTGGTCTTAAAAAGGAAAAAGGTCATTATGCAAATTCATACAAATTGACTTTACTGAGTTTTTTTTTTTCTAACTCTATATAGCCGTGTTATTACCTGCCAACTTCGACTTAGTAAAGAATAAACTATTCAAAACTCACTTTCCTTTGTGTTTATAAAACAACCTGTTGCCCTTGGTTCATTGTACATTAATACAGTGATATACTATTCTATATAAAGGTAAATAGATGTTTTAAAAGTACATTCATTTATTTGTATTTTATTGGTGGAGAGAAATATCCAGCACAGGAGACTTCGTTGGTATGGTCACGGTGAAACAAAAATGAGAGTGCTTGAGTTAGTAGATGTAGAACAGTTGAAGTATCAGGACCAGAGAACAAGAAAAGCTAAAGGAAAACATGGGAGGAAGTGATGACGATGAATTTGAGAGAAAGAGGGACAAATAAAGAGCTGTCCAGAGATAAATTAATTTGAAATTTCGATATTTATGCAAAGTACTGATCGCATTATTGTCGACATATTCTGGGCAAGTTAGGTAAACCACTGGAAGATGCTAATCAAAAACTTTTTTTTAATATCGAGGGTGTGAGTTCCATTATAGAAACGATTTAATTTGAATAAAATAAAATATGTATCAAGTGCGCTTGAAAGCCAAATCACAACGTAATATTATTACTTATTTATTTTTTATTTATTTGTTTATTTTCCTCATATTACGTTGTGAGTTGGCTTTCAAGCGCACTTGATGCGTATTTTATTTTCTTCTTTTTTTTTCCACAAAAATGCTGGCTTATTTTTAAGGTACTGAACAAAATTTTGTGCTTCTTTTTTTCAATAACGTTATTATTTAAAAAGCCATTCCTAATATGAGAAAGGGGATATTTTAACTATTGTGTACTTTCACCTAAAAATGTAATAAACGGAAGATACCAATTGTCACTGCTGCTATTTCATTGGCAAAGAATTTCGGTATCTTCTAGTGGTTTACAATAACGTTGTCTGCATATGCCAACTTGTAAAACAGACATTAAACTGATGATGATGATGATGATGATGATGATGATGATGATGATGATGATGATAAGGCGGCGGCGGCGAATGAGGATTTTATGAAACATGTGTAAGGAGTGTTTTTTTAACTCTAGTGAGACATGACTTGTTACATCTATGGATATAGCCAGATTAGCCCATAGTGACCATGCCATGATCAGCTGGATCCGTCCTTGAAACTCTGACAGAAACACTAAACATTTGAGGTCTAGCCAGTGTCAAGTAGATTCTTTGGTGCAGCAGTCTGCATTGGTACGGTCACCTTCAGCGCATGGGTCATAGTGTGTGGCCTTGAGGGCATTGTCATCCCTGGCCCTATCCTAACAAGCAATAAATCAAAGGTGGTGGTGAATGAACATCAGACTTGACAGAACTTTCAACCATCAGACCCAGGGAAGAAAGGGAAGTCAAACCGATGAGGAAGTAAGATGTATGTGATGAAACTGTATCATTATTTACAGAATGTTCATATTTACAATATCTTTTCACACATTTTTCATTATTAATAAAAGCTTCACCATTTTGCTGCCTTTGACCAAGGCTCCATTTATATTAGTGTTGGGACGATTAGCTGGAATCGGGGAAATGGAAAACTTGGAACGTTTTGAGATATCAGAATCACTATGGAAATCGGAATCGGAAAAATTATGCCTATTTTCCGATACCAAAAACGATTCTTTTAATTATCTAATTTCTTTTTGTTTTCTTTTCTTTAAAATTTACTTTTCCATTGCTGGTACCAATGATAAAATGATAAATATTTACTGATTTTAAAATATCAATAAGACTAAAATCTATAGATCACCAATTTTTATTTTTAAGTTTGCAAAAAAAAAAAAAAAAATCAAAAAACAAAATATGCATATATTACATGGTTTTATGGTAATACAAAAATTTAAAAAAATAAATAAATAATACATATATATTTAGAAATTTTTTAAAAAATCAGAATCGGTCATTGTATCGGAATCAGGATAATATTGGAATCGTCTGATCACTAATTTATAAAAAAATAAAATTTATTTTTGGATGTGGAAGATAAAATGAACATTTTCTGCCTGTGTATTGATTGGACTTGTAACTTTCATTTTATGAGACTTTTGTGTTTGATGTATTCTCATCCTACTGTTCTCCTCCTCCCAGCACTTCTCATCTCATACGTCTTCGGCAAACAACCAAACAATTAATGAATAAAGCAAGCAAAATTATCAGAGTTAATGTTATTTATACATAGCTAATCTATGAAAGAATGTCCTCAAAAATTTAGAAATATTTAAAAAAAAAAAAAATGTTTCTGTTGTTTAATATCAGATTGATGCAAAAGTTTTTGCCGGTTTATAGAATGATCATTTTAAAACTATTGTAATTAATTTATGCATATTGTTATCTATATATATAAAAGCCAAACAACTGTGTGTATGTATGTATGTTTGTTTGTAACGCTAAAACTTTTGAAAGACGGAACCAAACTTGACAAATTTGGTATCATATCGAAGCCCCATCACCCGGATGACAAATATCGAAATTTCACGTCAAACAGACCACTAGAAGTTGGTCAACTGATCAGTTATCTTCGAGGGGGGCCCGAAAAAAACCTGTCATTATCTATATATATAAAAGACAAATGTTTGTTTGTAACGCTAAAACTTGAGATGAAAGATTCCTCTCCCCTAAGAATAAAACATATGTTCAATATCTGCTTTTGTTTTTTCATTGTTTATACGGTCCCGAGCAACGCCGGGTAGCCCTGCTAGTCTATAATATAAATCTCACCTGTCTGTTTAAATGTATGTATGTTTGTATGCCTAAAACTTTC
Organism: Euprymna scolopes; assembly: GCF_053919585.1. Taxonomy (NCBI): domain Eukaryota; kingdom Metazoa; phylum Mollusca; class Cephalopoda; order Sepiida; family Sepiolidae; genus Euprymna; species Euprymna scolopes. The sequence goes on from NC_136487.1 coordinate 63,428,551, forward strand.
AACAAAGGCGACGGATTTTCACGAGATCGGTGTCGTTTAAAGCTCGACCCTTCGGATGACAAATATCAAAAAATTGGCTAACCCTAAACTGGGTACTTTTTTACAAGGAGGGGTCGCTTTTTTCCCCGATATTTTCAAAAGTCATCCCCTGTTTTTAATTGACTATCCTTAATTTACGCAACAGCAAAGACGTCACTTTTTTTCCACGTTCTTTTCCTTCTTCGTGGTATGGGTTCAAGCCTGCATGCCTTTTACCACTTTTTCTTTTTTGTTATACACACACCTCCGAGCAATGCCGGGCACCCAGGCTAGTTACTTATAAATTAATTATGAGGATATGTTTAACTTTTTATTTCAGTTTATTAAAGCATCATTCATATTTTTCTGCAACATTCTCAGCCATGTTGGCCTGAAAACGACTTTCATTGATAAACAGAAAAAAAAGGAGTCATCTTCCATAATGATAATGCTCGTTCTCACACATAATTACTGAAAGATCTCCTAAGAGAATTTGGTTGGGAAATCTTCTCCCTATCTTGCATATTCTCCTGACCTAGCTCACTCGGATTATCACTTATTTCCGAGGGTTACAAAACCATTTAGATGGCTTTAGGTTAATATCATTAGAGAAAATTGAACACATCAATCTAAAGAATTTACAAGCGAGACATTTATCAGCTCGTTGACAGAGGGAATCAAGTTATAGAGAGCAAAGGTCGTTATTGCCATGGGTAAAGATTTTCAAAAACACAGTATTTGATTTTTAAGATGAAATTTTAAACTGGCGAAAACTTTTGGGTCGACCCAATCTAATAATATAACAGTAACCAAGTTTAATAAAGTTTTACAATAAAAATCTAAGAAAGGTGTAATTTTAAAAAGTATAATTATAGGCAATTATAAGCAAGTGATTCAGCAAGGCCCATAACTACAGTTGCATTAAAATTATGTAATTATTTAAATCCAGTGGAAGCTGCTTATTATGCTCACTTTCTAGGAACGTCAGTTATCGAGGTGAAGGTGCGCTTTCTGTTTCTGGTATGGCCTAATAACAGGTAATAAATATTAAACTCAACATAGAATTTGCATTTGCAGCCCTTCCCACCAGTCCTCCTTGCAAAGAAAGAAAGTACAAGTCAATTCATAATGTCTATCGTACCTCTCTAAATCGGGGAGTGCCAAAAGACCTGTGATCTAATTTTTACATTAACTACAATGTTATTCTCATAAATGGCTGGAATTAGCTACCCTCTTTCTTTCCCCAATCTCCTCAAAGTTCGTTCCAAGCCCTAAAAAGTAACACTTCTATGTGAAAGTAATAAGCCAGTGTAAACTAAGAAAACTGGTAAAAAAAAATATTTTTTTCCATACTTCACTGGTCGCACCTTGAATAGGACTCTAGAACATAGTATTTAGAATTAAAAAAAAAACAAAAAACAAAGAAAACGTTTATTCACTTCCAACAAGACATATTGTCACCAAAGCATAAAGGGCTACTTTGATAGGAGTCAAATTTGGTGGGAGGTCAGCCTTGGTGAAGAGCTGGGCAACAAGCTACTTGTTCAACTTACATTTTAATTTATGCATATTAGTATGGTTGGGAAAACAAGTAGCAGAGAGGGAATTCCAAGGGCAAGTGGTCAGGGGAAAAAAGTTAACAGAGTAGAAAATCTTCCAGTGACTTTTACAGTAAAGGGGAAGGATTTTGCTACTAGTCAGGTGGGTCGGGAGTATTTATGTTGGCGCGGCACAAGCACAACATATTTATTGGAGCACATATTATGAAACAAGCAGTGGCACCCAATACTTGAAAATTTAGTCTATTTTAGTATATTTCAAAGGTTTCTTTTCTTCTTTTTTTTTTAGACTAGTCGCTCTATCAAGGCTTGAGAGTTTAGTCTAACCTGCTGTTATTTCTTCCTTATGGACTAGTTGCTCTACCAAGCATGAATGTCTAGTTTAACCTACTATTAATCCACAGCTGAGGGGAGGACGGATGAAATCATATCCGCCCCAAATGATATCAATAAAAATCCACAACCCTCTATGGCAACCATTGAACCACTCCCTAAACATTACTCAGACGTGAAGCAAGTTTGACAGATTCGTTGCTTTTCTTTTATTATCATGTAAAAATACATTTTTATCTTTACAATGTCGCGAATAGAAAATGAAATTTATGTGAAATACATTTGACAATGTCAATAAGATTACATTAACAGGACAGGGTGTTTGGGTATGGCAGAGAGAGAGAGAGAGAGAGAGAGAGAGAGAGAGAGAGAGAGAGAGAGAGAGAGAGTCCTTAACTCTTTCCCTGTTTTGCCTATCAGGTAAATTATACAGGTAGTCTGAAGGGAGAGAATTAAGAGGTCAATGAATTGATTTAAGCAGAAAAGTTGAAGTAAGGTTCAGGGTGACTCCCCAGATGATCTTATCAGGCTACAAGTCAGTCATAAATATGGCCGCCAGTCTGTGAAGGTTAAGTAGCAAATACATGGAGGGTCATAGTGCAAGGCAGTGAGGATAATTAAGTGACAGGATGATAGTTTTTCTGTATGTCCTCCACTATATTATAAATACCTACATGTATTTATTCATATATAAATATATATCCACCCCGTCACACAAAAGTTAAAGTAAAAAAAAACATACAAGACAAAAACAGTTCAAGTGTTTAGGGGAAGACGGAAAGCAAATCGACACCGCTCCCCCCCCCCCTTCGCTAACTGTCTGAAATTAATTTTGAATTAAATCCTTCGGTACTTATACAGAATAAAGACCGTGATATCGTCAGAATTTTCCAGGTAGTTTACGTAAAATGCCGGAAGGTGGCGAATGAAAGTTTCGTTATTTATTTATTTATTTTTTATTTATTCATTTTTGCACACACGCGGGACAATTTGTTCAAGGGAAACTGTATTATTTCACTTATTACGAAGATAATTCAACAAAAAATCAATTGAAAAATGAAAACGTTTTTTTTTTTTTTTTTTTTTTTACACAGAAAATACAATGAATAATTGTTGTTATAAAAGTTAGTAATAATGAAAATGCAATCATTTGTAATTGAAGAATTCTAAATACTCAAGTTTTGGTAGGGCATATAGTATAAAAGGAAAACTTAAGAAATAGCACTTGGGTAGGCTAGACTCAAAAGCCTTGGTAGAGCAACTACCAAATTTAGGCGAAGGGAAACTTTGAAATAACACCAAAGTAGAAAAGGCTCTCAGGCCTTGGCAGGATAACTAGTTTTAAATATTCTAAGAGAAAGAAAATTGAAATAAACACTCAAGTCTTGGTAGATATTTATTTCCCTCCTACCGTGAGGGAATGTGATACAGGGGTGGAAGGTCGGCAGAATCGAGCCAGTGCCCCTATAGAAAGAGCACTGGTCTTGCAAAAAATGTCTGAGTAGCCCCATTAGTATTGCCCGGTGACTGCACCTCCGACAACAAGCAATAAACTTGCTCCACCTGAAAGACAGAAGGCACGGCTTGGGAAGATGGATCTCCTAGTGTTACTCAGAACGAATCCCTTAGTCCGACAACTAAAAGGCCAATGAAATAATCCAGTTTCTACCGGACTGATTGTTGGAACCTCGACTGAGTTGATGTTTGTCCCCAATCGCAACAAAACGCCAATCGCAACAAAACGCCAATCGCAACAAAACGCCAATCGCAACAAAATGCCAATCACAGCAGAAAACTCATCGCAACAGAACGCCAAATGATTGATGCAAACTGAAACAATTGTCTTGGTAGGGCAACTAACTAAGAGAATAAGGTAATTAGTGTTTAAGGCAGATTTTAATCACGATTCACTTAATAGCTGTAAATGTCATTTTTAATAGATTTGTCTTAGTCTGTCTTAGAGTAAAAGCAATAAAATCCATGAGTCAAAATGATTTTATTATAATTTGTCAACATATTTAAGAGAGAGTGGGGCTGGGGGGTAAATTTCAAATACAAATTTTAAAATAAATTTACTAGTGATAAGACGATTCCATTATTTTCCCCCGATTCCGATACAACTACCGATTCTGATTCTTTTTAAATTTCTAAATATAGAGCTGTATTTTTTTTTTTCTTTTTCTCGGATTAAAAATCCATGTAATATGTGCATATAACTTTGAAAACGTAAACATCCATTTGTGCGAGTTGATCTCTAAATTTTAGTTTTACTCATAGTTCAAAATAAATAAATATCATTTCATCACTAATACATGGAAAATTAAGTTTTCAACAAAACTAAACAAAAACAAAATAAAAAACGATTAAAAGAATCATTTTTTAGTATAAAAAATAAATACAATTTTTTGCAATTCGACTTCATCAGCCCAACACTAAAATTTATTTTCAAAGTTTGATTTTTATGAAACTATAAACCATTAGAAAATGTAAACCATTAGAAATCAATAAATACTCTCAAAATTTTAGTTTCTTTGGAACATTTTAAAGGGTTTTTAGGGGATATGATATAGACACACCAATTTGAAAATTCAGATATATCACATTTGCATTAGATTTGATCTATAGTCATTTGACACCAATCAAGTAAGATTCTCTATGATCCTACGTCTCTACAATGCACGCTAATTAAAGAATACAGTGTTTGTCTATATTACATATTCTTTTTATATATTTACAATATAATTGTTATACATAGCATTATTTGCATAAAACAGATTTCAATATGAACACCTTATTACCATGAATCCTCAAAGTACATTTTTCCCGTCGGACCTCTTACGTTTTCTATGGACAACTGGAGGTCCATATAGATGCTGGTCGAGCTGACACCTAGTTCTGTTCAGTTCTAGGAGGTCCACCATTCCAGAAGTTATCTTATCTTTTTAAGAAGGGGTTAGTTTATTACTAATCGTCTGAAGCGCCCCTGAATCGAGGAATGCAGACGGTCTGCTCAGGCATGTTTTTTTTGTAGACCAGAATGTACTTCATCTAGTGCACTGGCTTTTAAAAACGTCACCTGACCTTGTGCCTAACCTCCAGCAGAATCAGCAAATAAATGCAATATCCTTGATGCTGCATGGTTTAACCAAAGGAAAACAATATTCTGAAAAATTGAGCTAAAATAATTCAGTTGTTGATAAATATTTTTCATTGCGTCCTAGATAGGTATTATAAATAAATGAAAACAGGAAATTTGTCAGCTCTCATAAAATCGGACCATCAATCCCATAGTGAGAGGATAGGCCGTTCCAACTCATGAACTTGATCATACTGTATTTACAAGTCTTTTGAGTTTTTAATTATTTAAAAGAAAATCGAGGAATATTAATTTAGCACTGAATGACCCATAGTTCGTCATCCTTGGTAAATCTACATTAACATATACATTTAATGGCCTGAACTGACTGTGGAGGAAGATTAAATAGGTAATTTTTAAAGTATATTAAGTTATTCATATTTTATAGAACATCCCTCCCCCCTTACCAGATAAGAAAAGAGAGAAGGTTTTCAAGGTTTCTTTCAAGATTTCTTTTTATAACAAGCCCAAAGCAAACAATCTACACATAAATCCTGACTTGGAAATCATATTCACAATACAAATGTTATTTATACGTTAATTTAAAAGGTCTCCGGGTTTTGAAAGACAATGGATATCGTCTGAAACGGCACCTGCGTGACAAGGAATTTATAAGAAAGCAAAAGTGGCCGAGCATCAGCCATGAAATTGTTTTTTTTTTTTTATTATTTAAATCTCATTTTCTTCCAAATTCACAGCATTTGGTATTCTCAAATAGTCACTCATCTAAGTACTGATCAGACTGAACATTGCTTAACTTCAGTAATCCAACAAGAATCAGTGTTTAATGTAATATAGCTGTGAATGTAAACGTGCTAATATTAATTTCTACAAACTGAAGCTGAATGCATAGTTAATACACTAATATTAAAATATGAACATGCACTTATGCATTCACTGCACAGGCAGTGATCGTCCAACATTTAGACAGTCTCCATTGCATTTTTCAAATAGGTCGGTCTCAGCATGGTTTCATGTTCAATGAGATACTTATTCTGTTTTAAACAAAGAAAACATTTCTTGGGTGACCAGACTCCAACGTGGAGTATTTTTAGTGGGGCGTCTGCCACTCCTATGCATCAATAAAACATGCAGCTCAGCGCATGTATACAAACATAAATAAAGCTTTTTTTTTCTTTTTTTAATATCTCCTCTCGAACATCTGTAAAAACCTGAATATCCCATATAGTAGCAAATCCTGGGAACATGTTTATCAGAAAGAAACGTTGGAAATAAGTCATACACCATCCACTATAACTACGAAATTTCTACAACTTCATACCTAGAAAATGGGGCTATTAAGTCTGACATAGTGATATCGGACAAGAGGGAGAATGTGGCAACCCTAGTTGAAGTAAGTGTCCCTAATGATACTGGCCTTAACAGAGCAGAGAGGGGGGAAATAACAAAATACCAACAACTTATGTACGACATGAAAAGAAACTGGAATCTTAAGAAAGTATCAGACCAGACTAATTAAAAAGAATTTCAAAAACTATCTGGCGAATATACCCGGTGAACCAAGTGCAAAAGAAATACAAACAATAGCACTTAAAGGGACGGTTAGAATCTTAAAAAGATCTCTTGGTTGGAGTAACTAAACTAATGAGAGAATGTTTGGCATTTGGCAGAATGCCCCATCCCCCAGGAAAAACAAAGTGATAAGAAAATTAAAACAAAAAAAAGCTCCTTTCTAAACCTGAGGCTCTTGTGCTGGTGCTTTACTCCAGTTTTATTACATTGTAATAGAACGACTTGAACCACCTACGTGACACAGGACGGTAGTCTGTCAACCATTATACTTATACAAGCCCGGCATCCATATATGAACCTGGGTAGAGTGTTTTACTTACAGGACCTTGTCTTCTCAAAAATGGCCACCTATGCAAGTGCAAATCAGGGTCATAATGATCTAATGAAAACCAGTGTGCTAACATGATTTATATGTAAACAGTATGTTGATATACTTATCCAAATATAATCTATATTATATTTCTCTTAACCTGTGTCTGTGTGTTCATCCCATTTTTTTTTAACTACTGGTCCGATCTGGTTGAAATTTTGTATGGACCTTTGTTATGATAAGGTGCATCACAACTTTTTTATGGTATCCGTCTTATGCAGAGTTAGGGATGTTTAAGTGATTAATCGCCACAATACCACATTTATTCTAAGAATTTATTCGGAAACTACTGGGCCGATCTGGTTGAAATCTTGTATGAACCCTTGTTATAATAAGGCGCCACGAACTAAGTATTATGACATTCATTCGATGCACAGTAAAGAATTAATAGGGATTAGTATTTAATGCAAAAAAAAATGTGCAGAAATTGAACAATATTCAACCAACAATTTGACATTAAGCACTCAGTCAGCTGGTTACAATTTTTGCCCATTTTTAACGAGCAAAATGTCTAGTTTTTTTTTCATTTTTGACACAATCAATGCTTGTAAGAGAATAGACTCTGTTGGTTGAATTCGAAGTATCCACCCATTGATGTCAGACTCAAACAACGGATCACTAGATTTGATCTCAGATGAAATAAAGAGATACACAAAGGCTCAAGATTGCATTGACTCAACTATTGTAATAAAACCAGTAAAAATGAAGGCATAATTTGTTCAACAGATATTTATAGAGAATAGAAATATTCTGCGAGCAGAACACAAATCTTGTAGATTTTATTGGTTTTTCTTTTTCTAAACAAACATTTGAAGCAACTCATCAAAATTCTACTTTATTGCTAATTGAAAACAAGATATAAAATTTCAAGCCAGTCCTACATATTTTTCGTCACATGTGAGCTGAAGAATTTGCTGCTAGTGACGAGAACTTTTGGCCTCTTTAAACGAAGAATTACAAAAAATACAAAGGGAAAAACTTTATGGAATCTCAAAGAAACATTCTTGACATTTCTTGAGAATTTAAAAAGAAAACGTTTATTAGAAAAGTAAACGCTTAAAATTCTAGTTTGATTTATAAGAGTTTAGCGTTTTTTTTAAACAAATAAGTTTACATTCTTTCATGTTTTGTTTATGTCAGAACAATTCTTTGTTGATTTGTGTTTGTGTATGTGTGTTTGAGTGAAAGAGAGAAAGGACGAGAGAAAGAAAGAGAAAAAGGCAAGAGAGAGAGAGAGAGAGAGAGAGGGGGGGGGGAAAATATAGATTGAGAGAAACAGATAGGTAGATAAATAGTGAAAATCCATTCACCCAGGGGAAGTCTCGAAATAAAGACGAAGCGTTGATGAATACATAACTTGGTTTGTTCCATATATATATATATATATATATATATATATATATATATATATATATATATATATATATATATATATATATATATACATACACACTAGCAAAAGTACCCGTCATTGACTGGGTTCAAAAACAGCCTACAGAAAATGGACTCTGATTTATGAAAGTATGATAGGTTATGAAAAGGAAGGGTTGTAAAGAGATAGCTTCGAATTTGGAGGTATCAAAACCAAAGCAAAATATGATGAAAGTAAAAATAAAATAGATAGACCCCATAATTTATTATACCATACCTGTTCACACTGAAACACTTATCACAATATTCTGTGGATCTATATAAAAAAACCTTGTTAAACTTTGTGACATATTTCCATTCTATGGAGGTCAGGTGCGAACGAACACCCCATAATTTTATTATACTATATTTATTCAAACTGAAACATAATTATGAAAGTATACTTACACAGATAGATATGAAAAATCTTTATTAAAGTTTGTGCCTACTTCCATTCTATGGGGCCAGGCACGAACGCAGACCCCGCAATTTTATTATACGATCCCTATTTAAGTTAAAACATACTTATCAAAGTATTATTATGTACATCTATATCAAAAATACTTGTAAACGTTTTTTTTTATTTTTAAATTTTTTATTTCCATACTTTGTAAACCAGGCGCGAATGCAGACCCCACAATTTTAATGAACCACCGTTCTGCCAGATCAAACATACCCATTCCTATGTCTCGATACATCTTCTATCATTATATGTAATCAGTTTTTTAATATAGTCAACCATATAGGAATTAGAATAGACCAATTATGTGACAAAGTTCATTAGCTGTGTTTGACAATAATCCTTATGCAAAATTTCTTCAACTTCCTCTGTTGTTTCGATACTAATTAATTTCTATGAACATTCATTTACTTAATTTGCCTGGGAAAATGTAGAATAGTCGAACAGGAATAAGCAGGAATCCTTTTGCGAAATTTGTTTTCATTTTGCAAAAATTGTGTTTGCTGTGACATAACGATTTTTGTTTGTTTGTTTAATTGAAACATTACATTCTGTGTCTATAATCTTAAAGCAATCTCTATTATATAATAGGAACTTTGTGTAAGTTCGTTCTCTATGGACTTGAAAATGGCTGGGCTGAGTTTTATGAAATTTCATACGAAGGTATTTTATGTCCCTGGAAGTGTTCTTAGGTAGGTTTTCTATTGGGATGTTGGATCTCCCCGCTAGTAGGTAATTATTTCTGTTGAAATATTTAAAAAAACAGGGATTTTATTTATCAAAAATGAATAAAATTTCTATTACTCTAACTTTATATGATCTCACCATTGAATTGTATTCGTAGATGAATTTTTGTAGTGAAATTCTATTTGTAGACAAAACGTTGTAATGGTATTGTATTTGTAGACGAAACGTTGTAATGGAATTCTATTTGTAGACGAAATGTTGCAATGGGATTGTATTTGTAGATGAATTTTTATAGTGAGATTCTATTTGTAGATGAAACGTAATAGAATTGTATTTGTAGGCAAGACGTTATAATGGAATTGTATTTGTAGACGAATTGTTGCAATGAAATTTTATTTGTAGATGAATTGTTGCAATGTAATTGTATTTGTAGACGAATTGTTGCAATAGAGTTGTATTTGTAGATGAAACGTTGAAGAATATGCCTTTCTACCAATCAGCGCAAAGAACTTTCTTTTTCTTCCTGCATCAAACATCAAATGGAATTTTCATGAACCAAGTTTCTTCCTGAAAACTTCACATCTATGGAACGCGTTGCCACAAAATAGCTTCCCTGCGGAATGCAACATGTTCATCTTGAAGTCCAATGTCAGTAAACACTCATCATAAACCGTCCTCATAAGTCTTCAAATTTTATTCATTTCATTAATTCCTATCATCATTATACTATCAATCTATCCATCTCATTAACCCTTATCCTCAAGTGGCTTTTGGTCTCGATAGGTAATGGCTCATTAGTAAAAAAAAAACAAAAAAACTCTGTGTCTCTTTCAGAGACTTAATATCACAACTATTACTCTCATCAGGAATTGTTCTCACGCCAAGGGCAGATAACTCCAAACAAAGGACACTACTACTTATTGTAGACAAATTCGCTATGCACTGCACCACTAATATAACCACAAAATGAATGACATTTCTTTTTTTGAATTTATACCTTTTAGCTGTATTTTACAGTGTAGGTCAATAAATAAAAACTGAATTCCTGAAGACTTATTAGAGAAACATAATACATTAGTAATAAACGCATTTCACCAATAAAACATAACTTAATTTCATGTAAGAGTTTAACGTCTCAATGACGATTGTTAAGCAATTAAAAAAAAAGAGTCGTTCAACCCTTCGTTTCTTATCCAGCTTGTTCTTTTTCTTAGATGGGTAGGATTGCTTATTAATTGCTCTGGATTATGAGACTTATTTGCAATTAAGTCTGTAATTTATAAAAATAAAATCAGTCTAGACACAGGAATAAAAATTGCTTAGCAACTGGCAGTTTCAAATTTAATACCCAGCAGTAGCCAGAGACGAAGTAGTTTTGTCTATACAAACAGCATGCACGTGTGATAGTATTTAGATGCAGGTGTGTAAAAATGAGATTAAAATGGGAAATTTCCACATGAGGTTAGAATAAAGTAGAGTGAAATTTTCCATTAGAAGTCGAATGAGAGCTACGTCTTGGTAGTTACGTTACAGACACGAAGTCACTAGTGTGACGTGGCAAATAGGAATGGTTTGGTTTGTTTGTTTTGTTTTACAGCATATTGGGATATTTAATTTCGAATCTAGTTATTTTAGTAAAAGTTTTTTATGCTTAAATTCTTTACATCTTCAAATCGTTATTCAAGGTGTTTGGTTTGGTTGTCTTTTTTATGGCATATCAACCCTTTTGAGGTTATTTATAATGCCGAACCCAGTAATTTTGATAAAACGTTTTACTATTCAAGCTTTTTTAGATTTTTAAATAACAATTGACCTTCAGCTACCGCTTTCTGACATATTTCTTTTGAGGGGGTAGTAGTTATTAGTTGGTGGCGAATAGGAATATTAATTGTTATGAGTAAATTTGCGCAAGTTTTTTATGCCGGGGCTTGACGTGACCAACCGATTGATTGGATCAGACTTCTCTGACCACATGTTTAGCTCAGATAAATGGTGAAGTAGAGTGATGCAATACGCATATCCATTTTCTTAGGTTAGGGACTGCTCAGCCACCAAGATCCTGTTATTAAATATAACCTAGCCACGGCAAACTGTTAGCCCCATTGGAGGGATGGGGAGGGAGGGAAAGGAAGAGAGAGAGAGAGAGAGAGAGAGAGAGAGAGAGAGAGAGAGAGAGAGAGAGAGAGAGAAATTTGGAGAACATGACTAAATTTTGCAAAGAGAAAAAAAAAAAAAAAAACAACCCCAAAAAACAATAGCATCAATGTTTGGCACAGTTTAGGCCAGGAAGCAAGAGTTATGAAGACACTGAAAGTAAACTCCTGATCCATTTCCTAATCTCCATAACTTGATTAATGTATAAACAAACTGTGTAATTTATTAAAAAACAAAAAAACAAAAAAAAAACATCCCAAGTTTTTTATTTTTACATTTTTTTTTATAAGGGGAGTCATCACTTATTAAACCTGAAGTTTTTTATTTTTATTTTTATATATATTTTTTTTTATAAGGGGAGTCATCACTTATCAAACCTGAAGTTTTTTTATTTTTATTTTTATATATATTTTTTTTTATAAGGGGAGTCATCACTTATCAAACCTGAAGTTTTTTTATTTTTATTTTTATATATATTTTTTTTTATAAGGGGAGTCATCACTTATCAAACCTGAAGGTCACGTGAGAATAAAGGTTAATAAGTGTAAGCGGTCAGTGCGACAACAGCTAAATGATTGGTAGTAGTGGAAATTGGGTAGAATTTGATTATTCAAGAGGACGACTCCACAGAATTTGTTTACATTGGACTTCAAAACGGCAAGTTAGATGGAAAGTATCCCCACGTTATAGAGTTTAACAAGCGAGCAGTTCTAGCAAAGAAACTTCGTTCAGGAAATTTGCGTTTAAATTTAGCCACAGATAGAGAGTGGTGGGTGCAATTGTTGACAGTGGTTGTAAAAGTTATACAGTTTTGTTCATTCTATTTATCACTTACAATCCTCTCATAGTATTCTTCATCATTTTAACCGACAATCCATTCCATCTCTTTAACCCTTATCATCCAGTGGCTTTTTGTTTTGGTAAGTGATTATTCATAAGCAAAAAAAATAAATTAAAAAAAAAAAAAGAAGCAAAATACTAAAACTCCAAATTCTTTAACATAAACCAACTGTAACAACAACGTCATCAGTTTCTCATTATGTTATAAAACAAAAGTCTTAATTAACGGTAATAAGAAAATGTAAAGAAAAAAGATCAAAAGGGAGGATGGGTTTCTCGGCTGAAAATTCATAGGTAATACAAAACTAATCTAATATATAAACGGCTACATGTGTGTCTGTCTGTCAGTCTGTCTCCATATTTTCAAACTATCTCCTCTGAAACTAAAAGTTGCAGAGTGACGCTAGGAGCCTCAAATGATTGCATTTTTAGGGGCCGTTCTTTTATGGCATTTTAGCCGGTTAAAATTGTTTTTAAGGTGTCAAAAATGGGTAAAAATTGAAAAATATTGTTAAACATTTGGTACATTCCTCTTAGTTTATTTTAAATTTTTAATCGGTTTATATGTGTGTCACGTGGGTACAGTGGTAACGTCACCAGCTTTGAATGCTACAGTTTCGGTTTCGATTCTAGCTGATAGCACCTAAATACTTCTATTTTACTTTTGAAATTACAACTCTATAATAATATATACAAAGTCTGGACAAATTAAAGTATCATATTTAAGCGTATTTTACGCCCGGGCAACACCGCCCCCCCCCAGCTAGTACTAATATAAATATGCAAATCTATAAGAAGGCTGTTAACAACGTAGAACACTGGGATGTTGAAGTGATATGAGGCATGAACAAAAACAAACGAACGAAGGTCTTATTAAGTTTGTAAATCTTTGCATATCTATTTATTTTTCAAAAAATCATTCGCGTATATAAATCAGTAAAAATGGACTTATTGTTTAATATAACCTGGATGGTAAATGTCTTTGATAATTTCGAGAATATACCTCTCTTTTTCAAAAACAAAACATACTAAAAAAATGCAGTAAAAACAGAACAGAAATACGAATTCAGACCAGCTGCCAAACAAAAATGTTCTGCTTAGCAACTGGACTGATTTCTGTATCAGCAATGCTTCAAGCAAACTACCTTTCCATTTTTAATACTAATATATAAACAAACCATCCTCACAAGTAAACCAGTTTTGTTCCTTCCATTCTTCACTTTCAATCTTCTCATAATAGTCTTCATCATTTCACCTAACAACCATTCCATCTCTTTAATCTTTATCCTCGAGTGACTGCTGGCCTTGGTAAGTAACGACTCATTAGTGACTTCCCTTTTCTCCAAACCTTAGAAATTCTTTAAAACAAACAGTAATAAAGATCAATAGTTTATCATTTTGTTGAGGTAATTTATAAAGATCGTAAATAGTTCTGACACGCCAATTGAGTTGATATCGTTGCTTTTAGTTGAAATTGACAAAAAGTTAGTAGATACCATTGTGTTTTTTTTTTTCTATTTAATCGATTTTCTTGTTTTCGGAATTTCGTTAATATAGTATAATTCCACCGTTTTTTTTTTCTCTCGCGTTCTTCCATCTTTATAAATTGCCTTTTTTGTTGTGATGAGATTAAAGTTTATTAATTCGTAGTGAAACGCAAATGTGAAAGCAAGATTAAAAAAAGGGGGCGTATTTCTAGAATGAAGATCCACAGGTAATCATCAAATTAATAATGGTCTTCAAACATTGAAATATTTATTATTAACCGTTGGAAAAATTGGTTCACAGACGACAAGTTCTCATTAAACACTACTTATCCCAAGACCCGCTTACTTACTCTGTTTAAAGTGAAAAACGCACTTGATGACATTCAAAATGATATCAGCCAAGTCACAGCTGATTGGCCAGAAAAACAGCCAATCAACATAAGCAAACTGTTTTAAAAACAGGACTCGGAATGCCTTACTATCTTTTCACTGAAAATTCTGCCCATCAAAGCTAGGCATGCTTTTCACTCTTAAAAAAATAGTGCAATACAAGCTTGGCAAACCAGAAGAGTACTTGACTCAAAGTCTACTTCCGGTCCGAATTAAGGCCTTCTTATCCTTTGCATCACAAAAAAATATATGTTGAATAGCTGAGGTATTTTCTTACAGCAAGTTAACACCGAATAAGGGCAAACGAAAGTTAGAAGATTGGGCAAACCAGGGCAAATCGAAGTCAGCAACAAAAGGTGTTTAGTCCGATTTAGTTTTTAGTGCTAAAGACTTCCTGTTTTGGGTCGCTTACTCTTCTGGTTTGCCAAGTTTTATAGTAATTTTTATTTATTAATTTATTTATTAAATTGTTAGGTGGAAGTAAAGAATAGTCAACAGAGCCCCACTACTTCCCATGTTAAGAATGACTTTTAAAATAATCTTCAACAGTTTACTGACCGTGCTGAAATAATATTATTTAGAAAGACTTTCTTAACGTAAAGAGCGGAGGAGCTTTGTTGACTATTCTGTACTCACCTAACAATTTAATAAATCTATATATCTATAAAAGTGAAAATGTCTGTATGTGTGTCTGTGTGTGTACACTTCCCTATCAAATAACTGTCAATTTTCGGTCTACACACTCGAAATTTGACATAAGAAGTATTGAGATTTGGGAAAATCTTTTTAATCAATTTTCAGCCAGAAATTTGGCTGTTAAGGGGTCAAAGTTCAACGATTTGACCTTTGAAAACTCTATCAAACTCCTCCGACAATTTTGGGCGTAAACACTTGAAATTTTAGATATAGGTTACTTGGACATGGATCTAACTTAATAACTTGATTTGAGCCCAAAATAATAAATGTTAAGGGGTCATAATAGGGATCAAAGTTTTAAAAAAATTTGACCTCTTCGGTCTCTACCAAATTACTCAGACAATTTCTGGTCTAAACAAACAAAGGGTAAACAAATAAAGGGTATTCAGAGATAGGGCAAGCTTTTTAATCAGTTTGGGTCGAAAATTTGAGCTACCTATATATAAATGTATGTATGTATGTATGTTTGCATGTCTGCCTAAAACTTTCGATAGAGGTGACAGATTTTCACAAGATCAGTATTGTTTTGAAGCTCGGCCCTTCAGACAACAAATACCGAAAAATTGGCTAAAAATATGAACTTCTTCACCCTCAATTGGGCACTTTTCTACAGGGAGAGGTTGTTTTTTTCGCTAATATTTTCGATTATCTTGCCTTAATTTAAACCTACGTCACCTCCGGTTTGAAAGTGGTATGGGTTCGCGCCTGCCTTCCTACAACCACTTCTTTTTTTGCTAAACACACAACTCCAAACACCCTGGCAACGCCGGGCACCCATGCTAGTAATATATATATATATATATATATATATATATATATATATATATATATATAAGTGAAAGTGTCTGTGTATGTCTGTGTACATTTCCCTACACAATAACTGTCAATTTTCAGTCTACAGAAATTTGATATACAAGGTACTGAGATTTGGGAAAATCTTTGTAATCGGTTTTCGGACAGAAATTTGGCTGTTAAGGGGTGAAAGTTCAACGATTTGACCTTTGAAAACTCTACCAAACTCCTCCGCCAATTTTGGGTATAAACAATTGAAATTTTAGATATAGGTTCCTTGGACATGGATCTAACTTAATAATTTTATCTGAGTCCAAAACAATAAATGTTAAGGGGTCATAATAGGGGTCAAAGTTAAAAAAAATTGACCGTTTTTTATTTTTTTTATTTTGCTCAACATACACTTCTAAACACCCGGGCAACGCCGAGCTGAAATGCTAGTATAATATAGATAAGAATGCCTTAATTGTAACCGGAAGTAGACTTTGAGTCAGTTAATCTTCTGGTTTGCTGAGGATTGTGCAGCATCAGTCAATTGCGAAAAGCATACCTCGCCTATCATATTTACTCAGCTTGGGTTAATTTGCTTATGCCTTGCACATGAACATTTCTTTTGATTTGTTTGGTTGTATTGTCTTCTAAACATTTAATAATATTGCTGCTGTCACTGAATCTGTGGCCAAAAATATACGGAATCGTTTATTATTTCTCAAGAAAGATTACGATCTCAGCTCTTGAATACAAATGAACGGAAACACTAATTACAAACAAAAGCGCCAATTCATGCAGGAGAACGTTAACAAAGAATTTGCACAATGGTTTACGCAAGATTTTGATGAAGATGATAATGCTGAAAGCGTAAGTTCTGAAGTTTCTGAAAGTGACAAACCAGTGCAAAACTCTCTGTCTGTATTGAATGCACTTGAAACTCACACAGCATATTTTGAAGCAAAAAGCAGTAATCCTGATGGCGCATTGAAAATATGGACCGTATGAAAGTGTTCATGATGTTAAAGAAATTTCTGTAAAATCAAAAATTACTTTTTTAAGAAAAAGTCATTTTTGACTGAATTATTGGTGAAACTGATTGAAAATATATTTTTTTCTGTGTTTTTTATGTCTATTACTGTTAAATAAACTATATGTTTTTTATAACTGTTAAATAAACTATATGTTTTTTTATAACTGTTAAATAAACTATATGTTTTTTTTTATAACTGTTAAATAAACTATATGTTTTTTTTATAACTGTTAAATAAAGTATATGTTTTTTTTATAACTGTTAAATAAACTATATGTTTTTTTTTTATAACTGTTAAATAAACTTGTGTTCTGTATGTAAAAAGCGTTACATGAAGTGTTCCCATACTTACCTGAACAAAATAAACTGAACACGAATATAAGAGACAACTTCTCCGGTTTCGACGTCTCTCATATCCGGGTTACACATTGAATGAACAATTATATATAGACATATCAAATGAATAAGGCGGTGACAACAGCATATTCTTTTCATTGTTTTAACTCTTGAGTATATATACATTAATATCTTATATGTTTTTATATAGACGGGTGTGGTTCTCGGTTGATTAAGTGTGTCTAACTGTGTCGGATATATACCCGAGAGTCAAAAGAATGAAAAGAATATTCTGTTGTCACAGCCCTACTTTGTCTTTTATGTTTCTGGTTTTTATGATGTGGATTGATAATTCATATTATTTGGATTCTTCAGACAACTGTCCTCATTCTGAGTGGGTTTTTTTTTTTTTTTTTTTTTACAATGTTTCGGTCAATGTAACCTCCAACCTTCTCCAAGTATATTTTGTCAAACTCTGGAATCAGCACGGAATTTCAAACCGAACACTTTATTTAGTCCACAGGGTTAATATGCTCTCATTCTCTCAGATGCAAGGACCCGAGGTGCAGTGTATAAAGTGCTAAATTTAGTCGTAAGATTTGATGCTGAGGGTTCAATCTTCAGAGTGGCGACTCTCAAGAATACAATTGCAAATTACTTAGGATAGCTGATGGATCAAAAGCATATTACCCCTGTGGATTAAATAAAATGTTCCATTCGAAATTCAGTTCAGATTCCCGAGTTCAACAAAGATTCTTGAATTCAACAAGATACATCTGAAGAAGGTCAGGGGTTACAGCGACTGAAACATTGTGAAAATAACATTCAAGATACGAACAGTAATTCGAATAATCCAAATGAGACGAATTTGTGTTTTGGTCGAAAGGAATATACAAATAAAACGTAAGTATATTTACTTACTTTCTCTGTAGATGAAAGCATCCAATATGTATCAATGAAGTAGTTATGAAGAGCGTCGTTTTTTGTACATTAAAACGTGAACAATTTTTGGCACCTAAAACAAACAAAAAGCACAACAGTTCAGTTCAGTTTACAAAGAGGACAGATTAAGAAAAATCATCTTCAAGAAATAAGTTAAAATCAATTTAATAATTAAAGAAAATTTACATAATCGTTTTTTTTTATTATTACTTGAAGTAATCTTTGATGGTATTTCAACTTTGAATAAAAAATATTTATTACATACATTTTATAATAAAAAATTTCATCCAGTTTTTGAAGTGTAATGGATTGAATTCTTTTTTTTTTTTTTTTTTTTTTTTTGAGGAGTTATGAATAATTAACATTTTCCACCGTAGGTTGACAATCACCAAATACCTTCCACAAAAATTACAGCACAAGTTTATGAATACAAATGTGCAAAGTTTGATTTTCCTACATAATGGTAGGTCCTGAACTGTTATCTAGGCTTCAGCCCCTGTCCCATCGACGAAATGTTGCATCCCTCTGCCTGTTCTACAAGTACTTTAATGGTGAATGCTCTGACGAACTACAAGCACTTGTACCTCCTTGACGTGACTACCCCCGACAAACCCGACAAGCAACTAAGTCCCACCCCTTTACAGTAGAAATCCCTAGGTGTAAGAAAGCCTTTTACTCCAATAGTTTCTTCCCCAGAACTGTAAGACTTTGGAGCTCCCTTCCGGGATTCTGCTTTCCCAACTGTACTGATATGCAAAAGTTCAAGTGTAATGTGAACAAACATCTTGCTACTCATCTCCCTTCATAATGCCCCTGCAACTTATGTCCCCGATAGTAGCCCCCTACTTCAAAGTGGCACTGTGCCTTGTTTGGTGTGTAAATTGATTAAAAAAATATAAATAAAAGTAAAAATATGTATAGTTTGTGTTTGCTTATCTTTGAAAACTATTTCCTTATAGTGAAGAAAAGATGCCCTTCTTGAAGCCAATCCAATGTGTAATATAAACAAATTTATTGTTGAACCGTCCTCTGTTCGCCCGTTGATTCCAATCCTCACGCTGTGGTGAAAATACAAGCTAGAAATACAGAGTGACACCCCCTATCCCTCTCTCAGATATCAACCATCTATGGAAACGTTAATAAATTCACAATGGTTTCTGCAATTCAGACATTCAGTACAAATCAACTTCACTTTCTCCTTAATTTGTTGGTACTCCTGCAGTTTGCAGACTACTGAAATAACATTATTATCTAGAAAACCATTCTTAACATGGAGAGAATGTGGGTTTGTTTACTATTCTGTATTTTCACCTCATAATTTAATAAAAATAATTACAGTAAAAATTGAATTTAATTTGAAAATCCTACCGAAAAAATAGCATGGTTCATAAACTGCAAAAATATCAATTTGTCTACTAAGTTTCAATTACATCTATGTTACTGTTTACTTGCCTCTCCACGAGGGTAGAGTTAAACACAAGGTCAGGTTTGAAAATAAAGGAAAATCTAGTTCCACAAATAGAAAATTACTTACACCAGAGAGTATCCTATACAAGGTGCCTTCAATAAGTTTCCAGACATTTTTTGTTCAAACATTTAAAACTGACTATTGAAAATTCAGTGTGTTATTGCTATACATCTTATAAGATGACTGACTAATTTTTATGATTTCATGTTCAAATGAACAGCTACAGAAGGAATTGGAATACACCCTACTAAGGCCGGATTGTCACAGCTGTTGAATTTCAAAAAGGCAATCTGGACGTGAGGACTCTTTAGAAGAACAATATGCAATGAAATTCTGTTTTAAACTTGGAAAAAATGCCACATAAACGTATGGAATGCTTCAGACTGCTTTTGGACCATCTTGCATGAATCGAGCATCAGTTTTTGAGTGGCATGAGAGATTCAAGGAAGGCAGGGAGTCTGTAAGGGATGGTTAGAGGTAAGGGATGATGAGAGGTGTGAAAGGAGTAAGTCAAAACACCAGAGTTGATTGGCCAAATAAATAATTCCATGGATAAGGACCACCGTGTGTCTATAGAAACAATAAGTGTATAGTTTGATGTCAGTGTGGGAACTGTACGCGATTATTTGTGAGGTACTGAAAATGCGTAATGTTTGTCCCAAGGGTGTAGTCTACAACTCTCAGATCTTTGTCCCATCACTTCTGACCAACCCAACAAGCAGCAAAATACCACCCCTTCACTGATGAGGTCCCTAAATGCTGGAAAGCTTTCTACTCTAATAGTTTCTTCCTTCAGACTGCTAAACTGGGTATTTCCTCCCTGTTTCCTGCTCTCCTGACTGTACTGGCATGCAGAAGTTTAAATGTAATGTGAACAAACATTTTGGTACTCAACTTTCCACAGTTCCACGTTAGATACGATCCCAAATAATAGCCCCTTACGTCCAAGTGACAATTTGCCTTGTTTGGAGTGAAAAAGAGTAAAATAAATAAATAAATATTAAATGGTCACTCGCTATTGGGACAAAAATAATAATTGCTCCAATCCAGAAGGATTCCTTCTTCACTGATCGAGGACAGAAAAGATAAAATGCAGCATTGGAACAGATACCACACTTTAATCCTTGCCAGATTGTATTTGCTATTGCATTCCTAAACAGACGGACATCATGTAACATTGTCCGCAAACCAACACACACTATGCTCAGTTTCAGTCACAAAGGAGACCAAGACAAAGAATAGGAAATAACTCCAACTTGCTCGTTCTTTGTAGCAACAACATTTATTTCCTTATTCTCGCTTTACCGCTGTGACGTCCCTCACATGATCGTCTTCTTGAGTGTCCGTCATGCCTTGCACATGATCACGAATGCTATCCACGTCTCTCCCGAGATCTCAGACGTTATATTGTCGCTTCCTTTCTGACTAAGAAAATTGAAATCTACAAACTAAGTTCAAATTCCACTTGAGAATATTTGGGTTCAATTCTCATCAAAGTATGTAGGAAAAGTAAGAACTTGTTAGCGAACTCAGCACCGTATGAACCAACTCATACTCCAGTACCTCACTAGGTCCTTCACGCCTCGCACATGATCGCGGACATTATCCACATCTCTCTTGTGATCATTATTTATTTCATAGTTTTTTTTCCTTTACCAGTGACGTCATTTCGCATGCATTTACATTCGCGCAAATGTTACAGTCAAGTATGTAACACAGATAAGTGACGTATTCGTTTATGGTCAAACTACGCGAGTTAACAAGAAGACTGCAATAATTCTAGAGTGTGAATTTCTGAATTTTAGTCTTTTTATAGAGAATAATTAACGTGATTCTATGGTGACTGATTAGCAGTCTTCTACTTATCGCAAGTTAATTAATGCTGACAATAACAATAATGAAAGTGTTTGCTAAGTGAGCTGTCCTGTCCTTGGATAAACACCATTCTTATTTAGTAGTTGACATAGAAACACCAATTGTTGCTTTCCAGCCAAATTCATCTCTCACACACACACACACACACACACACACACACCTCATCCCTCCTCCAAGTCACCTTTCACATTCCACTGTTCTGTGCACCAAATTGTGGCACCGCTTTGAAGCAGGTCAAACATCGGCTGATCAGAGCACAACGTCTTCTCGAAGGTCAGATGAACCGACAGTGTTACATAAGGAGAAGGGTGGTCAATCATTCCCTCTTTCCCTCTCCTTCATGACTCCTACTTTAATTAGTGATGTAATGAATATGCGTACATCCGGGTTTCTTCCTCACAAGAATATGATTGACTCGTTAAGACATAAATACCAACTGGCAGACCAAATTGAGAGAGATGTGGAAAGGTACACCGGAGCCTCATGCTAAAGAATATACTAGCCTCGATCATGAATATGGTTTAGTAAGGCAACTTACTAGACTATCACTCGAGTAGAGTAGCCAAGACTACTCGGCCACTTCAAACGAATATATCCCATTCGCAGGACATATCAATAAGAGAGTGGAGCAAGCAGTCTATCCTTCTCCTCGCCACATTGGCTACAGAAAGGATAGTTGAGTTAGAGGAAGTGATGTTAGATCCGTAAGAGTGGTGAATTTGGTTTTGGTTTCTCTCTCTCTCTCTCTCTCTCTCTCTCTCTCTCTCTCTCTCTCTCTCTCTCTCTCTCTCCTGATTACAATATGACCGTCCTCAAGTTTAATGTGAACAAATACTTGTCAAGTCATCCTCTTTAATAATCAAATTCACCTTTTCATCTTATCCTCTTATAATATTATTTTCTAGTTATTCAGTTGGAGATCCAATCTCTGCGAACTTTGTCTCGGCATCTTCCAACAAGTTACGCAAATTTCGATGAAAGCGTAAAATTCATTAAATAACAAAAAAAAAAAAAATTGTAAACTGAAAATGATTTTCAGCATGTAATGTCGATATGAATTCATCCCTTCCGCATGTTAAGAATTAACTTAACATGGAGAAGAAAGGAACATGGCAGCGGTAATCCTTTTTGGGACGCCAACACGCCAAAAAGTACGACACGCGCCAAATTTCCTTCAGTCATAAAAACAAATTTCTACAGAAAAACAAAAACAAACTTATTTTTACATTTTTATCTAGTGAATAAATATAAAATTATATATGAAAAACCACGTTTATTATTTTTAAAATCCAACAACGGAGCTGAAGTCGATGCTTTCGATTGTAAAACAAAACTAACTATTTTGATAAATCTCTTTGTGGCGTACAACTGAATTATTTTTTCTAAAGAATAAAATTGAATAAAATTTATTTTTACAATGATCTTTATGCATTTATCCAGCGAATAAACATAAAAATATATATGAAAAAACACGTTTATTATTTAAGAAGTTGTTTTACAATCGAAAACGTGGTTTTTCATATAAAATTTTATGTTTATTCGCTAGATAAAAACGTAAAAATAAGTTGGGTTTTTTTTTCTGCAGAAAGTTGTTTTTATGACGGAATGAAATTTACCGCACTGGCGTACTTTTTGGCGTGCTAGCGCCCCAAAAAGAATTATCCGTCTGGCAGTCTTCACGTTGACATCTTCCAGCTACTTACGCAATCTGCTGAATTTTTTTCCAGCCGTGCATCCGCAAATTCCTATCATGAACGTTTTTATAATTTTTACCATTTTTTAATTTAATTATTTTCTGTGTTCCTGCTTTTAAATTAAAGTATATATGTACTTATATTTTTTTTCAAGATTACATAAAAATTATGTTATGCCGAAAGTTTCAAGTTCATTAAATCAAGGAAAATATTAAAATCTTACGTGTAAAAATTCCGCGAAACATGTAAACTAAAAAAAAAAAGAAATATTTTTTGTAATTATAATTTTTTGCATGAAAATATTAAATAAACAACGCTTAATTCACTGATATTATCGGTAGTTCGAGAAAATAATTTTTCTTCGTGTTATATCGATTTCATTAATACGAACGTTAGGGGCTTTTTTCGTAATGCTCGTGAAAAAAATATTTTTTCTTTTTATTGTTACAATTTACGATGCTTTATTTTCATAAAAAAAGCGAAAATAAATTAATTCATTTCTTTTTACTATTGAAAAATCATAACTTAAGTAAAGGTGTTTTTGCTTAAACAAAATAATACATTTCCACCAAGAGTTAAGTAAAAATAATGTGTTCATTATATTCCGTGATCATTATTTGATAAATAGTGAAAATTTCATTAAAATTGGTTAATTTCCTGATTTTTGGTGAATTTTTAAGTAAAGGTCAGAATGTGTATACATTTTGAGCATCGGTTATTCATTTTGCACGTACCTACAGAACATGATTCAGTTTTGCAACGGGAAAGGAGGAGGGAATAACATCAATGCTTGGTAAATTTTTGGTCAGGAAGCCAGTATCTTCAGACAGCCTGATCTGGTAGCACCAAATGCTCTAACTCCAGGCTAAAGTGGACCTGAGAGTAATGGTAATTAAGGGGCAACTCCACATTCCCCACATCCCCCCCCCAAATAGAGCCTTATCACTGAATGCCTTTTAAGATCATACCCAGGACCAGTGTTGGTGTTTATTTAGAATTAAACCTATTAAAAAAAAATTATAAATAAATAAATAAAAATAAACAAACAAAAATAAATAAATTGCAAAAAATCTTTATGATGTATGTACCCGTCACCAGAACGAAAATATCATATTCCAAAAATCATATAAATTGATCAAGGAGGTTTTATTATAAATAAAAACCATTTTTTGGTTTACTATTTTTAGCGATTTTAATAGGAACTTGTACCATTGTAAGGCTGATTTTGATCTCGATAGTTGGAATTGAGTTGTCTCCCTCTTATGTATATAACATGACAGATTAAAACGTAACGTATCGCTTCCTCATAAAATTTGATTTTCTTAGTTTAAAAAACTTCTTGATCAATTTTAGTGATTTTTGGAATGTGACATCTTCGTTTCGTGACATGTATGTACATCATAAAATTTAAAAAAAAAACAAAAAAAACAAAACAAAAGTTTTCTGTATTTTTGTTTTGAAAATAGTTTTAATTCTAAATAAGCACCCCCAATGTTCAATCCTTGACCAACCTACATTTCAACCTACTATCAATATGTACGTTTTTCCTTTAGTTAAGCAATTCTTTATTTTATTTATTTCTATTGGTAATGAGATAGGAAACCGGTTCTAAAAATAATCCGCCTCCCTTCAACACAAAGTGTGGATAAACGGAATCCTGACATTCAAATGAAAGGTCAGACGGCAAATAATGGCGACTCCGAAATCTCTAACAATCCGTCGGCGAACGTAATTCGTGATGTCATCAAATCATGTGAAAAAAAAAAAAAAAGAAAAAAAAAGAAAAAAAAGAAAAAGTACAAACAAGAGACAAAGAAAAGGGCATGAATGTGACAAGTTAGACATCACAAGCGAACACAAGTATAATAATTGTGGGATAATAAATATTCATTTCAAGGCTGCCTTATCATTGCTCATAATATAGAAGTATAAAAAATACGAACGCCAACTAAGCCATCTATAGAAGGTTTTGATGCAGAACTTAGATTTTAAACATCGTTTTTAAAGTTCTCCATTTTTTATGCAACATCTGATGACTGCCGACGAGGCATGAAACAATACACAATGGTTTTCTGAAAATATCCTAAAGAAATTACATAATTGCTATTGTTGTCATATTCTAGCTTTTATTATATATCTATAAAATAACGTTGACCCGATTTTAGAAGTTGTAACTAAATAGCATCTAAACTGACAACTCGTTACTAATCTAGAACCTGATCCGAGGACTCGTCAGCATCTTCCGGCAGTTTACGGTAAGCAGCCAGAAAGTTGAAACAAAAACAATAATAATAATAATAAAAATAAAAAGAAGGAAAAAAGAAAAAAAGCCGATGCGAACACTGCCAAAAGATAAATTAAAAATGCTGAAAACAAAACTTTAACACAAGAGGATAAGACTTATAAGTTTAATTGTATGAAAGAAACAATTTTTTTTCAAGAAAAGTATATTAAAAAAAATTGTTTTCAACAAATGATTTAAAAGAAATAAGTTTTCTTTCTAAAGATGAAAACATGGAAACAGCTATGAACCTTTTCCCCTTTTCATAGAAAGTGTTTAAGATGTAGTCTTTTTATTTGCAAGAAAAAAAAATTCAATAAAATAATATTTTTTTCTAACGACGAAAAACTTTTTTTCATGAAAACAACTATAATCGAACACATTTTCTTTTTTTTCAATAATAATATGAAATATGTATTTTTTTTTTCTTATTAACGAAAACATCTGTTGACTGCTGATTGGCTAATCGTTTCAGCTTTTCCTGACCGTTTTCGGCAAGTTATCATAAACTTTCAGACGAAGCCGACACGAGTTTGGGTCAGATTCTGGATCAGTACTGACAAATCAAACTTTGATTCTGACGAGCTAACACTCAGTTATTATTGTTATACCATGTTATTTGCTACAATTTATTTTTTACAAAAATGCTTAATACGAACTGGAAGTTTTCTAACGTAGAAATTCTTAAATAGCCACCTTAGAAGAAAAATCAAATAAAGGAAATAACTCTAATACTTTTAGTTATCGTTCCTACTTTGTACATTTTTCATTATAATTTTTGCTTCGTTCTGTACGTAATAAACACATGACCATGTCATAAGTGAGAAAAAATATAAAATATATGCAAATGAAGAACGATAACACAAGAGAATAATTATCAGGGTTATTCATTTGGATGCTTCTTCTTCACATATCCTACTTGTATACTAAGAATATATGAAAGTCGGTCAGGAGAGAGGCTGAATCCGATTTCTAAACAAGAGGAATTGTATTTTGGGATGGGGGCTTGAGAAATGGAGAGTGCATTATTTCGTTGGTTAGTATAATTCAGGAAAGATAACTCCTAAATACCCTGAGCTAACAGCTGTATCACTTTTTGGACAAGGAAGTAGATGTGTGCGCAATGCCTTTGTTTTTGAGAATTATCGATGCGTATTCTTTCAAAGGAGATTAAAAGAAAATGGAAGAATTATTTAATGATGATAAGCTTTATATACTTTTACCTTTAATCACTGCGGGTCATAATCTAGAACTAAGGTTGTCTCTTTTTCATTTCATTAGTGCAGCATTTATATTATTTCTTTGTATGTATCACAATAATAGCTCCAATCCCTGCGCCCCCTGTAAAGCATCCACAGCAAAAACTCGTCCGGCTACAATCACAAAAAAGAACTTCCCTATCCACAACCAAACTGAGCTTTCACAAACAATTTCTCTCCTAGAACATTTCATCTATGGTACAACATATGAGTTTGCTTATGGACTACAGCATGGTTGTGTTCACGTCTAATACAAACAAATACTTGTTGAGCCGTCTTCAAACCAACTTAAGTAATCCTCTACCCATTCCACACACTATTTCCAATCTTGTTGGGACAGTGACAAACCTCCAATCAGAAATCCTCTTAATTCTTATTCTTGAGTGCCTCCCCTTAGAAATATTTGCATATCTTAAAATAAATGTAAAGGCAAAGGTTTCTTGAGTAGAATATATAGGCTCCAAATTTTAATTTCGTAACGCATCTAGGTTTTTATTTAGGATTAAACCTAATAAAAAAAAAAAACATGGAAAAATCTTTATGATGTGTGTACCCGTCACAGAACGAAAATGTCATATTCCAAAATTCATATTAATTGATCAAGTAGTTTATTTTATGTGTAGAAAATCATTTTTTTTTTACAATTGTAAATATTACAAGACTGAGTTTAAAATCTCGGTAGTTCAAATTGAGTTGCCTCTTTTTATTAAATATGGCAGATCAAGAAACTATTCTTGCTTCATCATAAAATTTGATTTTCTTAGTTAAAAAAATCTACTTGATCAATTTACGTGATTTTGCAATACGACATTTTAGTTTCGTGTTGGGTGTAGATTTTTCTGTATTTTTGTTTTTTGATCAGGTTGAATTCTGGTCTTGCACTAGAATCTGCCGTCTATGTTGAAAATTTAGGAGCAAAATTCTAAGTGTCAAGACCCTCAAATTAAACATTAAAAACATCAACGAACTGATTTTGTAGGACTGAAGTCGAAAAATAAA
Source organism: Euprymna scolopes (assembly GCF_053919585.1). Classification (NCBI taxonomy): domain Eukaryota; kingdom Metazoa; phylum Mollusca; class Cephalopoda; order Sepiida; family Sepiolidae; genus Euprymna; species Euprymna scolopes. The sequence goes on from NC_136487.1 coordinate 63,456,291, forward strand.
GCAACTCTACTTTTGGTAACATATTTTTACTAACCTAGGAGGATAATATGATGAGGAACGAACATATACAACACTGCCTCCCCAAAGGAGGAGTAGTTTCCTGGGTTGGTCGGTTGTTTTTGTTTTATGGCATATCCTTTTCAGGTTATTTAATGCCGAATCTAGTAATTTTGAAGAAAAATGTTTTAATAGAATATATTTTTTTTTCAAGTTCGTTTCTATTTAACCCATAGTTGGGACCCTAACAGGTACTACCACTTCGGGTCAGAGTGGACTTGGGAGCAATAGCAATTAAAAGATGGCTCCACACTCCTCAAAGCCCGAAAGCTGGCGCCTCACCATCGGATATAGTTTAAGGTCATATCCAGGACCAGCACATTGGGAGAACATATACTACATTACCTCTTCCTGCCCTAAATGAGGCAGTAATGCCTGGAAGGATGGTTTCACAAACACTGAAAAGATTACTTTACCTCCCTAAGAAAAGGAGGTAATGCCTGGTGATATCATGACAAGAGAACAGATACTGCCCCTCCTCTACGAATTGAACATTGCAAGATAGCACATTAGCCTAAAATAGTATATCAAGCTGTCCAATTTGCATCAAAATATAGTACAATAAATAGAAGTAATAGTATAGGTTCGGCTTCAGATACGAAATCCTCATAAGTAATAGATTTCTATTGTCATTATAGTAAAAATCCAGTGCTCAATATTTTTAAACAAAGCAGTAAATCGAAGAATAACTCTTTGAAGCGAAAGTTGGGAGATAGATTTAAAACCACAAATTTATACATACTCAAACACAATTATATACAAACGTTTCAAAGTTCATCTAAGTGACAAAGTTTGTTTGAAAATAATCAATTGTTTATTTATATTTTTGTGGCAAAGTTAGTCATACGAGAGTGACAATGTTAATTTTCATTCATAAACTTTAGATGTAAGCTAATAGTGTGTAATAGTAATTTCCATTCATAAATTTTGTTTGTATGTGCTAATCGCATATAGAAAAAAAGTAATAATCTCTTAATCTGAACTTGCCAAAAACATAAACTTTTAAAAATGTTTTATTTTACTAAAAAGAGTCACCAGATATCAAGACCAAAAGCACCTCGAGGATAAAAGTTCTAGATAGGAATCCTTAACATTGTCTTTGATGACCAACTTGTAATATGCAAGGAAGCAGTCCTGCTGGAATGTGTGCCACAGACAGGAAGCCCTTGCAAAGAAGCTTTGTACATGAAAATTTTTGCCTGACACTAGGCACATTGTGGTGGAATGGAAAGATTTTGTTCCTTGTGATAAAAAGATAAGTTCTTGCTGTGAATGTCTCACAAGGAAGAATCAGAGATTTAGATTCAGTCGAGTGCCTTTTATGGAGATAACAATAGAGTAGGGAGACTAGCAAGTCTCTTCTGTGATAAAGCGGCTCTGAGAAACAGAACTGTTTTACCCTCACTAGATTCTGAAGTCAATTCTGAATTCTTTCAAGGCAATGAAAAAGTATTCTGAGCAACATCTCTCCATATGTGACAACAGTACTCCATCTTGAGACATATCCGACTCTTACAGAGAATTGCATCAGGAGTAAAGTACTTCTTCCAGAGATAGAATTATTCAACTATTTTTCCAGTGGTCCTGATAACAAATTGGATGTAAGCCTTCCATTTTAGGTTTAGATTGAAAGTGAGTCGTAGAAGCCTCCTCAGGAGAGAGCCATATATTTTACTTGGAGGAAAACAAAGATCCAGGTACTGGAAGGAGAAAAGTTTGTTTTTTTGAAGTGCTGAAAGTAACAAGCACCCCCACCCTCAGTTGCATAGATCAGAGGAAATCAACAAAAGCTTGATCACCAGTGTTCTTCAATATGCTGCCATAAACAGTTGTATCATTGTCTGTGCAAATGTCGACAAGTCATTTCAGAACATGACTAGGAAGATTGTTAATATAGATTAACTAGCAGGGAGACACAACGTTGTTTGGAATTGAATGAGGATCAACAAATGTTCCACTTTCCCATACATCGAAATCGGTGAAATCGCCCATTTTTCAATCAAATCAACTGATTAACTGCTCTAGCCCCTCCCCCCTCCACCTGCAGTGTACCGGAAGGAAGGAAGCCTCACGTCTCACCACAGTGACTTGGTCCACAATACTTCCTTCTTTAATCGGATTTATTCTATTCTTGATTTTCAATACTTATCAAATGCATTCCGATACAAAGCCTATATAAGAACATGACCAGACGCATCAAGTATCTTTGTATAAAATTTTTTAAAAATCGGGCTAGCCATTTCCGAGTCAATAGGGAACAAATTCACACACACACACACACACACGCACACACACACACAGTAGATAAGAGCGTTGATCCCAGGATAGATCCTCGAGTCACTCCAGTATTGATACTATGTGCTTCAGACGTTTGTCCATTAACAGCTACTTTTATAGACAAAGAATATATAATTAGCAAAAAAGAATTTAATGATTTGGAAAACATTGCCAAATACGAGATTAGAAAGTGAAGCTTGAGTTTATTTTTCTAACTCTTGCTTCTCTTATTTTGTCTTTTAGTACTCACATGCTTGAAGCAATGTTTCTGAAAAAGGAGGAAGAATTGCTGCTTTTAAGGCCGGAATCTATTATTGACAAGTTTTTAATCTTGAACTAATTTCTTTTTTTATAGCTCTTTACATTAAGTGGCTTCCTTCCTTATCTGGAGCGATTTTCATGAAAAAAAAAAAAAAAAAAAAATAGTCCATAGCAATCGAATTTGTCAAACAACCCTTTGTAACAGATTATCAAAGAGGTTTGAAATATGGAGAGTAATTGCTCTAACAACAAAGCCCTCCCCCCATCAAGAGATTCCCTGATTCTATGTGATATTACGGTCAGTACAGCATCTGACCTTGCAAGATGAAATCTGTATTTTGTGTCCCTATATAAATTATTTTGTTACAAATTCAAGCAATGATACAAAGGAAACTGATATGTCTGTACTAAAATGTCACGCAATTGTGGCCGTAATATGGTAAAATAATACAAGTCCTTAATATAACTCTCTTTAACTCTGGCTATCTTTATATGTGATACCGTCACAAAGCATATAAAAAAAATCCCAAACATTGTCCGTCGCTCGCTATCTGGTCGCATCAGTCCCCAGTAATTTTCTTCTCTTGATGAACCTCTGAACAGTCAACTTTCATCTTTTGTTCCTAACTCAAGACTGTCCATAAAAAAGGGTTCTTTCAGTCTTTGACAGACTATGGGTACCCACGAAGGGGTGCCTGCGCATGAAATTTTTGTGACAGGAGGTGCACAATCTCCAACCACACCTCTCCTTAGTCGACATTGCTTAATACCAGTGGCCAGTGAAGTGTGTACAGGACGACTGGAAAGAAATGCTGAGATCAGCGGAGAGCTCATACAGTGCCTAGAATTCCCAAATGGTCACCCATCTGATACTAACCAGGCTCGATGTTGCTTAACTTCGGTGATCTAATGAGAACCAGCGTGTCGACACGATTAACTGTCACAAAACTCACTCCCACTCCTAAAACTGTCCATAAACAAACTTTAAATATATTGACTTCTATGTCCAGTTTATATCTCGGACACTGCCACCCTTGATTAACCATCCTATTTCAGGTGGCCTTTGTGCGCCTAGGTGAACAACTCTATTATGTTTCTACTAACCTCATTTTCTATACTTTTTTTCAGCTGATCAACTATTTTCTCTTTTTGTTATAGTTTTTCCTTTTTCTTTAAATCGCTTCCTAATACTTTGGGCACTATGTCCATAGTATCACATAATTATCACCAGTAATTTTACATACTGGGCAGACCAACAAGGTTTTCTAACTAGAACTAAGAAACTGTAATGTATTTTATTTCTGTCTTTTGCATATCTCCAGTGTGTGAAGTTTTCGTCAACTTTTCAATTTGACTTCGTAGTTGCTTTATTAAAAATATCAGGTGACATCCTAATTATTTGGAAATCTGGACAGTATAGAGAGCTGTGTTCAGAACAGGAAGACTATGATGGTTTGGCCACGTTCGAAGAATGGATGAAAGTTCCTGGATCAGTAGATGTAGAACAGTTAAGGTAGCAAGTTCAGTTCAAAGGAGAAGGGCCAAGGAAAACATGGAAAGAAGTGATAAAGATGAATACGAGAGAAATAGAGATAATGACAAAGCCAGAGACGGTTTAGTTTGGACGTCAATTTCTTAAAGTCATCTAACACATACTAGTATTACGTTCTTTGAGATGAGAATTGATTATTTATATTTTTTGTGGACTCGTGGCATAGTGGATATAGAACTTTGAAAAATTCAGTTGTAAATTTGCACTCATCTGGAGGTTGAAGGTTCAATCCTCAGTGTGGAGTGACAGTCAAAAATACAATTGCAAATTACTTAGGACTTCTATCCAGTCATGGTTGATGGGACGAGAACATGCTAACCCCCCCCCCCATGAATTAAATAAAGGGGTTTGTTTGAAATTCCGTGCAGATTCCAGAGTTCGGCAGAAAGAGTCCAGAGTTCGACAAGATACACCTGAAGAAAGCCAGAGGTCACATTGACCGAAACGTTGTGAAAATAACACTCAAGATGAGAACAATAGTACAAAGCATTCAGATAATACGAAAATGCCCGTATGTAAAACAGATGTTAAACCGAATGTGATGATGATGAGGCTTGTATTAGCCACTGATTGATTAATGCGTTTCTATGTCATTTGAAAACCATCTGTTCTCTTGTATTCACAGGCCTCTTACAATAACAAACAGACAGGCTTTAAAATCGTTTTTTTTTTCTTTTTCAAGTGAGAAAAAAAAAACATAACTCGTTTTTTTTTTAGTGTGACCTACTTTATACGATCAATCTAAGGTCAACGACACGGACGTAGTAACGAGACTATCACGTGACTTGATATTTCTCTTAGTCAGTATATTCTCGTTTTAGATCTGCTGTTTTCTCAGTTTGTTTTCTAAAATGTAAATTTGATGAAAAGAAGTATGAAAAATGGATCTAAGGGAATGCAGAATAAATGTTATTTACTGGGACCCTCTGCCGGTAGGTAGAGATTATGTCAACTAGTATGAATTTCGAAAGTGTTTTATTAAGCGCATACTAAGACGACCTGGCGGCAGGCAGAAATAGGACCAGTGCACCCAGCGAATGAAGCGATAAGAATCAAGGGTGAAGTCTCTAGACAAAACATGCTAGAGGCAGGTGTTGAATTGTTAGATAGAAATTGCGTCACGTGTTTGATACAGAGTTTCAAGGCAGTTCACATCAGTGAGGCTGAGAAACAAGACGTACACATCCAATGCACAGACCTAAGGAAATTTCTTCGCGACTGTCCATTCGTCGACCAATTTGTAATAAAGTAAGGAAATTAAGTAAGAAGAAATTAGTTTTAGCTTGTATTTTATAAGGAAGAAATTTTCTGTCTCTTCCCTAGTGAATGGATTTCGCTCCCAATAATTCATAATAAATCATTCAACTGACTATCTCTCATTAACCCCTATCCTCGAGTGGGTTTGAGCTTTGATAAGTGGTGATTCATTAGTAAAAAGAAAAATGATCTAAAAAGTATATATATTTTATAAATGACATAAAAAAAATTGCAAGTCATCCACCTGATCTATGAAGTAGTGTTGGGACGATTAATCGGAATCGGGAATCGGAAAAATGAGATTATTTGAGGGTATCAAAATCGGCAGAATTTGTACCGATTTTCCAATGCCAAAACGATTCTTTTGTCCTTTTTTATTTGATTTTGTTTATAGAAAAATCATCCATTGCTGGTAATAATGATACAATAATAAATGCTAATTGCTTTTTAACCACCAGTGAAGCTAAAATCGATAGATCTTCCCCCACAAGTATAGTTTTACGTTTAGGAAAATATCTGCGGTAATCTTTGAAAACTATAGCTATATAGTTAAAAATTTAGAAATTTATAAAGAATCGGTAATTGTATCGGAATCAGGAAAATACAGGAAAATACAATGAAGTTAAAACCACAGATTTACGTATTTAAACTTTGTATCAATTAGCCAATAGCATCATCACATTCTGTTTAACGACCGTTTGACATGCTGGCAAGCGTTGGATAGCTTTAAGAAAGTGACTTCCAAATAAACCTATCTCTGGCCAGGTCTTTATGTGGTATTTTCACAAACAAAACATTAATGAACAAGCTTTAAATGAAGGGACGCACATGGGAAGTACAACAAATATGTACTCGTACTTGTGGGTTATCGCCAGTGAGCGATCACAAGATAATTGAATTAAATAAAAGTCTTTTGAACATATGTGCAATCTTCATTTTTTTTTTTAGCGTTGCTTCCCATGTATGTATAACCGTTGATTGCCCAGTGGCTGTAATATCCTATTAACTCAAGATGAATGAAATTCATGCATGGAGATACAAGGAAACTTGATGGCGGTTTTAAAGATTTTATTGGGGAGCGAAATTGAAAAATTACGTTTAGTGAATTAATTGGAAAAGTCGTTCAAAATCGTTAAAAGCACTTAAGCGTGTCCTCAATCTGACATCTTCAATTAATTCACTAAACACAACTTTTTAATTCATCACTCCCCTGAAAACGACTTATGGAGGGTGAAAATGTTCACGACTATTGCAAATTTCTTTTTACACTTGAACAGAACGTTCAAACATTGGCCCGCCAAATGGAGAAAAAAAAAACCGGATTGCAAGAGTAGCAAATAGGAATTATCCCTGCTGTTCAATGAAACATATATAGCATGAGGAGATATGATTTATGGAAAAATCATTTATGTAGGCTCCAAGAATTCAACATCAACAACCAATCAGTGTACGATCGTTTCTGAGACGTTAAAATTTTTTATTGAAATAGCACCAGGATTAGAAATAAGTAGAAAATTTTCAATGCATGATCAATACCAAAGTGATACAACAAATTAAGATTTTAGGTTAAAAAGTCACAAATCCACGTAGAAAAATATGTATAAATACCAGACAAGTACAAATCTCTATCTCTTATCTACTATCATATTACAATAGAAAAATGCGAGCATGAAAAGTAGTATGGTTAAGCTTAAGCATGGAAAAGAAAAGGACAAGATATTCTAGTAAAAAATATAATAAATTTATAACTTAAAATATTGCAACATTAAAAATTTATTATATAATGTTAAATTGAGTTTAAAAAATAATTCTTAATGCTGCAATATTTCAAGTTATAAATTTATTATATTTTTTACTAGAATATTTGTCCTTTTCTTTTCCATGTTTAAGCTTAACCATACTACTTTTCATGCTCGCATTTTTCTATTGTAATCCATGATTTTTCCAGACTTCCAGTAAATTCACTTGTTCTTTGCTTAATTTCAGTCTTATTTTTTTGCCCCCATAAAGATAACATACACATATGTAATAACAATCTATGGCACTTGTCTGCTTTTAATAAAATTCCTCCAATTATCTCCCTTTTCATTCTTTGATTCTCTCTGTTTAACTTGTTACTTCTCTTTTCGCGAGCAGTGAATTGGTAGCGACAGTAGTCACTGAAGCGACATGGTTTCTATGGAAACCAGTCATAAAAAACGTTGCTCACCTCCTTACGTTTTTTTTTTTTTTTTTTTTTACGATTTTGAACATCAGTAAATTCATAACTTTTGTTTTACTGAACCAATAGTGAAAAAATGTTTTTTCACAATATAGCTGAGAAGGTGATCTATAAACTGTAATAATTGTTTGAAATTTGGTTGAAAAATGAGTGAGCGGTGAAGCTTTAAAGCAGTTCTAAATGACTAAAACTGCCACTTAACCATATATTCAAACACGATCGTGTTTGAATAATAAAAGGAACTGTCTGCATGTGAGTTCTTTCTTTATTGACTCCTAAATAGGCTGAGCTGATTATTTTGAAATTTCACACAAATGCACTTTATGTGTCTGGCAGTGTTCTTAAATAGGTTTTGTACCTGAATGTTTTCAATAAGTATCGGTAATTGAAAAATTGATGAAAAAACAGGTAATTTTGATTAAAGTCAACACCTTGTACATAGCCTAACATCACAAGTGCATTTGAGAAGTTTTATTACCACACAAGCAGAAAGATATAAAATCAACAGTATGCTCATCGATATAACAGGGGCACATTCGAAATAAATATTTCTGTTTAGAGTACAATTTAACTATGACACTAGACTTTTGCATTTTAAACTTTAATTCAAGCCATTATCGTTGCATGAGTAGAAAGGCCCAGTATATAAAATCAACAGTAGGTTCTTTGATATAACAGGGGCGTGTCCAAAACGAATGTTTCAGTTTAGAGCACAGTTGAACCATAATACTTGATATTTACATTTTTAAATTTCAAGCCATTATATAAAAATAATTTTATAAAATCAACAGTAGGTTCTCTACAGTGCAATGTAGACTACAATTTATTGTGGACTAGGTAACTATGGGAAGGATTAAAAATGGGAAATTTCACTGATTTCGATGACAATAAAATATGGGAGGGTGAAACATTCGTTGATCGTCATTCATTCTTGGACAAAGTCGAGAGTCTCTGCTATTACTATATATTACAAAGGGTTAGAACTGTTCTTGAATGACTTCAAGTCTCGCTAAATTAATGTACGTCTTCAATGGAAGTTGCATACAAGACACAGACAGATGGTTCATTATTCTATTCTTGCTACACCAACAATGCCCAACGAATCCTGTTCCTCATTCTGGAAGCTAACCATAAGAGCACTGTTTTGTCGGATGTGTTCACTACACAATACTCATGGTTTTCAATATCTCGTATCTCATCTGTGTGCTGCCAGTACTACAGACGTTTATAGTTATTCATTTACCGAATTTGATACCGGTCGTTGACAGGTTTATGTTCCTCCACTCGACATCCTACGATATTCTTCATTGACCTAGCTACAATTACATACACACATGCAAACATACTTATCTACATGAAAATTAACGCATAAAAAGAAAAAAAAAATGGTTGAAAAATCCAATGAACAATAAGTTAAATGACACAGTATCAAAATTCGGAGTCAATAACGTCAGAGTTCACACACACACACACACACACACACACACACACACACACACACACACACACACACACACACACACACACACACACAGAGTTATTTTTTAAAGAATAAGACACTCTAGGCAGCTAATAATGTGTATATAAACCTCCAATTTTTATTTTTACTCAAAAAGTTGAAAAGCTACGAAGACGGGAGTGGTATCATTAAAACGAGCGACCTTTTGTCCTCCACATTAGATTTTTCTACATAGTCACCATCATTCTCAATGCACTTTTGCCAGGAATTCAATGGTGCATCTCTTGTGAGACACGTCTATAACAGGGGTTGTTTTCTTAGAGTCTCACGTCGTCAATACCTGCAACAGAGAGATGAAATTTTCAGGTCATGACTGCATGTTCAGTCAGGATAACAATGCAATTAGCAATCCTCTCCGATCCGTTTGGGCAAAATTGGAAATTGGAAATAGGAGGCATAACTTTTGGAATGCCCCTCATATATAAGTATTAAAAAAATCTTTTTTTGTTAAGGGTTGATATAACAAAGGTAAAAGGCTCAGACTGCTTATAAGTATGATACACTAAAACAGCCTATTAGTGTGTATCACCATCTATTATATATATATCTCACCAGTCTGTTTAAATGTATGTACGTACGTATGTATGTATGCATGTTTGTATGTCTGCCTAAAACTTTTGACAAAGTCGACGGATTTTCACAAGATTGGTATCCTTTTGAAGCTCGACCCTCCAGACGACAAATATCGAACAAATTGGCTAAAAAACATTAATTCCTTGACCCTCAACTGGGCACTTTTTTACAGGGAGGGGGTCGCTTTTTTCACCGATGTTTTCAAAAGTCATCCCCTCTTTTCGATTGACTAGCCTTAATTTAAACCTTCGCCACTTCCGGTTTGGCGATGGACGTAACAGCAAAGACGTCACGTTTTTTATTTCACATTCTTTTCCTCCTTCATGGTACGGGTTTGAGTCTACCTGCTTACTATCACTTTTTTTTTTTTTACTCAACACACACCAACACCCGGGCAACGCCGGGCACCCAGGCTAGTATATATTAAAACAAAGTCATTTATTCCCATCTAGGAAAAAACACAGCTTTGCAAATGTAAACGCCACATATAAATTCAATATGGTCAGACTACTAGTCTGATGTAGATTCTTTTGCACATATTATACGTCACTTTCATTCATTATCATACATTATTCCTAAGAGAGTCACATTTCAAAACAAGTCATATTTAACGGTGGTATCACGATTTTACTCACTAATTATTACTCCTCCCTCTCTCCTTAACGTAACCGGTAACTTTTCTGAATTTGTCATATTTTTATAACACCAGTGCCGTCTGCTTTAACCTTTTTATTCTGGTACATTTCATATTAGTTCTTTGGTTTACAATGCTTGAAATAAGGATCGCTCCCTTCGCACGTTCCAGACTATTATGTTGGCTGTTCACAAATGTTCATCAGATTAATGAAATGTTGGAATAAGGGAATTCTGAGCAGTTAATAACACCTTTCATGACTCATCAAAATGGCAGCATCCAACAAACACTTGGATACTTTGAACGTAATAAGATCGACTTTATTCAACATACACCTAAATACGGAAAAATTTTTGCAGTGTCGCATTTGAATATTTTAACCTAAAAACATTCTTATTCTAACTTTGAAGACATTTAATTTAACTTCTTTTATTGGCATATAAATCCATAATTTAATAACATGCAGATAAAAAACATATTCTTAACATTATTATCTTAACATTATTCTGTACTTTCACCTAAGATTTTAATAATTAAATTTTTTTTTTCATTTATGAAGTGCAGATAAACAATAAATACTGAGAAATCTTTTTTTTACACACTGCGCGATTTAAACCTATTCTGTAAAAATGGACATTGCAAGAGCCGTCATTGACACAGCAATCAAGGATTGCATAGAAATTAAAATGTTTTGCTCCTTGCTTTGCTCGCAGGAGAAGGCAGGAAAAAAAAATCCCAAAACATAGGAAAAAGTAATGAAAAAAAATCAACTTGTGGGATAAATAAAATCCTGGCCAGAGATAGGTTAGTTTGAAAATCAATTTCTTAAAAACACCCAATGCCTGCCAGCATGTAAAACAGACATTAACCGATGATGATGATGACCTGTCATTATCTTGAAGGTCAAGGGTTCTTACCAGTTGAATCTGATTGTCAAAGGCGTAGTATATAACAAACGTGATTCGCTATTCTGCCTCACATTTTATAGTGAATCGCTTTATTTAAAAAGGGTGCATACGGACACAGACTGCACGTAATGAACCGAGGAAGCTCTAATGCCATTCGGTAGTGAATTTACTTGAGAAACTATTACGTAAATGGTGACTCATGATAAAGAACCAAATAAAACTACGGATATAATTAATGAAAATCAGAATCAAGCCGAACCACGACTGAAGTGTTTGTACACACAACTTACTATGCTTTGAAACATCTTATTAACAATAATAAATCATATATATATATATATATATATATATATATATATATATAGTGGAGATGGTAATTAATAAAAACTGAAGAAAGTGCTCAATACTGTTGTAGAGCAAATATGCGTTTTATTTTTTATTACCGTATCTTTCTGTTAAGTTACATTATTGTTTCGGCTACTCGGCCGTTTTTTTTTTTTTTGGCCGTCTGTAGCGTCCTCAGACTTTTACAGAAATGTTCGCTATTTTGGGATGAAAGAGTGAATAGGTCGGTGGGGACGCGAAGAGAGCGGAAGAAAGAGAGAGACGAAGGGAACAAGGGGGAAGGTGGGGCGCTTGGTATGTCGATAATGTTTTAGTTTTGGGGTATAAGGAACTTGTGGGGGAGGGTCTGGAAAGTTAATTTCTGGTGTGGCTGAGGGCATAGGGATACATGAGAGGAAGGGGAATGTGTGGGGGTGGGAGGAGGTGGGTTACTTTAAAATTCGAGTCTTAGTGTTAATACACTAAAAACTTTAACACTAAGTTTTAAAGTAACCGCCGAAACAATAATGTAACTTAACAGAAAGATACAAAGAATAAAACGTATATATATATATATATATATATATATATATATATATATATATATATATATATATCACTTATCTGTCAGTACCGATATTGTGCGAGGGGGGGGGGGAAGGCAGTGGCATAATAAATAGTGAAGGACTTATTTTCTATTTACCTTTCCAGATATTCAGCTTCAAAATAATGCATTTTACAAAAATGAAATATTTTTCAGTAATCATAGCAAATATATTATTCGAATTCTGTTTTTTTTTGTTTTTTTTTTGTTTTTTTTCGAATGGTCAAATGTTTTCATGGGTTAATTATAGCTGCTTGTTTGTTTTAATCAATGAAAAGTTGGTAAAAAAAAAACACAGAATAGTTTACACTCCAAATCTTCTACCCCCCCTAACCCCCCCCCGAACCCCCCCCCCGCATATTTTATGTAAAACATACCAGAACGAAATTCACTAATAAATATTATTTAGTTCTTTCCGACTGCAAAAACTGACACCAGGGTCGGAAATTGGGATTGAGAAATCAGTGCCCCAGAGGTGGGGCACTCTGACCTGCAGAAAGTACCTGGGCATCCTCATCAGCATTCTTCAGTAAGTGTGCCTCAGACGATTAGCAATAAATTAATCCCTTCTTAAAGAGAAAATCAGAGAATTATCCAGTTTTAATAAAATGTTCAAAAATATATGCAGTAAATTATATATGTTTCTAGGTACTTCACAAGCAGCAAAATCCCACCCTTTTGCGATAGAAGTCAGATGTCAGAAAGCTTTCTACTCTTATAGTTTCTTCCATCAAACTGCAAGTCTTTGGAATTGGCTCACTATTTTCTGCTTCCCTGATTGCACCAACATGCAAAAATTTCAATGTAATGTGAACAGACATCTCGCTTCCCAACTCCCTACTTAGAATGTTCCTGTAAGTATGGCCCCCTAATTCACAGTAGTCGCTCGTGTCTCAGTAGCAATGTGCCTTGTTTTAGGGCAAATTAAATAAAAGTAAATAAATAAACAAAGTAAATAAATGAATAAATAAATAAAGTAAAAAATAAATAAAAGTAAAGGAATAAATAAATGTAAATAAATAAAAGTAAAAAATAAATAAATAAAAGTAAATAAATAAAAAATAAATAAAAAGTAAATAAATAAAAAATAAATAAAAAGTAAATAAATAAAAAATAAATAAAAAGTAAATAAATAAAAAATAAATAAAAAGTAAATAAATAAAAAATAAATAAAAAGTAAATAAATAAAAAATAAATAAAAAGTAAATAAATAAAAAAGTAAACACAAATAAAGTAAATAAAAATAAATAAATAAAAGTAAATAAATAAAATAAATAAATAAAAATAAATAAATAAATAAAAATAAATAAATAAATAAAAATAAATAAATCAAAAAATAAAAGTAAATAAATAAATAAAAATAAATAAAAGTAAATAAATAAATAAAGAAAATAAATAAACGTAAATGAATAAAAATAAATAAATAAAAGTAAATAAATAAATAAAAATAAATAAATAAAAATAAATAAATAAATAAAATAAATAAAAATAAATAAATAAAAGTAAATACATAAAAATAAATAAATAAAAATAAATAAATAAATAAAATAAAAAAATAAATAAATAAAAATAAATAAATAAAAGTAAATAAATAAAAATAAATAAATAAAAATAAATAAAAGTAAATAAATAAATAAAGAAAATAAATAAACGTAAATGAATAAAATTAAATAAAAAGGAAACTAGTCCTTGTAAGCAAAGCAATGTTTTTTTGTTTTTTTTCAATCATAAAAAAGTATAGAATCATTTAATTTTAATGAAATGTCTAACATTTAAACAGCATATTATATATGTTTCTAGCTACCCGAGGTTAGTCTGCACCAATTTCCAGAGAAGCTTCTTACATTTCTGTGGCAATATGCTTTGTTTAAAGTGAACAAAAATAGATAAAGAATAAAAATAAATTTTTTATTTGTAAACCGAGCAATGTTAATTAAAAAGAATGCAAAATGTAATATCAGTTTTATTTCAATTTAGAAGAGAGTAGAAAGTGAACTTTGGGTTTTACTTTCAGCAGCTTCATAATTCTTTCCTTGTTTTGTCCTTTAGTTCTCACGTTCCATGAACGATGTTTCCGGCAAAGGGGGGGAGTATTGCTGTCTCCTAGGTCGGAATCTACCCATCTAACATTTAAAATTCGCTAGTTTTGAACCTTGAAATAGTATTTATTTTCTCAGTTCCTTATATCAAATGGCCTCATGCCCTGTCCGGAGTGATAGCAATTTCCATAAAAAAATACTTTTGATTAAGTTCGTTTTCAGAGGATTCCAATAACTTTTTTCTTAATGAAAACAAAATGAATGAATTTAGAATATTTGATACTAGCTTTTTATTTAGTGCTTAACAATAACATCAACCACTTTAAGGTCATTTGTAATATTATTCATCGGACTACTGTTCTCATCTTGAGTGTGATTTTCACAACGTTTCGGTCGATATAACCTCCGACCTTCTTCAGGTGTATCAACTAAAACATTGTGAAAATCACACTCAAGATAAGAACAGTAGTCCGATGAATAATATTACAAATAACCAATCCTCATCTCAAAAATTCAGAAACGTCACTTTAAGGTCATTTTAAAGCCAAGCGGGACCTGTGGAGATTCCAGCTATATTCTTCATCCGTTGTGTATTGCTGCTATCCTTAAAAGAATGATGACACTTATGTATAAAAATAGAATTGTAGCAGCCATCCTGTGGGTCCATGAGGTAAAAGAGTGATGGTTGCACTGTGTGGTCTTCATCAGGGATTGAACCCAGAATGTGCCACTTAGAAAATAGAACCTTGTTACATTTGTGTAATGGAAAAATTTCATTCATGCAAAATAACATTGTCCTACACGGGCGAATTCTAAGTTGAAATAAAAAGAGTTCAACTTTACTCCTGAGGAGAAAAAGAGAAACGATCGAGTTGGCGTCATTTGTGTTACTGTTGTGTTACTTGCTTATTGAGATTCATATTTTGGAAAATTGCTAATTACAATTTGAGAGTCAAACGTATTTGAGAGTTTGCGTCATCATGTTTTGGAGAAATTCTAATACAATTCAAAGTAGTTTTTTTTTTTTTGTGCGCATTTTCAACGTTCACTACTACAATAATGGTATACTTTTATTATTTGGTTGTCTTGTAGCAAATGGGTAGAGCTGGTTAGAGTCGGGGATAGAGACTGCACAGGAGTTGACAGAAATTAATCTCTCAACAAATTCGCTAGGCAGCCGTTTATTGCTAATGTTGACTTGGGCTTGTTAATATAACATTTTTGGATGTCCACACATGCATAACTGTAATGCCTATTATGGGATTTCGCCTACACACTCAATATAGTCAAACAGACAGGTACCATTTTGTATGCTATCTTATAATGAATATAACACAAGAGGGTCAAGATTAACAAAGGAAAAAAGATAATAGTTAGAAAACGGTTGAATTGAACTGACTTTCGGAAATAAGGAAATGAATAAAAAAAAAAATAAATAAATAAAAAAAATAAAACAGACAAGGGAAAGCCTCGCCGAACAGTTGTATATGTTTATTTTTTTCCCACTGCGTCACAGACCCCAAAGGGCAATCAAGTTTGGATTTTTTGATCTTATAAATCCACATTTTTATATTTTTTTAGTTTTTCCAATCGTCGGGTCTGTACCGATTATTATATTGTTGAATTA
This sequence comes from Euprymna scolopes, assembly GCF_053919585.1. Classification (NCBI taxonomy): domain Eukaryota; kingdom Metazoa; phylum Mollusca; class Cephalopoda; order Sepiida; family Sepiolidae; genus Euprymna; species Euprymna scolopes. The sequence continues at coordinate 63,472,144 of NC_136487.1, forward strand.
ATTTGGAATTATTTTGAGATGAATAATTCGTATAATTTATCATATTTAATTATTTGGCCTGTTATCCTCATCTCCCAATTGTTTTTTTTTTCACAATGTTTCGGACAATTATTCTTCTGGCACCTCAAACTGTGGTGAGATGACAACGGCTATTGAAGGCAGTAATTGTTGTAGATGTAGTTGCAGGATTCGACATTCCTATCCCGTTGCAGTTAATCTGACGAAGGTCAGAGGAATAACTGGCCGAAACGTCATGAAAACAAGAACTGGAATAACAATCCAAATAATTAAATAATAAAAATTATACAAATTACTCATCTCAAAATAATTCCTAATTAATTCAATAGAATCGTTTATTTATTTAATCCATGCATGGTCTTGTTTCATCAACCATGACCGGGTAGAAGTCTCAAGTGATTCACAATTGTATCACTCACCTTGACGATTGAAACTTCAATATCCAAAAGATTCTTAGAATTGAATTTTACCTAGTATTCGTCCATTATGTCACAAGTGCTTGCAATCCAAATAACAAAAAAATGTTTTTTTTTCTTCATTAGGTTATTTTATTAGGTGGTAAGGCACAAGGTCAGGGGGTGAGTTTGATGAAAGTCTTTCAGTGGAATGAACTGGATTCGAACTTGGCACACCCAGGTTTTCAGTTGCTTCCATTATGAATTGCATCAGATGTCGTCTTTATGACATGGCCATTTGAAACTGAATCATCTTTCTGCTTTGCACTTGAATGCAGAACTAAGTGTAATGCCAGCATATGCACATTTTTCACCATCTAATATACTTTTTTTATTTAGATCACATGATAACTCTAGTGTATGATATTCTTGAAATGAAAAGGCAGTATAAGTTTAATTGCAAAACGTTACCAAAGGAAAGACAAGTTACTCTTCTACTTATCTGAATAAACTCTTTTCTGTTTGAATTTATTTTAAACCATTTATTAGTTAAAAAAAAAAAAAAAGGTACGTTCAAGTCAGTTAAACTTAAAACAAAAAATAATAGCTGCCATGCTGCGACACGTTGGGCCTCGATAATCGCTCAAAAACGAAAATTAAACAAAAATACTGGCAATAAAAATGTACACTTCGGTTGAACATGAGTTTCACAGGATTGGTGACATTTATTAGGTATGTTTCTGTTTAATTTTCGATTTTTAAGCGATTATCAAAGCTTTACACACATGAAGCCATTATTTTTTGTTCTAACAGACTTTAATATACATTTTTATTGAACGAAAAAAAAACAAAAAAAACTCAAGAACAACTTATCTAAGTAGATAGAAGAGTAACCTATCTTGCCTTTGGTAATATTTATTTGCAGTGTATTTTTTTTCTATTTTGTTGAACTAATACTAGACCCCAGGAATCCAGACTAGTAGCATCAGAGATAATTGTCTCAGTTTGAATGACTCCATTTTTTTTTTTTTTTTTTTTTTTTTTTTTTTTTTTTTTTAGTTACTTCATCTTTCATGACATCAAAAGGGATACCTTCCTGGTATGTTCCATCCTTCTTTAATAGATGACATCACAAAACGATGACATCTTCCCGATGTATATCGACCTCTGTTTCATTAAATGATGCTATCTTTGTATGACATCATGGTTTTGTGAGATCATCCAGTGTGCACCGAGACAAACGAACAAAACAAGCAAGATCCAGTGAAACTTAGTTGTATAAAAGATTGTGTTTAAATAGCATTTAGTTTCCGAACATAAATTGACTTTACTAATTATAGATTTAAAAGGGAAATAACTCTTGCGATTGAAAATTATTTCCCTCTAACCATTACTGTCGTTCGGAATTTATTTATTTTTTTATTAAGTGTCACAATAAAAGAAATTAATGTTAACGTTTAAATAAGAAATATGATATGCTTCGTTGAAGAATAAGTATACTAAAACAGCTCGTTTACATTAGTGGCAATCAAACCAGTGATTATAACACTTGATTGCCTTGATCCTAAATAAAGCATATTAAAATTACTGTACAATGTTCTAGCCGTTTTCCCCCTCTCGGCCACCATAGTCAGTCATTGTCGAGGTGACTTGTTCTCTGTTGGCTGAGGTATGGACCTCTGCAGTTCTAAGAGCTCCACTTTCCTAGGCTTAACCTTCTTATCTTTTGAAAAGGGGAAGTTTTATTGCTAATCGCCCAAGGCACACGTATTGGGAAATGCTGCTAGAGTTGCCCAGGAAGTTTTCATAAGCTAGAATCCTCTTCCTCTAGGGCGCTGGCTTTTCAAGGTCTAGATTCCAAACCTTGTGTCACATCTTCTCAACATGGGGGGGGGAAGATAAATGGAGTATTAGTGCCATCAGCTTGGGTTACTATGATAGTAAAACGGTATATCGCTCTCGTCATCTATATATATAAATCTCACATGTCTGTTTAAATGTATGTATGTATGTATGTATGTATGTTTGTATGTATGTATGTTTGTATGTCTGCCTAAAACTTTCGACAGAGGCGACAGATTTTCACGAGATGGGTATTGTTTTGGAGCTCGACTCTTCAGATGACAAAATATCGAAAAAATATCCTTCACCCTCAATTGGGCATTTTTCTACAAGGAGGGGTCGCTTTTTTCACAGATATTTTCGAAAGTCATCCCCTCTTTTCGATTATCTAGCCTTAATTTAAACCTACGTCACTTCCAGATTGGCGATGGGTGCAACGGCAAAGATATCATGTTTTTTTTCTTTTTTCACATTCTTCTTCTCCTTCGCGGTATGGGTTCAAGCCTGTCTGCCTACTACCACTTTTTTTTTTTTTTTTTTTTTAGCTCAACACACACCTCCAAACACCCGGGCAATGTCGGGCACCCAGGCTAGTGCAAAATAAAATTTAAAAAAACAAAACCTGTTCCCTAGAAGAATAATATTTTAAATTTGATCTTGAAAAAGTACAGAAAAAATATATTTTTTCAGTTTTTTTATACAGTTATGTTTTGATGTAAAAAAAAAAAAAAAAATAACTCTAGTACTATGATACTGCATTTGTTTTTTTTTACTTGGAGTGGGATCATAACTTATTAAAGCCCAGAGACCACTCAAAGATAAGATTTAATGGGCGTTGGGTAGACGGTGAGACAACGCCGTGATGATCAGTAATGGTTGAACTTAAGTAGGGTTGTAGAGAACGTCTCAACAAGAACTTGTTTACATTAGACTTGAAAACAACCATGTTATAGTTAGCTGGGACACAGCTCCATGCTATTGTGTTCCACAGGCGGATCATAGTAGCCCGCCATTAACATGATTATAACCCCACCTTGTAGTAAAGAATTTTTTTTTTTTTTATTACATTTTCACCCCAAACAAGGCACATTGCCACTTTGGTGTAGGGGGCTACTATCAGGGGAGACAGCTACTGGGGCACTATGTAGGGATTTGGGCAGCAAGATGTTGGTTCACGTTGCACTTGAACTTCTGCATGTCAGTACAGTTGGGGAAGCAGTGACCTAGAATGGAATTCCAAAGTCTAGCGGTTCTGGGGAAGAAACTACCGGAGTAGAAAGATCTTTTACATCTAGGGATCTCTACAGTGTGGGGGTGGGATTTTGCAGCTTGTCGGGTCTGTCGAGGGTGTTCACGTCGTGGGGGCACAAGTGCTTGCAGTTCATCAGAGCATTCACCATTAAAATACTTGTAGAACAGGCAGAGGGATGCAACGTTTCGTCGATGGGACAGAGGCTGAAGCTTAGATGCCAGTTTAGGGCCTATCAGATTTGCGACTCTCTTTTGAACCCTGTCAAGGAGCAAGAGACTAGTAGCCGATGCACCAGCCCAAATATGACAGCAATACTCCATACATGGGCGAATGGTTGCCTTATAGAGGTACAGGATACTTTCGGGTGTTAGTAGTTTTCTAGCACGGTAGAGAAAGCCCACCTTCCTTGCAGCGGCCTTGGCAATGCCCTCGATGTAATTGTTCCAACTCATGTTTCCTGTAAACGTTAGGCCAAGGAGCTTGAAAGACGTACTCTCAGATAAAGAGATAACTAGTGTTGAGACACTTGTAGTCTGTCTAAACTGTACGAACGAACTGACTAAACCAAGATGGCCGACTCCTATTTATATCACCACAAGCAAGGGAGGTAACCATGTAACTGAAGCAAGGGAGGTAACCAATGTCTACATTAACATTGCTGCTGTCCTCAAGTGAATAATTTATTTCTGATTTAACAAGTCCCTTAGAAGCTCAGACGAAGCTCCTGTCTTGGTCAAACAATCAGAGACCTGATCACAACCCTTGATCCATTCTATCTGTATCTCTCCTCTACTCTTCATTTCCTTCAGCCTTGCTACATCTATTCTCAATCGTCGATCGCTTACCAGATTGTTGGAATTCAATGTCTCCACAAGTGATGCATTATCTGTCTTGCAGAGAACGTCTGGCAATTTAGATAACTGAAATACCTCTTGTATCATAACCGCAGTCAAAACACCAGCATCAGCTCCCTCATTCAGAGCAAGAGTCTCTGAGGCCAATGGGCTTTTTGTCACTCTGTCCAATTTCTTTGACGCCCAACACATGGGGGCCATTTTGTCAGTACTTCCTCCAATAAAGACAACAAAACCACCCTGTGAAGATCCATCTTCCAGACTGGCATAAGAGGCATCAGTATAACACAAAATGTGTAAATCTGAGGGCTTTCCCAATTTTGGAAATGTTATAGAACCCTTCTTGGATTTCAATTTTGATAAGGCTTTATTCGCCTCAAATAAGGCTTTTACTTTGGGATGCTTTCCAGTGTTGCTCATTTTACACACATCAAAAGCTATATCAGGGCGTGTTTGAGTTGAAACCCACATCATCTGACCTGCAAGTCTCTTCAACTCATGCTTTTCTTCTTCATTCAGTTCATCATTTTTCCTCAGTATCCTCCCTTTGCTTATTTCTATTGGAGATATGGAAGATACATATAGATCTTGTTCTACAGTGATCCCATTTTCCTGTTGATTAACATTCAGTCCAACATATTTGAATGTTCCACTTTCATGAGATCCCACCTTAAATTTTTCTTTCAATGTTGCAATCACATCCCTTTCAAACTCTGTGTTTCCACAGAAAACAAAATCATCCACGTGCATAGCAAGAATTCCAGTCAAATTTCCTTTAATATCATGCCACAAAAACAATGCATTATCATAAGCACTTGCTACTCCTTTTAATTCAATCAAAGCCTGAGTAACTCTCTTGTACCATGCCCGTGGAGCATCATTCAATCCATAGATGCATCTTTTTAATTTCCACACTTGAGATTTAGGACAAACATCAGATGGTGGCCTCAGGTACACATCTCTCTCTAAAATACCACCTTGCAAAAAGGCTGAGGTAAAATCTATGGTCTGCAGCATCCAATTCTTTATTGATGCGGTTAGCATGACCATTCGCATAGCTTCACGGCTACATGTTGGGGAGTCCGTTTTCAGATTACTATTTTCTTCATAGCCTCGTGCTACAAGGCGAGCTTTCATTGTTTTCTGATTATCCTTGAATTTTTCAGTAATCACCCATCTTGTGGATATTGTTTTTTGACCTGTGTATGGCACACATTCAAATACTTCATAGGTGTTCATGTTTTTTATTTCTTTATGCTTGGCATCCATTACAGCTTTCGACTGCTCTTGTTCAGCGGTGAGCAGGACTACATTTTCCTGTTCAGTATATTGGGGCACTTCTCTCCAATGATCAATATGATTCCAGTTGATACAAACTTGATCCTCGTTTTCATCCTCAGGTTCTATATTGATCCAATGACTATATTTGCCAGTTGATTTAGGCTGTACTGACATAACCTTTCCTTTCTTCCACTCCCCACTTCCATTTATTTTATAAGTTATGGTCTTATTTCGGCCAGGTTTTTCAGTCTTATCTCTTAAACTGGTAGAACTATCAACAACTTCTTCTCTGTCTATATCTTCACTTTCTACCACTTGATTCTGCAACTCCTCCTCCTCAACTGAAAGGTATTCATTCTTCCCTTCTGTAGTGTTTCCCAGCATTTCAGCTTTTTTTGTTCTTTTTTCGTTGTTTTTATTCACTTTCATCAATTGGCACGGATGCATCCTATAAAATGCTCCGCCATGTCTGATTAAGACAAACTGGCCTTCTCTGCCTAACACTTTTGCTGGACCACGCCATCCTTTAAAACCCTGCCTCCGATAATAGATTTGGTCTCCGGTAGCATAATCTTCATCAGCATAAGTTCTGACATTAGACCTGAGAGCTCTCCTAATTCTCTCACTGGACTCAGCTTCCAAAAAGTTTCTCCTTGCACTATGGAGAGCATTTAAATTTTTTCTCACCATGTCACTTGTAGTAGAGGACTCCATAACAGGTAACTGGTCTGTCAGAATTGAGGGTGTATTTACATTGAAACCGAATACAAGTTCATTTGGACTGTGTCCAGAGTAATTGAGGAGGGCATTTTTTGCACAAATAGCCCATGCCAAGGCAATTTCAGGTTCACACTTCTCATCGTCAATTGTTTTTTTCATTGCCTCAGCAACTATCAAATTATGACGTTCTACAGTACCGTTGCTGAATGGACTTTCTGCGGCAGTAGTACAGGTCTCTATGTTGAGTTTTTCATTCATCTGTCTATAGTGTTCGTTGTTGAATTCACCCCCATTATCACTCAGAAAACGAACAGGAGATCCGAAATAGGTAATCCACATCATAAAGATGTTTTTGATGATCTCCTCCTTCTTCTTTGTTTTGATCAATGTTGCCGCTGAATACCTGGTAGCGGCATCAATGAGATGTAGTATCCACACCTCATTGTGGATGAACTCTTTCAAATCCATGCAAACTGTGTGATTAAATCTATTGCCAAGAGGCAATCCCACAACCGGTCGCAGTGGAGCTTTTTTAAATCTAAGGCAAATTTGACAGTTTTCACAAACCTCCTCAATCGCCTTTATAAATTCCTTGTCATTGAATTTGCCACTTTTTTTAACCAAGGAAACAAGTTTTTCCTTCGAGGCATGAGCAAACTGTCGATGAAGTTTTTCTGCTTTTTTTTTTTTTCTGTGAAAGAACACTGACCAAAATTCTGAACATGTAATACAATGTTCTTAGTACCACCATGATCCAACAACTTATTTGTTAAGGGGAGACAATAGTGCCCTGAAGTTGTGGTCTTTAGTTCAATACATTTATCAAAAATCCAGCACATATCTTTCCGGAAATCTAGCACTATTCCTGCTGTCTTCATTGATTTGTGACTTAATAGAAGAGGCAAGTCGTTTTTCACAATATCTGCTTCGATATAAACTCTTATACCTCCGAGTGTAACCGGAAATTTAGCAACTTTAATTGCTGTGACAGCCACTCCATCACCAAAACAAAAACTCCGGTCTGAGTTCGTATACTTCACTAGTTGCAGGTCACTTTCATTTAAAGTATCAAAATAAACATCAAGCCACACTTCGCCAGCCAGTGTGCGAGTACAAGCAGAATCCAAGACTGCCATTCCAAATGTTTCCTTTACAAGATTTGTGATTTTTTCATTTGTACTGTTCAAATAAATATTTTCTTGAATGAACAACGTAATGTGTATTTGTTCTGTCGCTTCCGTAAACCTGGGCGTATTTCTAGGACACTCTCTAATTAGATGGTTCGGAGACTGACATTTGTAACACAACAACACGTTTCCACTTCGGTCACATGGATTAGATTGTCCTCGACGAAAACGCCTTTTGTTGTTACCCGGTTTAGAATAATTATAGTTGACGATTTCGGGCTCTGATTTCACTGCCGGTACATTTTCATCACGATAAATGTCACCAAATACTTTCTTTATCGATTCCTTCATGTTTTGATACGTCAAAACAGAACACGTTGTCCGCGCTAATTTTTCGTTCTCTTCCGATATGTTAACCGCGTTCAAAACAAGAAAAGCTTGCACTCCTTCCGGTAGAATAATGTAGAATTTTTTTAATCTTTGGTACAAAAACTCATAACGAACAAGAAAGTCATTTATACTGGTACCTGACGATCTTTTATAAGTGTAAAATTCCTTAAAAGTCATGTAAGCGCGCGTGTGTTCGTCCTTTAAATATATGTCATCCAGTTTCTTTATTAAGATCTTCAAGCCATCTCGTCCGCCGATGTCACTTGTTGGCAATTCACGGACACATTCTCTAATATTCGGTGGTAGCGTCAAAAACACTGCTGGCCCTTTTTTTTCCTCAGAAAGATCCGTGAACAACGACCACATTTCAACGTCTTGTTTCCAGTTCTCATAAACATCCTCCCCCTCCAACAATGGAGGTTGTTTGTTCGAAATTGCCATATCCGATATCCGATCTGTCTAGTGCTACAGACAAGCTGTACAAAAAAAAAAAATTTTTTTTTTTTTTTTTTTTTTTTCGTTTTGTCGCACACAGAGGGATATCTCTGCTACCATTTGTTGAGACACTTGTAGTCTGTCTAAACTGTACGAACGAACTGACTAAACCAAGATGGCCGACTCCTATTTATATCACCACAAGCAAGGGAGGTAACCATGTAACTGAAGCAAGGGAGGTAACCAATGTCTACATTAACAACTAGGCCGACTGCAAACAATTATTGCCACTTTTGCGTATTCTCACATCAGCAATACAGAGCAATGAAATGCTTACCGACTATTTGGTGTTATCTTTGGTTCATGCGTTTGTGATGCCTTCTCCTTTAGCAAAAAAATCTTTTCCTCAAGTATACTGGCACTTGCATTTCTAAAAACTTTCTTGTACTGGCTTAGCATTTGTTGGAAACATAGAATAACTAACAGGGCGCCTGGCATTGCCCATTCATAAAATATGCATAAATATTGTATTTTAACTCATACAGAAACTGACACATGTGCATGCGAGTATTATGTTTTTTTCTAAACTGTTCACTTCTTGTAAGCAAAAAAAAAAAATGCTCAAGTTGAGATCGAAACCAAAACCTAAAGTGAGCCATGTACCATAACCATTAAGCCAGCTTGACATACTCTTTAAAAAGCGTTTTCAAACTTACTAATCTATATATATAAAAGCGAAAATGTATGTGTGTATGTATGTTCGCTTTTCCTCGATGTCCACGAAAGGCTTCTTTCAGAGAAGCGCTTGCTCGCTTCACAACTTCTTAAAACTTTTTATATCATCTATAAATTGTAATATCTCAGAATTACCCACAGAGCTCGCCTGTCTATTTAATTTTATTGACTTTCAAACGTTAATTATTCCACATTTCCCCGCATCGGCACGCGTTACATTCGGTTTTCGGTATAAAAAAAAGCGAAACTCGACTCTAATAACAGGCCGAAAGCCAGTTTGTTCAATGTCGACTTCGTCATATCAGACTGTAGCTTTCATTTCGCTCCTCCTAATAAACAGGGAGCGGGTTTTTAAAAACAAACAAACCGATTTATTGAAAACTGTCCCGCACAAAATCGTAACTGCTGAATACCTATCGCCGTCACGTCAACAAAAACACGCACCAGTTTGTTTTCAAACACTTTACTATTTTCCAACTGCGCGTCGTCAACGCTTCGGGTTTTTTTCACATACCCCGAAAAATACCCGGGCAACGCCGCGTACCCCTCGCTAGTCCTTAATATAAGAAATCTGTTATGTGAGCCATTCACGCATGTACATTTGTGAACAGTTGGCAAACAGATAAAAATCTGATGACCCGCACCTCCAAAGTACCGATTTTTCAATTTTGATCCCTTAGTAACTGCTTGAAAAGTTTTCCACATATCTGAATACTCTATATACCAAATTTCAGGTCTGTAGATCAAAAATTGGTTGAGTATATAGATTGAGAAGTGTCTTCACATACATTCTCACTTATATACTAGCAGACCGCCCAGCATTGTCCGGTTGTAAAATATACATAAATATTATATTTTAATTAATGCAGAATTCTTATTTATTATAAACCGTAAGTATACCGTAAGTATACCGTAAGTATACCGTAAGTATTAAAAACGTAACTTTTAAATTCCTCTAAAAAAAAAAAAAAAAAAAAAAAAAAAAAGAAACGAAAAGAAACTGAGACATGTGTATGCAGGCATTATGTTTTTTCTTAACAATTCACTTCTTGTAAATAAAAAAAAAAAAAAATACTCTAGCTGAGATCGAAACCAAAACCTACAGACAGTGAGTCAAGTATGATAACAATTAGGCCAGCTTGACACGATCTTTAAAAAGTGTTTCCAAATCTACTTACTTTTAACATAATGAATCTGTTGCGGGAACCATTCATGTATGCGCATTCGTGGAACAGTTAGCAAATAGATAAAATCTTACGACCTTTATGGACCAATTTTTCACTTTAGACCCTTCAGCAGCCCGTTTTTCTGGATGAAAACCAATTAAAAAGTTTTCCACATGTCTGAATATTCTATATACCAAATTTCAAGTCTACATCAAAAATCCATCGGGTATATAGGTTGAGAAGTGTCCACACACACACACACACACACACACACACATTTTCACTTTTATAGATATATAGATAGATGTTACAGTTTGTACCATGCATATCTTATAGGCCAGTCCGAGGGAGTAAAAAAAATCAAGCTGGATTGTCTAAAAGTGAAAAATACAACTCAACAAAAAAATAATCAGATTAGCCCTTGATGGTAGCAATTTTAAGCATGTCGCACAACGGCGTCTCAACTGGTACGGTCATGTCATCTGACATCAGTCATCTGAATTGCTCGAAATTGCATCTCACATTAACATCGATGGCCCTAAGCTGGTGTTCCCCGGAGTCTGAGTGACAATAAATCTACCATACCATACTGAAGTGGCACTCTCTCTAGGCGAGTTGAACTAGTTTCCTCCAAAGGAGGAAGTTTCATGGGAATATCAAATTTACAAGTAGTCTCCGGTTGCTTGTATATCTCTGTCAGGGAAGATGACGATTTTAGGTTTTTTCAGTTCTTGCAGGAAGGTGTCGATGTACTCCCACATACAGCACCTGGTATTCCCAAATAGTCACCCATCTGGTACTAACCAGGCTTAATGTTGCTTCACTTTGGTGATCTAATGAGAACCGGTGTGTCAATGTGATTATGCTGTATAAAAGTGAGAGGAAGTTTCCCCAAATTTCCAGCATTCTGTGCCTCTTGTGATAACTGATGATACGCATTATCGCAAGAACTGTTTACTGGCGATTTCTCACTGGCAAGGGGAAGTGTTCTTTTGAATGAGCTTCAACGTTGGGGACCTTAACACCAGTCTCTCCACCCTAATTTATCAAAAACAATGTTTATGAAAACAATCCACAGACTATTCCTGAACTGAAAAAGCCATCACAACCTAAAACAGAGCAATGCCAGAATTACATTGCATCTTGCATCCAGATGCGCTTATCACTGAACAGCGATCAAAGTTTATTTGTACCAAATATGGTTGGATTGCAGAAAGAGTTGCTAATGTTATTAACGATTTTATGGGTGACATTTTGTAAAGAGTAAGCCTTTATTTTAGATAAAAATGTAAAGAAAATGATAAGATATACTTTGCTTGAAGCATAGCAGTAAATATGCATACAGCGAGATTATAGAAGGATATCACACTGCAAGAAATGGAAATATAAATTAAAAAAATAATAATAAATATTGGGAGTATAAGGTTCAGTGAGTGTAAAACCTATTCCGGATCAAACCTATATATTAATCATCCACAGACACTGCAGCATTATACACAGCTTCTCAGTATGGCTAGACAGGCAAGCATTTCAAGATGAAACTGAAACCAAATTGTTTTTTTTTTTTTTCAACACTGAATTTAGCCCTTTCTTACAAACCACAAGAAAGAAATCTTACCGTTAAACAATAAAACAGCTGAAGAGTACTCTATTCGTTTTTACAAAAAAGCTTTTGCATTATCCTTATTAGTAGGTGGCGATTTCCGTTACCACAGCGCTCAACTCATGGAGCACGTTTGAACATTCATGATTGAAATTTGGGATATATCTGTCATAGAGGAGATGTAGTTTGCTTGAAGCATTGCATTTAATATGCATATCAAGGAGTAATAGAAAATAATCACAATGCAAGAAATGGAAATATGTCAGTACTGAGAAGGACAAAAACGGAATGATATTTTAAAAGACTTTTTTGTAGTAAATCTTAATTGTTTAGTCAAAACTTTTACACACTGATTTAATGTGTGTGACCATATTCTATTTCATAATATATTTGGACATTAAATAAAGAGATTTTACCTCGAAATATATTTCTTGGATTCAGCTTAATATTCCAACATCAATTTGTTTGTTTTTTTTAACCCGTGTGAAAATGAAAATGTATATTTCCTGCGCTTTTGATTAGTTGAAATAAAGTCTCAGTATAAAAATTTGATCCAATCAAAAGTTGATATTTTTACAAAAAAAAAAAATATATATATATTTGTTTGCTGCTGCTGATTCAACAAGACTCCACAATTGATCATAATTAGTACATAAGGTTCAACTGAGACATTTATGTTCTCATAAGCCTACAGAAAAATGAAAAAGGTAGCCAGTTATGCACTTATTCTATCGTTCAAACGAGTGTACTTTTATACCTAGTAATTTAATAGAAAATAGTCCTTTTTCAGCTGACTTGTTAAACTTAATAAAAATAACACTTGATTTAAATTATGACAGCTTGCATTTTCGTAGTGCTAAATCATAAAACCTAATAAAAAATAAATATCACTTAAGTTAATGATGACAGCTTAATGCTATAAAACTGGAACTTAATCTAAATCACGAAAACTTACACTTTCTTATAAGACAGAAGTGAGAATTTTGCTACATACTTGAACATTGCGTCAGTTTAAACAGATATCATGCAATTATCTGCAGTAACGTAATATAAAACAATATTATCAATTCAACACACGAGTTTTGAAGGATTTGAAACACCCACTATTTGATAAAGAGGTCTTACCTCGAAATATTATGGAACATGGTTACACCCATTAGATCATGGTGTAGAAGAGTTGTGACTACATCAAGTAAGTGTTTTATTTGGATTCTTCTGACTACTCTTCTCATCTTGAGTGTTATTTTCACGTTTTAGTCGATGTAACCTCCGACCTTATTCAGGTCTTTTCGAACTTGTGAATCTGTATAGAATTTTGAACGGAACACTTTATTTAATGCATGGGTGTAGTGTACTCTTGTTCTGCCAGCCATAACTGTGCAAAAGTTCTAAATAATTCACAACTGTATTTTGAGTGCCACCCTCACTGAATGTTGAAACATTGTGAAAATAACACCCAAGATGAGAACAGTAGTCTGAATATTCTAAATAATTTGATTAATCAATCATTATCTAAAAAAAAAAAAAAAAAATCAGAAACATAAAATCAAGTAAGATTTACTAAAAAATAAAGAAAATAATTGAAAGAATCGCTTTGTTTTTGTCTTTCTTTTCAACAATGGCATATTTCTGCATCATGATATATTTCTGTGACTTATGAGATTATATATATATATATATATATATATATATATATATATTCAAGCAAACTACATCACGCCTCTATTTGCTTAAAAATGTACTATTCATAACATCTTAGAACTCATCAGCATCCTAGGAAAATGGGTTGGTATTTTAAGACGCAGCATGCCAAAATATCTAGAAAATAATTATTTGTAGAAAAAAAGAAACAAGAAAACAAAATAAGAATATATATATATATATATATATATATATATTTTTAGCCGAATTTTTTTTCTGCTTAAAAATCACAAACTTGAAACCTAAGCAGCAAAAAGTTTCTGATTTGGCAATGAAACTAAAAAAAAAAAAGATAGTTTCATTAACGAGTTGAACGAAGCAAACAAGAAGATTCAAGCTCGGGAATGGGTGGGCCTCCAGAGGTGAAGGGTGGGGGTGGGGGTCGGCTGTTTTGATGAAGTCTTGTGACAAGAAGGAATTTTCCACCTCCTCAATTGTACAATCCAACCATAGTTATGCCAAACAAGATGCAAGATACCAGCATACTGATTCTATTACACTGAAGAGGCAAGAAGAACGTACATTTTTTTTTTTTTTTCATTAAGAGTCTTCTGCAAGAAAAGATGTCAAGTGACGATAATTTTTCTATTTTTTTTATTACTAGAATTCTGGGAATTTATTTGACTTCAATGATCATCCATCTTAGTTAAAGATTTCAAGGTTATTTTGAAATTAATATTGTAATTACTTAAAAGATAATGTGCTGATTGCTCTATATATTCACAGAGAGCATGAATTGGAACAAATGCTTTGAGGACATTACCAAGGCTGCAGCAGAAGAAGGTGGGCTCTCTACCGTGCTAGGAAATTACTCACACCTGAGAGTATCCTATATCTTTACAACGCCTCAGTTCACCCATGCATCAAGTATTGTTGTCACATCTGAGCAGGTGCATCTGTCACTAGTCTCTCACTCTTAGACAGGATCAAAAGAAGAGTTTCAAATCTAATAGGTTCTGCACTGTCGGTCAAGCACTATCCCCTGTCTCATTTCAGGAATGTTGCATCCCTGTCCCTGTTTTACAAGTACTTCATAGAACGGACTCTGATGAACTCATAGAACTTGTACCCTATCAACATACCTACTCCCAATTAACCCTTCAAGCAGCAAAATCTCATCATTTCACTGCAGAGGTCTTTGAATACCAGAAAGTTTTCTACTCTAACAGTTTTCTTCTCTTGGAATGTTGGACTTTGGAATTCTCAACTCCCCACAGCCCCCCCTGTTAGACACAATCCCAAATAGTAGCCCCTTACGTTCCAAATGGCAATATGCCTTGTTTGGGGTGAAAAAGAGCTAAGAGAAATCTCTATATTTTTTTGTAATCCACTATAAACAAAGCAAATCTGTAAATGGAGAAATTTGATCAGATCTTTGAAAACATTATGTAATTTTAATTTGCAAATTTAGAAATCCTAGTAATGCGATATCATTTTTTATTAAATGGTTAAATACATTTTTTTCTGAGACTTTCACTGAAAAACAAAAAAAAAAAAAACATTATGTAATTTTAATTTGCAAATTTAGAAATCCTAGTAATGCGATATAATTTTTTATTAAATGGTTAAATACATTTTTTTCTGAGACTTTCACTGAAAAACAAAAAAAAAACATTATGTAATTTTAATTTGCAAATTTAGAAATCCTAGTAATGCGATATAATTTTTTATTAAATGGTTAAATACATTTTTTTCTGAGACTTTCACTGAAAAACAAAAAAAACAAAAACATTATGTAATTTTAATTTGCAAATTTAGAAATCCTAGTAATGCGATATAATTTTTTATTAAATGGTTAAATACATTTTTTTCTGAGACTTTCACTGAAAAACAAAAAAAAAAAAAACAAAAAAAAAACCAAAGAAGACGAACTTCATTTTTTCTCTTCATTTCGTTGTTTGTGGTATTAACCCGAGGGGGTTTCCCCCTCCCTTAGGGAGAGAGAAATGAACTCGTCCGATGTCATTGACGGCTGGTGTGAAGTCTGGATTGATGTGTATTTGCACGGTTTAAATTATTTAACATTATTCGGGTTTTCTAAATTTTCAAATTAAACTTTCGTAATATTTTTTTAAAGACGTGATCAAATTTCTCTATTCATAATTCACGCTAATCACGCAAATACGCATCAATTTAAACTTCACACCAACCCTCTTCGGGCCAAGATCAAAGTGTAGTATCTGTTCTTCAGAAGCTGCATTTCAATTTCTTGTTCTCTGTCAGTGGAGGAGAAATCCTTCACGACTGAGACAATTTTTATTTTTGCTCCTTTTCTCCACGTTAAAATAACGACCCTAGTGTCTAACTCTGTTCCGTGGGGAGGCATTGTAAATAGGAACCCTCAACGACATTGGATGGAAGCATTTTTTTCTTTCCATGAGGGGTCGACCCCCTCGGGTTAATATCATCAACAACAAAATGAAAGAAAAAAAAAAAAAAACAAAAAAAAAAAAAACACTATGTCTTCTTAAAAAAAAAAGAAAAAAATGTGATTTTAATAGTTTAATAAAAAATTAGATAACATTATTTGGTTTTATAAATTTTTAGAACAAAGTAAATCTCCTTATTTTTATTTTTTTCTTCCGGACACGTGACCCAGTGGATAGAGGTATCGAGTCCCTACGGTTCCAAGTGAGCATTGTTTGAAGATAGCGGTTTCAATCCTACCCAAAATAGACCAAAGAATTAGTTGGCGTGAGACAATAACTATGGGAGGCAGTAATTACTGGAGATACATTTACAAGACCTATCTCGTTGCGGTTAACCACCTGAAGAAGGCGAGAGGATAAGTTGGCTGAAACGTGGTGAAACAACAACTACAAAGATGAGGATAACAGGAGCTGCTAAAAAAAAACAGCCTATCCTGCCTTGACAGAGTACAAAATAGACTTTGTGGCTTAGTGGGGTATGCCCTTTTCTCTACCCTGCACCCTCTTTCCTACAGAAGAGACGTTGCGAGCCTATCCTTGTTTTATCGTTATTTCCATGGCAAGTGCTCGTCTAAACTCCAATTTCTGGTCCCCCCTCGCCAATCTTTCACGAAAAACACCTGTCTAGCTGAATCCACTGTGACAAATTTCCCCCACTCTTTATCTGTGCCTAAATCAAAACGTGGATTTCATGAACAAAGCTTCTTTCTTAGAACTGCACGCCTGTGGAACTATGTTCCGTCTGCCTGCTTCCCACCGGACTACAACTTGGATGTGTTCAAGTCCAACGTTAACAAATTCCTAATGAACCGCCCCCTTAAGTAAACACTTCATCAAATCTCCACACTGACGTAATGTCCTTGCAATAACCCTTATCCCTGAGTGGCTTCCGGGCCTTGATAAGTGGTGATCACTGTGTAAAAAAGAAAAAAAAAAAAAAACAATCCACAAATAAAGATTAAAGTAAATCTCGTATATTAACATGAGGAACATGTATTCTTCGTGCCTATCAGTGTGTATGTTTATTGATTAACTACTTTCAAGCTATTTAGACCTAGGAACGTACAATTTGGTTAGAATGATGCCCTGTCTATTAAATATTGATGTAAGTTTACTTGTAAATATTAGGTTAGTGCAAAAGTTTTTTCAGATTTAAAATTTTATCTCAAAAATGAAACACTCTGTTTTTGAAAATCTTAATTCATAACAATAACAATCTTTGGTCTCCACAAGTTGATTTCATCATTCAACAAGCTAATAAATGCTTTGCTTGTAAAATTCTTTAAGTTTTGATGTGAAATATGAATTTAACTCGTGTTCAATTTCTTCTCGTGACCTCTTAACCTAAGGTAATCTAAATGGTTTTGTGACCCTTGAAATAAGTGATAATCAAAGAGAGCTAGGCCAAGAGAATACGCAAGATGGGGAAAGATTTCCCAACCAAATTCTCCTAGGAGATGTTTGGTCAGTAGTGCTGTGTG
Source organism: Euprymna scolopes (assembly GCF_053919585.1). Lineage (NCBI taxonomy): Eukaryota > Metazoa > Mollusca > Cephalopoda > Sepiida > Sepiolidae > Euprymna > Euprymna scolopes. Next base: position 63,489,573 of record NC_136487.1, read on the forward strand.
AGAACGAGCAATATGGTGGAAGAGGACTCCCTTTCTGTTGACTAAAGAAAGTCGTCTTCAGGTCAACATGGCTAAAAATATTGCAAAAAAATATAAATGATGATTTAATAATCTAAAAGAAAAGGTTATAAATCAATCATGGTGATATGTTTAAGTAATAACAATACGTATAAAATTAATTACAGTGGTTTAAAATGCTTCTATAAATCGACAAAAATGTTTTGCACTGACCCGATATATTAGCTAGTATATTTTGCGGAGTTATATATGGCGGGCATATTGAAGAACAAGAATTGTTTCACGCAGTGGTCAAGAAGGGATCAACAGATTAACTCTGCTGAATTATAAAATGATGAAGCAGACAGATATGTTCTCAAACTGATGGGATGATTCTGGGAGAGAACAGTTAGCTTAGCAGGAGCGACTGAACTGAGAACGCATGTTTAAAATGGCTTAACAAAATGTTGAATTATTAAACGATGGGTTACTCTCCTCCCTCTTGATTTTTCAGCCACTGGACGATCATCTGGTTGAATAAATCTTTTATTCTTATAAAACTGTGTTGTTCGAATTAATTGCATATTAATTATATTAAGAAAACATATCAGATGTTTTTTGTTTCAGCCAACAGAATTAGCCTTAGTCCTGGGAGTAAGATAGACACTCATGCACGCATGACGACACCAACTAGTAATGTACCTAAAATAATAAAAAAATAAATAAAAATAAATTACACGCCAGCTTGATGATGCTCCTACGTTTAGTACCTTCCTCTTATTTTTTAGTGTCACCAGTACCAAACCAAATAAGTGAGGGAGTGTCAAGGAGGATGAAAAGACCCAGGAGAAGAAGCACTAACCAGACCTCCACGGGATGAATGCAAAGAGGACTGGGACGTTGAAGAGGCTTATTTTCACCTAAATCCCAGTGAAGACTAATGGTTGCTACCAACAAGAAATCAATGGTGAACGGCTGCTGCGATAATGCAAACTAATTTGCAAAAGGTATTGAAAGAGGTGGCGAGTACTTTACATTTGGATAGACTTGTCATTCAGACTCCAGGAAACACCACATGTTGTTTTCAAAAATAATTCTTTGTTGATGGCTTGTGTGTAAACTATTTGTTGATGAGTATGATGATGATGATGATGATGACGATGATGATGATGATGATGAACAACCCAATGGAACTAAAACTGCAAGAAATCCTATAAACCATGCCCCCCTCTAAATAAAAGGCATCAGCCTTGTATTTAGTATCACAAAATAGTTATTTTCCTATCTAATTTACATATGTGTCTCTGGTGTGTACAGGCACATGTAGTTAAATTGGATGATGACGTCGAAAAGAGAGAATTACTGTTTTTCTAAATCCTCACGGAGATATTAAGAAATATTAGAAAGTGGTTGAATCAACATAGAGTGAGACTGGAGCGAAAGAAATACATAGAAAGCTAAGGAAGAGAAAGATGATTTTTTTTTTTGGAGTAGTTACAAATCACGGTTCATCAGAACAATTCAAAGCATAATTTGTTTTCAAACATAACTCAATCTCAGAATTGAGGTACCTTGTAGTATGCATTTTGTATCATCTCTATTTAGAGAAAGATTAGATAATGTAATATGCTTATAAGTTGTATTCTTGTTTGTTTATAACTTAATTAATACGTACAAAAGGCACACTGTTTCAGAAATTAATTTTCATATTAAAAACGGACAGTTACACATACATTCCGACATGAATTCTATATATACTATTTATTCAAAGGGAATCTACATTCAAGGAGTAACCTCATTTGTAAATATTAGGTTGGTGCAAAAATAATGTCATTTTTTAACATGAAGTTGAACGTCAGAAAACGACATTATTTTTTAACCAACCTAATAGCATTAAAGAAAATCTATTTTAATAATTAGCTCTATGTTTTGAACTGTTTCTTACAATAGAATTGTCTTCACTGCTCTATTTATGAATACATTATTTAAAGTTGATTTATTTTCAATTTAATTTATTTTAAATTATTATTAGCCTACACCAGTTGCCTTTTAAAAACGGAAGTAAGTTTATTTATTTAAGCTGTGAGAGTTATTTCCTCTTTAAGCTATTTTCCATTTAATTTTCATAGACGAAAATTGATGTATTTTATGCTTTCATAATTCCAACATGTGATTCACTTTCAAGAAAATCGTTAGAAGTTAGGATATTCAATGTATCTTAAATAGTAGGTGACTAAACTCTCTAAACTATCTGCCCACCAATATTTTTCAACCTGGCAACGCCGAGTATATACAGTTAGTATGCTTATATATTTCGATGTATAGAATTCATTCTTAAACTAATTAACCAACCATTGTGAATTTTGAAACACAGCTGCTAGGCGAATGGATTGATAATGTGAGCTATGTTTAGTTTCATCGAATAAAAATGCAGATTCATCCAATTTTCGTGAAATTTTAACAATAGGTACTAAACGTTAATTAAGAAATATTTCCAAAATTTCAGTTTCTTTTGGTATTTTTTAAGTTGCATAGGAGAGTAAAAAGAGGAACTTGGGTTTACTTTCAGCAACCTCATAATTCTCGCTTCCATTATTTTGCCTTTTAATCATCATATTCTATAAGTGATGCTTCTGACAAAGGGGAAATATTTTATGTTTTATGGGTCGAAGTCTGTCCACCCAACACTTTTGATCTTGAAATTGTATTTTTATTTTTTAATTCTTTACATCAAATGACTTCGTGCTTTATTTGGAGAGATTTCTATTAAAAAAAAAAATAATAATATAAGCATAATCTCCAATTTGAACATACAAATATTTCAGATTTGCATTAAATTTGATCCATACTAAATAGGCACCGACTAAGCAAGATTCTCCGACTTTCAATTTCTTCTTAAGTCTTAAATTTTAGACACTTTCTAGAATCAAAATCATGTTATGGATCTTAATCAAAATTTGGAATAAGCATTCTAGACATAAGATTTATTAATATTACGTCTTGATTTTAATCTTCTTAATGGGGCATAAAAGTCTACAGGATAAAGCCTTAGGGAAGCAAACGGTGATTAACTCGTATTTATTATAAATATTAGATAACTCGCTTGACATAGCAGGTTTTTTTTTTAAGCATATCTATAACAAATTACATGATTAATGTATAGGTTTTGATGAGGATATATATATATATATATATATATATATATATATATATATATATATATATATATATATATATATATATATATCACATGATACGGCAGATCTGAACATTTCAAAGGAAGCAGAAAACTCTTCATCATACGCTTAATGATGATTGAGTGCGTTAAAATAGGACTAATATTTTTGACGGTGAAACCACAAGGGAGAAGGAAAAAAAAAAGTAAGGCACATTGAAGATGTGATGTATCGCATCACTGTTGTTGTTATTATTGTTTTTGTTATTATTATTATTAAATGCAGAGAAAGAGAGAGGATTTTTATGTCGGGAGTTTGATGAGAATAACATAAGTTATTTTTGTCGCGTCATATATCTTATTCAAAGACAAACAACTAAGCAATACTTGGAGGAATGCAGGAAGCTGAAATATGGCGGCCATCTTTTAACAAAGTTACTTGATAATCTTTTAAAATGGTAGACGGAGGGAGGGTAAGCAAAAGACTTAGAAATATGAAGTTTTAAATCAGGGTGTATGTAGCAAGCCGCAAAATATGCTTAAATATGATATTTAAATTTATGCAGATCTCGTATTTATTATTATAGATTATTATAACGTATCAAATATATGATAGTGATTTCGAAAATTAATTTTTTTTTTAAATATGGTCTTAGTGCCATTAACTAGAATTGAAACCAAAATATTTACTTCTCCAGCAGTATTTACTACCATATGACCTAAAAGATAGGTGGATATCAGAATTTTAAACATTAATGCAGTTTAATGTATGAATGTATACTTGAGCATGTGTAGAGGAGCACTTTAAATTGGCTTACACCTGCCAAGTTCCAATTTTTCAATTTTGACCACTTAGCAGCTATTTTTACCAACTAGAAATCAAAGTGAATTTGTTCCACAAGTCCGAATTCCCTGTATATGAAGTTTCAAACCTGTAGACCAAAAATTGACAGTTTGGCAAAGATCATTCCGAACACATACACAGAGACAAGATTACTTTTATATCTATACAAGTGAGAATGTGTGTGTGCGCGTGTGTTTGAGGACAATTCTCAACCTATATACTCTACAAATCTTTTATATACAAACTTGAATTTTAGTATATAGGATATTCAGACACGTGGAAAACTTGATCGGTTGTCATCCGGAAAAAAGGGTCTTCTAAAGGGTCAAAATTGAAAAATTGGTACGGGGGGGACGCCATCGGATTTTTATCTGTTTGCCAACTGTTTCATGAATGCGTATGCATGAATCGTTCACATGACAGTTATGTTAAGAATAAGTAGGTTTGAAAACATTTTTTAAAGCGTGTCAAGCTGGCCTAATAATTATCGTACTTGACTTACTGTCTCTAGGTTTTAGTTTCGATCTCAGCTTGAGTATCTTTTTTTTTTATTTACAAGAATTGAACTGTTTAGAAAAAAACATAATATTCGCATGTACATGTTTTAGCTTCTGCATGAATTAAAATATAATATTTATGCTTATTTTGCGATTGGGTAATGCTAGGCAGCCTACAAGTATATATATATATATATATATATATATATATATATATATATATATATATATATATAGTCTTGGAAGTTTTAAACCTTTAAAACTATACAAAAAAAAACATTTTTTTTTCATTTGTTAGAAAACTATTTAATCAGTAAGTCCTGCAATCACTGCATCAACTTGCTCTCTCGAATTCACTATAGTACCAGTAATAATTTATTTTTAAGGGATCATCAGTTGTTTACCATAAAATATTGTTTCTGGGATTTTAAACCACACACACACACATTATATATAATATATATATATATATATATATATATATATATATATATATATATATATATATATAGCGAGAGAGAGAGAGAGAGAGAGAGAGAGAGAGAGAGAGATAAATCATAAACACATACTATATAATATATACAATTAAGGCAGTTGCATTTTCAAAGTTTGACAGAGACAGCTTGGAATTTCCAAAACTTACATTTGATTCTTTTTGATTACAACGTATGATTCACATTACAAAAAATGTTACAAAAATAATAATCTAAAATAAGATCGTTTCTAATACAAAGCTTTTTTCCAACGATATCTTTGATGGATCGTGCATGCACCTCGTCACTCAGAGAGAGAATTAACTCATAATGTAATCCTTCACACCTACCTCTGCCTCAGCAGCAACAACAACTATCAAGGAAGATTGGCTAAGCTCTCAGGTCTACAGGTAGTCAACCTTTGAGAGTAGAACCGTGATTAGGTAGCTATATCATGTGACCGCACGTATGGATCACCATGGTTTGGGACACGATGCAAACCACGGAGGAAGCCAGCTCAACCTGATTAGGGTGAATACTGTTGTTATTGTTGTTGCTGTTGTTGTTCTTGCTGCTGCTGCTGCTGCAGCTGAAACAACAGGGAGGTGACAGTGTCTAAGTGGTTAATGACACGGAGTGACAACCTGGGTGTCTCAAGTTTGAATTCAGTTCTTTCCATGGAAACAGTTTTACTTAGGGATGTTGGCAATCTTCACTTTGCCCCTACTGTAAGTACTTGATATCTTTCTAAAAAAGATATCGAGGCGGGGGGGATGAATGCCAACAATAATCATCTGATTCATACGAAATGAATATATGATGCTCAACAACAACACCAATTAACATTCATGTATTGACTATCCAATCCAAGTAACTATTGGTAATCAATCTAATTTATATTCTTGTAAAATGTACATTAATAGAAAATACTAATTTTACCAATAAAACTACATGATTAACATTACGTGTCAAGTTGACCCAGAATGACAATTTTATATTAAGGTTTGTAAGTTTTCTTTTCTTTTTCTTTTTTCAAAGTGGGAGGGCAATATTTTAGTATACTTTTCTTTATCTAATGTAAAAAAAAAAAAAAAAAAAATCGGAGAAAACCTATTTAAGATAAGTATACCTGATAAAGAAATATATAAATAGTTCCTCATGTAGATGATAGCTGTTAGCTGAAAACGTATAGAAACTTGTAATACCTAATCATCAAGTATGGGGATTGGGGAGGAGGTCATCCTTTTTCAGATATTAATATTTAGATGAAGTTCAGATTTCTAGAATTACAGAGTGGAGGTGGGGGGGGGGGAATGAAAAGAAAAAAATGAATAAAAATAATAATAATAAAAAAATAGATAAAGCCCCAAACAATTTTGCATCTTATGAATATAAATACACAAAAAAATAATTTTTCCAGGGCTTAGAAAGCAACTCTTGTGGGCCATAATAGCTGAAAAAAAAAAAAAAAAGAAGTTCATCTTCATTGGGGACCTGATACTACTCGTCACACACACACACACACACACACACACACACACACACACACACACACACACACACACACACAAAGATTAGAAGATTGTATAGTAGGGGCTTACTAGGAGGGAATATCGAGTTAAAGATAAAGGAGATGGAGAAGTTAAGAATGAAACTGATATATTCTACCTCTATGCCTTAGTTTAGTTTGTCAGTATTAATAATATATAATATAAATCTTATCTGTCTGTTTAAATGTATGTATGTATGTATGTATGTATTTATGTATGTATGTATCTCTGCCTAAAACTTTTCTACAAGAAGGGGTTGCTTTTTTTGCTGATATTTTCGAAAGTCATCCTCTCTTTTTGATTACTAGCCTTAATTTAAACCTTCACCACTTCTGGTTTGGCAATGGACGCAATGGCAAAGACGTCATGTTTTTTTTTTTTTTTTTTCACATTCTTTTCCTCCTTCGCAGTACGGGTTTGAGCCTGCCTCCTACCAATTTTTTTTTTTTTTTTTTTTTTTTGCTCAACGCACACCTCCAAACACCCAGGCAACACCGGGCACCCAGGCTAGTAATATATAATGCACAGCAGAATTCACCCTAGGCAAGGTGAATCGGTTTCCTCTAAAAGTAGAAGTTTCATGAGAATATCAAATTCACAAGTGTCCCCTAATCATTTGTATATTCCAGTCATGGTAAATGACGATATTAGGTTTTTACAGTTCTTGCAGGGATATGTCCTACATACAATACCTGATATTCCCAAATGGTTGCCCATTAGATACTGACCAGGCTCAATGTTGCTTAACTTCCTTGATCTAATGACAAGTGTCATGTCAACATGATTAGGCATCATTATACCAATATTATGGCATATCAGCATCTTTAGATAATTTAATACTGAAACAATATATATTGTCAACAGCTGGACACAAGGGTTTTATTCATATTCGTTGAAAATTGTAGGCTCATAACTTTTCCAATGGTATTAGTTGATAATTTCTTTTAACTTTTTCTGGACTTCTGCCCTCAACTTTTTTCAGCTTCTTCTGGTTTGCTCCAGTCGGGCTACTTAGTTTTGATTTTAACGCTCGGTTTGTTTCATCTATTGCATCTCTAATTTCTTGGTCATTCTCCTTGAACAAGTCCGCATTTCGCTTCTTTGTACCTTTGTCACACCAGAGAATACAGGCCTGCTTAGGAAGTCCCACGTTTGTTCCAGTGAATCAGAATCAGTGATTTCTTCCAATGCTGATTTGATTGCAAGTTGTAGTCTATCTTGCAATCCTCTATCTCCGAGCTTTGACATGTCTATCATCATGTTTTGTACTTGTTGTCTCGTGTCGTCATTCATTTGCAACAGAAAAGGTAATTGTTATTATCATTATCTATAATGAACATTGTGTAACCCTTCGAGGATTATGCATCTACCCTCCTCTGTGTTAAGAACTTGTATACATCTCCAGTCAGTATATATATGAAGTCCCAAGCATCCCAGAACTGTATAAATGTCTTCTCTCTCCATTGTTATATATGCCCCCGTCATCTCTCCTCTAATATGAACCCCTGCTACACAACACTTGCCATTTTTGAGGTCCTTCCTTCTTGTGATAACATGGTCCAGGAGATGGGATCTGTTTGATCTGGGATGTTCCCAGGAGTAGTAATGGTTATCCGAATGTTGAAAGTAGAATGGTTATCCGAATTACAAAAGTATTCGTAATTGCTAGCTTAAACATAAGCGGATAACCATTACATTACTAACCATTGTACCATGCACAAACAGAGCAGCAGTTCTCCATTTGAATTGGGATTTCCCTTTCCAAACTTTCCAAGAACAGGGCTCCATGTATTGTAGTCATGGCCCACTCTGGCATTGAAGTCACCAAGGAGAACTAGCTTATCTGCAGCAGAGACGTTTGCTATGGTGTCTTTCAGCTGAGAGTAAAAAGCCTCCCTTTCCTTGTCTGGGTAGGTCATTATCGGTGCATAGACGTTGATGATGGTGATGTTACGGTTATGGGACGTGGTCATTCGCAGTGTTATTAGCCTTTTGGATAGAGGTCTTTGTGAGTCTGTCGGCTAGGTCATTTTTGCTGGCAAAAGCGACTCCTGCTCTTTTGGGTTGATCCTCAGAACAACCCTTCCAGAAGTAGGTTCTTCCTGCTTCTCTCAGTTGGCCCTCTCGGCTGAGTCTTGTGTCCTGCAATGCAGCTTTGTCGATATTTGTATTCTCAAGCTCCAGGTCTATGAGTGCCATTCTTCTGTGTGGTCTGTCACCTGAGTTTGTATTGAGCATGGTTCTAACGTTCCATGTAACAAAGTTAAAGTCTTGGGTGTTGTTATTTCCTCTTTTGTTGTTACTACTGGATTGGAGATCCAGTGCCCGCGGTTTGATAGTCAGTCTTTGGATGAGCTTTGTTTACTTCACCTTTTATAGAGGAGTCCCCTTCCAGGGCAAGCAGCGCTATCCCTGAGCAGGGCTGTTTGATCATCCATGCAGTTGCCTCAGGGTATTGTCATCAACTCAGTACACCTGCGACCATCACACACGGCTGCCTATGCACAGAGGTCGGACTAGTGGCTCTCAGCTATCACACATGCTTCCGTTATCCTCACTATCGCCACAGGACTTTCCACCTTGACTCCTAACTCACTAGCGCAGTTTAGGCATAGTATCTGTTGCGCATCAGATAGACACCCTCTGAACCTCCAATGTTTATGTCCAGTGGAGCGAACCCACGATGACTGGCAGCAAAGGAGGTTGCAGCTTTTGGCCAAAAGTAATCTTAGTGAGGTAGACTGTCACCCTATCGTGTTTGCTGCTACACCTTTTCTTTCTGGATGAAATTCCATCGCCTTTTTTTTTTTTTAAGGAAAACTGCAAGGCAGCAGTAAGATTTGAAGTCAGAGTTCCCATCTTTTAGCCTTTTGCCGTGATAAGGCCCACAAGGCAGTAGTGTTTGATTTTGGAGTTGACTCCTCTAGTCTTCGCCCAACTAAGTGCACCCACAAGAAAGTGGGTTAGGAGTTGGTAGTGTGCCAGGGTGTGCCCACACATCAGTGGGCCATAACACATTACCTTTGGGGCCCCATACTACTCAGAGATCCCCTACAGTTTAACCTGGGGCCGCAAGGCACCCAGTCACCATGTGTGGCCAACGTGAAGGCACTGTAAGAGTCTTGTACTTGCAGGGAAGACTTACGCATAGCTGCTCCCTTTTCACTGCAAGGTTAGCCAGCTGGAAGTTAGTTAGCGAGAAGGCATGCAAGCATGAACTTAACACTTATAGCTAACACACTAGATGCATCACATCCCTCTGCCGGATTAAGAATCCAAACACAAATGGATGACACCTGGTGGCTGGAAAAGGCTGAAGATATGCAGAAGGAAAACAATACAGAGGAAAACAATTCTACAGGTTTCTTCAGGGTTTCCGACCGGAAACTGTTCAACCTTGCAAAACTGAAGGCCAAGACTAAGACCAGGAAAGAGCTGATAACTGAGCTGTTCGCAGACGACACTGCTCTGATAGCTCACAATCAAGCTCAGATGCAAAGGATAGTTCATACCTTCTCTAAAACAACCAAGAAGATCGGCCTACAAATCAACATAGGGAAGACAAAAGTGATGTATCAGCCCTCACCAGATAACAACGATCTCCAAGAGCCTTTAATAACAATCAACGGTGAGGTGCTAAAAGTTGTTGAAAACTTCAAATATCTTCCAGCATCCAACAACCTCAACAGTTAAGGAGTGGGGTTTTGCTGTTAGTCGAGTGGATCAGAGCTATTTTTGTTGAGTGGGGAGTAAGGTACAGTAAGTTCATTAGAGCACATTCTATGCAATTTTTTGTTCATATTACATTTAAATTTACACATGTTGATATGGTTGAAGAAACTGAGAGTAGGGCGGAAATTTCAAAGCAATCCTGCAGCAATGTGTTCCACAGACTGGAAGCTCTTGCAGAGATGCCTTGTTCGTGAAAATTCCGCCTGATGCTAGGCACACTGGAGAAAGGCAAGTTTTCTTCCTTGTGAGGAGTTCTTGCTATGAATGTCTTACCAGAAAGGAGGAATCAGTAGGAAACTTTCCATTGGAATTATGATAGAGTAGAGAGAAACTAGCAACGTCTCTTCTGTGAGGAAGGGGTCATAAAGAATAAAAGTGATTCCCGTCCCCACCAGATTTTGGAGTTGATTTTGAACTTTATCAATACAACAAAGATTGCTTTGAGCAGCACCTCCCCAGATGTGGTAACAGTACTCCATCTTTGGATGCATCTAGTTCTTGTATACATAGTAGTGCTGGAACGATTAATCAGAATCGGGAAAGCCGGAACTTTTGGGGTATCGGAATCTGTATTAGAAAAATTTGTGCCAATTTTCCGATGCCTAAAAAGATTCGTTTTATTATTTTTTTTTTACTTGATTTTGTTTTAAAAAAATATCTTCAACTGCTGGTAGTAATAATAAAATAATAAATATTTAGCGATTTAAGCTTCCAGTAAAACTAAAACTATTAGATCACCCCCCCCCCCTCAAGTATGTTTTTACATTTGTGAAAATATATGCACATTTAAGATGTGGGTTTTTTTTTAATGGTAATCAGGACAGAATAACCATCTATAGTTAAACATTTAGAGATTTATAAAGAATCGGAATTGGTAATTATATTGAAATCTGGAATTTAGTATGGAATCGGTAATTGTATTGAAACTGGGAAAAATATTGAAATTGTCCGATCACTAATAGATCAGGAGTAGAATATCCTATCTAATCATCAGAAAAATAATTCAATTTTCAAATAGGTTATGTATGTGATGCTTTACGGTGGTGAGTGGCGAACCTTCATTCAATTCTCATTCATCTATCTTCAGCGTAATGGCAGAGCAATGATCAAACGGATATGTAATGTCTGGTCGGATGAGACCAAGCATGTCAGCTCACTGTTGGCAAAGCTGAATGTACCAAAGCTTGACGATCAGTCGGCTATCTTGGTTTGACCACTTTGAGAAAAGCAACTCTTGCGGAAACCTTTAGGTGGGAAGGTCGGACGAAAGTTGAACAACCCGGGAAAATTTTATACAAACTGTCAACAAGGATCTTAAACAGGGGAAGTTGAACAAAGTCAGTACTAAAGACAAACAAACCTGGAGACAGAGATTGCAGACAGTTAGAAAACATCAGAGAGAGTAGAAAATGGACCGTGGGTTTATTTTCGACATCTTCATAACTCTCGCTTCTTTTATTTTGTCCTTTAGTTCTGACATGCCATGAGCTTTGTTTCTAACAAAGGGGAAATGATTGCTGCTTTCTGGGTCGAAAACTTTTTTTTAGCCTCTTACATCAAGTGGCTTCATGCCTTGTTTGGGGGGGGGGATCGATCTCAGAGAGAAAGTCTCCTGACCAAGAGAAATAAGGCGATAAAGTGGATGATGATGTTTTTTTGTTGTTTTTCTTTTATGGCATATCAACCGTTTTCAATGTAGCAAGATGTAGCAGAAGGCCAGAATGAGGGCACTCTGGTTGGGTACAAAATAGCCCATCAGCACTTTCCTGCAGGGGGCACTTCGAGCGATCAGTAATAAAACAACCATATACTCCTGAATGCATGGGAAGTTTAATCTTGTAAGACCTAACTGAAGCATGCCTCATCCGCAAAGAGAAGGATTTGGTGATTAGAATCAGCTCCTAGGTTGCCAGAATGATGTTAAGGCGAACAACGACTGGTATGAGAAATTTACGGCGGCCATCTTAAAAACAAGCGAATACGTCAGCCATTTTGCTTTTTGTCGAGAGAAACACATTCTGCTAGATAAATATGTACAGTCATTTCGTTGTGGGTGAGACAATTAACTCTACATAACTCACTATCCCTTTTCTCTTATGGATGGAAATATAATACGCAAATAGTAAACCGTAGATAAGTAGCATAACGTGAGCGATTAAATTAGAAATAAATTAAATTAAATGTTGAGAGAGAGAGAGAGAGAGAGAGAGAGAGAGAGAGAGAGAGAACGAGAACAACAAAAACAGGACAAGCACAATGTTTATCTCGTCCATAAATATTGTCTGTACGTCTGCAAAGCTTTGGTTTGGAACAGAGCTGGATAGTTTTTCAAAGGCATTTACAAATGATATGAGATTTAAAAAAAAAAAAAAAAAGAAAAAAAAAGAGAAAACGGATTATTTATTTGGGAAATCGGGGCAGAAAATTGTTGTGAACTGAAAGAAATTAAATTATAAGATTAGAATTAGCTGAATTCATCTCTTGTTACTTTATTTGAGCAAAGAAAACCGATGATTCTCCAGTTTCATCCAAATATTTAAAAATTGTAATTGCACACACACACACACACAAAAAAACTCTATTATGTATATAACTGCTTGGTTAAAAGGGCTATATTCGTCCAGTATTTTTGCTTTTATAAAATAAAATAAAATTTTATCAGTAAACGTTTTATGTAAGCTTTAAGTTGAGTTATGTCCCTTGGTCATTGACTTTACTCGTGGCTACCGCTGAAAATGGTCACCGATTTTTTACCAATAATTTTTTGGGTACTTCTTTGTTATTAGATCGAAATTCGAAGATCGAAATATTGAAGTTCAAGTAAAACCAATGGTATTTACTTAACTGCCATGTCGAAGTAATCAACATATTCAAAAAATAAGAAAAACGATAAGGTAGAAAACGAATTATTAATGAAAATATTTTTTGAAACTAGTTAGCGAAAATTAAGTTTAGCAAATATTATTTTATCGAAAATTAAGTTTAGCAAATATTATTTTATCGAAAATTAAGTTTAGCAAATATTATTTTATTTGCTAAACTTAATTTTTGATAAAATAATATTTGCTAAACTTAATTTTCGATAACTGGTTTCAAAAACTAAAAAACGAAAAGTTAGGAAATAATTACCTCCCTTGTTATGAGTTTGAAATCTTAGGCCAATTTAGCAAAACTCAATATTCCCTAATTGTCATCAAAAAATTGTCATTCATAATTAATTTTTTACCTTATTGTTTTTCGTAATTTTTTAATATGTTCATTACTGCGACAGGACAATTAAGTAGATACCATTGGTATTACTCGTATCGAATTTCAATTTCATAAGAAAGGAGCAGCATTTTTTTTTAACAAAAAATACTAGATGTATTTGCGTAATTTTTAGTGTACTTTTTTCTTTTTTTATTTCAACTTCACACGTAAGTAAACCAACGTTTTTTGCGATTTTGTTTAATTTATTTTTATGAACAGTTTTAAATATTGGGATTAAACTGGAGAAGTAGAAAAACAAAGTTCTTAAGGTACGTCCTTTCAATCTCCACTTTTAGAGAATCCCTGTTTTGTCCCATTTTGCCGGCGACAAATTTAAACAGTCTCATTACTGCTAATGTCACCATCAAATTAACGAGCCACTCTTCATGCAAAGATGTTTTCTTTTCGGGATCAGCTCATAACTGTTTATTACGAGTGACTATTCCGATTATATCTTTCAATTCTTTGTTGTCAAAAAAAAAAAAAAAAAAAAAATTAATTTCTTTTAAATCGACTTTGTTATTCGTTTTATATTGCTCTTATATTGAAGGTGTTTTTTTTTTTCCGGTCAGTGTGGGGACTTCTTTGAATTGATTTATTCTTTCTTGAAAAAACAAGAAAAGAAAAAAACAAAACAAAAAAAAAACACTAAATAAAATAAAATAAGACCCCCTCAAATAAGAAACAAAACAAAAAACTCATTAAATGTCTTGTAGAAATAGCAGAGGTAAAGAAATGTTGTATAAAAATATCGACTCTCAAATATCTATGATCTTAATCAATATCTTTCAGCCAATCAGAAACATACAACTATATGCCTCCACATATTGCAAAAAAGCTGTTAGAATATTTTGTGCTAAATATACAAGACAAAGGATTTCAGACTCACTTTCCAATTTCATCTAGAACTGACGCATTGCAGCAGGCCACTAAAGTTCTCCTAAGCCAGCAAATTGTCAAACAACAAGAAACTCACAATTTGTGAACAGTAACCGCTGCAGCGATCACAGACAAACACGGCCCTGTCGGTGGGGCATTAGAATACGCCGACTGCCCCCCCCCCCTGCAGAGGGTAAAAGTCCCTCAATGGGGGTCCTGGATATGACCTTAAACTATATCCAGTGGTGAGGCCCTAGCTTGCGGGCGTTGGGGAATGTGGAGCCACCCTTTAATTACCATTGCTCCCAGGTCCACTCTGACCCGGAGTGGTAGTACCTGTTAGGGTCCCAACTATGGGTTAAATAGAAACCGACGTGAAAACAAATATATTCTATTAAAAAAAAATTTCTTCAAAATCTTTGGATTCGGCATTAAATAACCCGAAAAGGGTTGATATGCCGTAAAACAAAAACAACCAACCAACCAACCATAGACAAACACGTTTACATCATTTTGTCTTACACTGATTAAATTATAACCTTCCTCACTTGAAACGTTTTAAGAAACACTGAAGTGTTAATCACTACTAACTTCACACACAAGGCTAATCAAGCTTTAGTTTAATTGGAAAATAATGAAAAAAAAAATTAATTAGAAAAAAATAATAGGAAATAATAAAATAATTAAAAAATAAGTCAGTGCTAGTGCACTTATTGATCCGCACTATTTTTTTTTTTTAAATACTATTTTCAATTTTAAAACTTTATGATATATGATTTTATTAAATTGTAAGGCTAAATTACAGAATAGGTACAAAACACCCTCTCCTCCCTATCTTAAGAATGACTTTCTAAATAACGTTATTATTTCAGCACGGATCAATAAGTGCACTAGTATCAATAAGTTTTCTCTGTATTTAAAATAGATTATTTTCTGGACGCAGGATTTTCAAATAGTTTTCACGAACTTTAGGATTTTCAATTTATCATTTGGATTCTTCGAATTCACCGACTGCTGAGATTTTCACCAGTGCTAGTCAGACATTTTGTCGTCAATTGTCAGTTCAACTTGATTGAGAGATTCATTATTTTTTTCTGATATTGCAGAAATTTGGAACATCTGGAGTTCTTAACAAATGTCAACGACATTCGACTCACTATGATTGCCCAGCAAGGTAGGGTGGAGTCCTGGCATCAGAAACGGTGTTGCAATTAACTTTTAATTGCTGTGGGGTAAACATAGGCGTGGCCAAAACGAAAGGATGGAGTAAGTCTCTCTTTAAAATCTGCCAAAAATTAAGTAATTATCCAATCAATACGAAATTTTCACCGATTATTAAGCGATTAACTTTATAATGGTGTACTCTTATAATATATATATGCCTACAACCCCTTTTATTTGTGGGTACAAATGTTTAAAATAATCAGCCGAAACTGAGCAAAATATATTGTATTGTGGGGAGGGTGAAGATTGTAGATAAAGAAAAAAAAAATAACTGCACACGTATCAGATTTTAAGGTTGAAAATCCGAAATTTGAATTTTAATAATTATTTTCTTTCAGATTAGCAAAAATTATGTTTGTTCATTATTTTTTTGCGAAAAACACTACTTTTAAATCTTTAAAAAATAAGTTAATAATTTTCTTTTAGTGAGCCCAATATTGCTAATACACCATTAAATAGGAAATGCTTTGAAGAATTTATACCAAAAAAAAAAAAAAAAGAGAAAAAAAAAACGATAATTTCTTTCGGAAGTTTTTTGTTGATTCACCTACGGTGGCCCAACCGTGATACTAGCTGCAGGAGTTGTTTTAAACACATATGACGCCTAGCATTCCCAAAATGGTTACCCATCTGGTACTGGCCAGCCTCATCGTTGCTCATATATCTTATGAAAAAAGAATTAAACCCTTCACTTAATCGTCAACTCAAACGTTAAAAATATATCCTATCCAGCACTCCATACTTAATTTTAAACTATCATTAATTTTTTTTTAAATTTCGCTAAGCAAATCTATAGAGCGATATAAAAAGTTGGAATTATTTGAAATTTAGGCACTTATCTCCTGTATATAATATTTTGATTGCAGAAATTCCCCTCTGGACGAAATTACTGTAGGTTTGCGATAACAGATGCCACATACTAATTTATTATGTTTAACCTATTACCTACCATCTTATATAACTTTTGAATACCGTTACATACACATTTATTCAGTATATTAAGATCCTACATCACTTTCTACAGGCGCCATCATCTCGATCGCCACCTTGTTTAGACGAAGTAGTTTGTATTTTCCCGTCTAAATCAAAATTACTCCCACCACTACGAATCGAGACCGAGTAATTATATAACTATTATTAGTATATTTCCCTGATACCCTTATTAAGTGGAACACAGCCTCATACACATACAACTACCTATACACTTTCCTGTTCGAAAATAATGATTTCGCCTTCTAAGATTTGCGGCTTTTCTCATTGGCTGACAACATAAAATTCTATTATTCTGAAATACCCGCATTCTTACAAAACACGAATACATCAGACCTTAAACAATGCGGCCGCTCACTCCACACGATGGAACTAATGTGTTAGTAAGCGAGACTAGCTTTCTTTTATCAATATTTGCTTCCACCTACATTATGAGAACCAATCTCTTTTCTTTCCCTTTTTCTATTTGGTTGAAGCCTCCTCAATTATTAAATGAAAAAAAAGAAAAAAAGAGAACTAATTTCTTACTACGCTAAACGATCTTTCTTTTATTTGATGTTTGCCTTTAGAGTCCTAAATTTTGAGACGATCCGCCGACTTCCTTAAAAATACCTTCGTTCATTTCTTCTTAGTTATTTTTGGATGCACTCATTCAATCCGTCTTAAGATTTTTGTTTTGTTTTTAATTTTACTTTTATATTAGGAAATTTTTTTAAATAAAATATGCATCTAGTGCGCTTGAAAGCCAAATCACAACGTAATATTAGGAAAATAAACAAAGATTTTACTTATTTGAAATTTATCACAAATATATTTCAGAGGTATACTCCATCTTCAGTGTGTTGTTTTCTTTCTTTTCCCCCCCTTTTCTTCTACCTTGCCATGTTGTAACGTTGGAGAAAAATGCCTGTTTGTAAAGAGCCGTGCGTTGTATCTAGCGGTTGTATTTTGAAATGTTTGAACTGTGTGTAGGCAATGCGAGAATAACGTCAAGAATTTTCCTAATATTACGTTGTGATTTGGCTTTCAAGCCCACTAGATGCGTATTTTATTTTATTCAAATTAAAACAACGTTTCTATATGAACTCTCATCATTGACGAATTTTTTTTTTTAATTACAACAGTTTTTTTAATACCCGTGTGTGTTGTGTTTGTGTGTGTGTGTGTGTGTGTGTGTGTGTGTGTGTGTACGGACTAGCCAAACTATAAACTTTGCTGTTATATTATGGGGCTCTAAAAAGGGTCCCGTTGTGTAATATGTATGAATATAACGACGTACACGTTGAATAGTCGGGTTTTATATTTTATCTTTATATCCGTGTACGTGCAAATGCGTGTATTTTTTTTTTTTTTTTTTTTTTTTACAAAGGCATCACCACATTATCAAGGCCCAGAGGCCACTCAAGGATAAGGGTTAAAGAGTGTACAGTAGAAATTGGTCAATATAGTAATCATTAGTAATGAAAATTTGGTAAATTTAATAACTTATATGGAACGGCTCATCAAGAACTTATTTACTTTAGACTTGAACACAACCATATTGTAGTCAGCCGGAAAGCAGGAAAACGGAAGACAATTCCACAGGCGTGCAGTTCTAAGAAAGAAGCTTTGTTCATGGAATCTACGTTTAGGTTTAGGCACAGATAAAGAGTGGGGGAAATTATTGATAGTGTTTACAGCTAGACGAGTGTTTCTTGTGAAAGTTTGGCGAGGGGGGACCATAGATTGAAGCTCAGTTGAACACTTTCCATGAAAATAACGATACATCAGAGACAAACTCGCAACATCTCTTCTGTGAGATAGAGGTTGCAAGGAGGAGAAAAGGACATCTCCTACGAGGCTACGAAGTCTATTTTGAACTCTATCAAGGCAGGACAAGTCCTTTCTAGCAGCTCCTGCCCAGATGTGGCAACAGTATTCCATCCTTGGACGTACCTGGCTCTTATATAGGTAGAGAATAGCATCAGCAGTGAGATATCTACTGGATCGATAGAAAGATCCCACCATTTTTCCAGCGGCCTTGGCAACAGATTTGATATACGTGTTCCATTTAAGATCAGGAGTAATGGTCAAGCCCAGAAGCTTGTCAAACTTTGAGGCCTCCTGAAGACGAGAGCCATTCATTTCAATTGATGACAAATGTGGATTAGAATGTAGATGATGTAAAGAGAGAAGCTTGGTTTTAGATGCATTAAAAGTAACCAGCCACTCCTTTCCCCATTGTACTACGTGCTCAAGATCAGAGGAGATAGAATTGGAGAGAACTTGGTCGTTTACTGTCTTAGATGTGGTACCATAAATGGTAGTGTCGTCAGCATAAATGTCTACAAATGATGTAAGGATGTGATTTGGAAGATCATTAATGTAGATCAGGAAAAGAGTTGGGCCCAGGATGGATCCCTGAGGGACACCGGCATTAATACTGTGAGCTTCTGATTTTTGCCCCTCAACTACTACTCTTATGAACCTATCAGAAAGAAATGATTTAATAATTGAGAAGACTTTTCCAGCTATACCATAGCTAGCGATCTTATGAAGTAAACCTTTATGCCAATGTATATACATCGTATCATTTAGTTGATCGTCTAGTGTTTTAACATTTATGCAACAGTTAACAGGAAACGATTGACGTGGATGTATCGAAACAGTTGTAGACAAACAGTTCTTTTTAACAGATGTAAATAACAACACATACCTGAATTATTTACGAACATTTTTCATGTTCCGGCCGGCATTTTCAGAGATTATAAGTTTTTTTGTTTTTTTTTACATCTTGGCTGCCTGAAATGACGCCGCTCCCCGCGTCATTTTGACCAACTCTTGAGTCGTCCGTCCCCTCTGGTGTCCAGCTAACAACTAACTAGAATCTCCCCAAATCTACATACATCACGTGTCTCATTACGTCTCATCATTACATGTCTCAAAAACCAGCAGCGGATGTAACCCCAATCTAGTTAAATTTTTATGCAAACAAAAAATAATGTTTACATCTATTTTCTATGTTCACATTCCTTTTTCGATATTATTATATTATTATGTCAATCATTTTTTCCTAATTTAATTGTTTGTTTTTCTAATAATAATTGATCCAGTGACCCACCATCGCTCGAATCAATTAATAATAATAATAATACCAACAGCAATAATAATAATGTTTTGACCCTTGGTCCTGCTTGCCACAGTTAACACAGATACTACGCTATGATCACAACCCAAGGTGTCACAACATTACATTGCTACAAATTATAACACCCGTGAAAAAGGAAAGCACTGACAGAATCGCATAAATACGTACCAGACTTAGCATCATTTATTATCCGAAAAATCTGTGATTAATAAAACACATAATTCTTTACATCTCTTTACAGAATGGTTCCGTGTTTCCGTTACAAACATAAATAACGGTTACCGTTTTTCGAAATAAACTGCAACGAACAACTAATCCAGGTAGTTAGATGTGTAAATTATCAAAACAGTTACTACTTTCAGTTATTTTTTAGTGTACTCATTTTAGTATCTTTTTTTAAATTAGGAGAATTTTGGTTTTATTTAGACAGTGTTTTCTTTTGTTGTTGTTTTTGTTTTTAGTGTTTGTGTGTGTGTGTGTGCGTGTGCTTTTAATACGACAGTGCTTTTTTAAATCCGTGTGTGTGTTTCTTTGTGTGTGTGAGTGTGTTTGCGTGTGCGCGCACGAGGGTGTGTGTTTTAATGACTGTTTTTTTATACTCATGTGTGTGGGTTTACGTGTGCGGGGTTGTATGTACATGTCTGTGGGTTTGTGTGTGCGTGGCTGTGCCTAATTATTTTTCGTTCAAGTTTATACAACGCGAGAGTTTATTTTGAAGGTTTTGCCAAAATGAAACTAGATTTCGTATAATTTAAATACTTATTTATTGCAAAATCGATAATAGTAATAAAAAGAAGAATAATTACTTAATGACAGAGGAAATACAGACGCAAGGTCAGTTTTAGATGTGGGGGAAATACACTTCTCCCACATGAGACACACTAGATTGGAGAAAAAAAAACTTTTTTATAAGGGGGGGGAGGGGTGTTTTTGCATTAGGTCCGCCTCCATAATTTTCTGTAGAATCACAACTTCTAAAGGTTTTCGACTATGTTGATTAAGAAAATCCCATTCTAATTTTGGGGAGAAAAGTACTTTCAGAGATCACTGGCTGCCAGGTTTGTACGCACGCGTGATAAACATATCTACTTCACTACTACCAATACTGCAACCCCAATTTTTTTTTTTCATTTGCGATGAGGATACTGACAACGATTATAATAGTAAAATTTGGGAGAATTATTTCTCCGACCTTCCCCCCCCCAAAAAAAAAAAGACGGTTGTTCTAAATATGGGAATTTTAGGGGTGCCTCTTCCGAAAGACTTTTTTTTTTTACTATGGTGAGTTTGGGTTATCTATTTCGAAAGCCGTTCTTAACATGAGGAGTTTCGGATGTCTATTCCAAACGCCGTTCTTGACATAATACTCAAATAAGTAAAGTGAAAAAAGTCGTAATTGTTTTTTTGACGTTGATATAAGACGACATCAAACTGGAAATTAATTTAATACTATTCATAGAAGAGTTGAACAGAAGAGGAACACTTGAACAGCTAGGACTGCTACCACTGATTTCGATCACTATAAAGAGTGAATCTAAAACTTCTGTTTTTACTTTCTATTATTATTCTAATGAACCATTTTTCATTATTTTATTAATTAATACTGATTTACTCATTCCCTCTCCTTAGATTCAAACAGTACCTGCAGTGAACGCCAGATTATTACATTTCAGCCACGGCCACCAGTGTCCACATTTGTTCAGGGATGGCAGTGGCCACCAAAAATAACTGTAATTTACTTTTTTGCTATGGTGGGGAGGCTTCCACCGGGCAGCGCTGGTTACCGGGTCCTGCTAGTATTATAATATTTTTGCATATTCTTATAGCAAATCATCCTAAATCTTATTTAAACGGGAGAAAAATTATTTGGTTTAAAAATCTTTAAAAAAAAAAAAAATCTTTTAATCGATCGAGACAAAAATGGCGGTGAATGGTGTAGTTTTGGAAAATTTTAAATTTTATTAAAAATTGAAAAAGTTTTATATTATTCTGGTTTTCATTTAAAATTCAGGCTTTTGTCTTTCTGAAGGGAAAAAGTTGCTCAAGAACAATATTTTAATTCGTGTTAAAAACATCAATTACTTGTTTATTTTTTTCCATTATTTGGCTGTGCCTAGTTAAACTGTTTGCTAATTTATTTATTATTATCATTATTTATTTATTCATTTTTAATTCTGCGTTTCACCGGCTTTCTAAACATGAAATTCAATATAAATTTAAACAATCCTTACATTGAGAGGAGAAAAAAAACAAAAAACAAAAACAACAAACAACAAACAAACAAACAAAAAACTTCACTTATTCATTTCACGCATAAGACGCGTTCCTCCTGATTTTTAACATTTGAAAATATTACCGATGAAAAAGACAAGACAGACTTTACTTTTCTAGTGACATCATGCCGCGATGAAAGAAAGAAAGAGGAAAAAAAAAAAAACACTCAAACTGATTCTGTTCATAATGAAGGCGTTATATTGCCGAAACTCAATTTATTTTAAACACATAAACGTGGCGATTCAGAAACACAGGCGACTCTAAGTTCGACCGTACCAGTGTTAGGTGAAAACCTAGCCTCAATGTGATGTTTTAGCTTAAAATAAATCTGTAAAATATATTGAACAATAATAAAAAACGCGTTCAAAAGTTTCACATTTTTTTCTTTCATGCCAATTTGCTCACTTATTTTAAACTAAAACAGGAACTCCGGTATGGTAATCGGAACATTTTCGTATCGAATCGAGGTTTTCACTCGACACCGATAGGTCGTACTTAAAGTCGTCTATGTTTCTGAATTGCCACAAATGTTTGTTTATTTTGTAAAACCAGAAAAAAAAAATGCGTTGTACTTTCTTTCTAAACTTACGAATTTGAAGTTAAAATCTATACATCTACAACAGTGAGAATGTGTGTGATATTTCTCAGCCTGTATAATTAAAACATTTGAAATTTTGTATATAAGGTATTCGGACACGTGAAAAGTTTTTGGGTTTGTATTACTGTACACATAGATTCGAAAAAGTTGTCAAAAAACAAATATATAACAAACAAATGTTATCAAAGGCAAGATAAATTACTTTTCTACCAAACTGGATATAATTTTCGTGTTTCTATTCAATTTAACATGTTTATTCAGCTCGAAAAGCATACAGTGTTTACCGATGTATTGGAAAATTTAAAATGGCGGCCGACTCTCTCTTTAACACGGTAAGTTCGGAAAAAGGTGTTATAAATAATAAACTAGACAAAATACTGTTAGAAATTTGCTCAATATATTTTACCGTGACATAACTTGACATATATTCGGTGGTTTTTTAATAGTATTTTGTCTAGTTTATTATTTATAACACCTTTTCCCGAACTTACCGTGTTAAAGAGAGAGTCGGCCGCCATTTTAAATTTTCCAATACATCGGTAAACACTGTATGCTGAATAAACATGTTAAATTGAATAAAAACACGAAAATTATATCCAGTTTGGTAGAAAAGTAATTTATCTTGCCTTTGATAATATTTATTTGTTATATATTTGTTTTTTGACAACTTTTTCGAATCTATGTTTACAGTAATACAAACCCAAACTTTTTAATCAGTTTTCATCCGGAAAAAAAAGGCCTTACAAGGTGTAAAAATTAAGAAATTGGTACGTTTGAGTCGTCGGATATTTATCTGTTTGCAGTTTCACAAATGCGCATGCGTGAATGGTTCTCATGACAGATTACTTATGTTAAGAATAAGTAGGTTTGAAAACCCTTTTTAAAGTCATGTCAAGCTAGCCTAATGGGTATCGTCCTTGCCTCACTGTCTTTAGGTTTTGGTTTCGATCTCAGATCGAGTACTTTTTTTTTTTTTTTTACTTAAAACAAGCGAACTGTTTAGAAAAACAACACTCGCATGCACATGCCTTGGTTTCTTTCAGTTTCTTTTATTTCGTTATTTGTAAATGGATGCAACGTTACGTTTATTGCCTACGGTATTCCTGCTGATATTAAATAAGAATTCTGCATTAATTAAAATATAATATTTATGCGTATTTTACGACCGGGCAACGCCGGGCAGCCTGCTAGTAAAGTATACTTTTTGTGTGGATCAACTCTTTCTGTGGTTGTTTTAATTAGCTATTAATTAGGTACTTATACACTTTCGTTACCGTGCAGAAATAATAACGTTATTTGGAAAGTCATTCTTAATATGGGGAGGGGAGGGTATTTTCTAACTTTTTTCTACTTTCACTTGATCTATAATATAAATCTCACTTGTCTACACGGAGGGGCCGATTTTTTCGCTGATATTTTCGAAAGTCATCCCTTATTGACTACCTTAATTTAAACCTTCGCCACTTCCGGTTTTGCGATGGACGCAACGGCAAAGACGTCACGTTTTTTTTTTTCACGTTCTTTTCCTCCTTCGCGGTTCGGGTTCGAGTCTGCCTGCCTACTCCCACTTTTTTCCCCTCTCAACATACATCTCCAAACCCCCGGGCAACGCCGGGCACCCATGCTAGTTTAATATAAAAGATGTCGCAAAACTTGAATTTAACTTGAAAATACTATTTAAGAAAATAACGCGGTAACAAAATTGCATAAGTACCATTAATTATT
>NC_136487.1:63521406-63631406 GCF_053919585.1 Euprymna scolopes
GCTCGCGATTTGTTTACAAACAAACGTTTGAGCCCTCTACGAGTAGCGGACGAATGTTTATTTAAATAATCGTTCGGATAGGTTAATTTCGGCCACCGATTCCGTAGTCATGTGGGTAGGACTGCCGACTGTCATCACGACGGTTCTAGGTTCGATCCTCGGCTTGGGAGAGGTGTTAGTCTAGCGGCACTGATGAGTTGTGATACAACGAAACAGGTCTGTATGTCGATGACTAAAATATATTTTATAAAGCTCCCCTCTTTGGTAGAGCACTCTTGTAAATTATCTTACTCGCTGCTTAATTTAGCTGAAATAATGCGAAGCTCGCGATTTGTTTACAAACAAACGTTTGAGCCCTCTACGAGTAGCGGACGAATGTTTATTTAAATAATCGTTCGGATAGGTTAATTTCGGCCACCGATTCCGTAGTCATGTGGGTAGGACTGCCGACTGTCATCACGACGGTTCTAGGTTCGATCCTCGGCTTGGGAGAGGTGTTAGTCTAGCGGCACTGATGAGTTGTGATACAACGAAACAGGTCTGTATGTCGATGACTAAAATATATTTTATAAAGCTCCCCTCTTTGGTAGAGCACTCTTGTAAATTATCTTACTCGCTGCTTAATTTAGCTGAAATAATGCGAAGCTCGCGATTTGTTTACAAACAAACGTTTGAGCCCTCTACGAGTAGCGGACGAATGTTTATTTAAATAATCGTTCGGATAGGTTAATTTCGGCCACCGATTCCGTAGTCATGTGGGTAGGACTGCCGACTGTCATCACGACGGTTCTAGGTTCGATCCTCGGCTTGGGAGAGGTGTTAGTCTAGCGGCACTGATGAGTTGTGATACAACGAAACAGGTCTGTATGTCGATGACTAAAATATATTTTATAAAGCTCCCCTCTTTGGTAGAGCACTCTTGTAAATTATCTTACTCGCTGCTTAATTTAGCTGAAATAATGCGAAGCTCGCGATTTGTTTACAAACAAACGTTTGAGCCCTCTACGAGTAGCGGACGAATGTTTATTTAAATAATCGTTCGGATAGGTTAATTTCGGCCACCGATTCCGTAGTCATGTGGGTAGGACTGCCGACTGTCATCACGACGGTTCTAGGTTCGATCCTCGGCTTGGGAGAGGTGTTAGTCTAGCGGCACTGATGAGTTGTGATACAACGAAACAGGTCTGTATGTCGATGACTAAAATATATTTTATAAAGCTCCCCTCTTTGGTAGAGCACTCTTGTAAATTATCTTACTCGCTGCTTAATTTAGCTGAAATAATGCGAAGCTCGCGATTTGTTTACAAACAAACGTTTGAGCCCTCTACGAGTAGCGGACGAATGTTTATTTAAATAATCGTTCGGATAGGTTAATTTCGGCCACCGATTCCGTAGTCATGTGGGTAGGACTGCCGACTGTCATCACGACGGTTCTAGGTTCGATCCTCGGCTTGGGAGAGGTGTTAGTCTAGCGGCACTGATGAGTTGTGATACAACGAAACAGGTCTGTATGTCGATGACTAAAATATATTTTATAAAGCTCCCCTCTTTGGTAGAGCACTCTTGTAAATTATCTTACTCGCTGCTTAATTTAGCTGAAATAATGCGAAGCTCGCGATTTGTTTACAAACAAACGTTTGAGCCCTCTACGAGTAGCGGACGAATGTTTATTTAAATAATCGTTCGGATAGGTTAATTTCGGCCACCGATTCCGTTGTCATGTGGGTAGGACTGCCGACTGTCATCACGACGGTTCTAGGTTCGATCCTCGGCTTGGGAGAGGTGTTAGTCTAGCGGCACTGATGAGTTGTGATACAACGAAACAGGTCTGTATGTCGATGACTAAAATATATTTTATATTATATATATATCAAAGCAGGCTCCTTCAGTCTTGACAGACTATGGATATCCACCAAGGGTTGCTTGCTCATGAAATGTTTGTGGCAGGAGGTGTGCAATCTCCAACCACACCTCACCTGAGATGACATTGATGAATACCAATGGCAAGTGAAGTACAGGACGACGGAATCAAATGCTGAGATAAACGGAGAGAGCACATACAGCGCCTAGAATTCCCAAATCCTCACCCATCTGGTACTAACCAGGCTCAACGTTGCTTACCTTCGGTGATCTGACGAGAACCAGTGTGTCAACGCGATTATGCTGTAATATACACACACACACACACACACACACACACACACACACACACACACCGGTTGTATGGATTCGTTTCCTAAATCCAATGAAACTAGCATGATTTTATTAAAGGGTTCTCAATGCAGAACAGAGCACGTATATAGTCTGTTTGTTCAGATGAATACATTATACTACTTATCACCCTCCCCCTCCTTTGCTATTAATATTATTTTATTTACGTCATTATATTCGCATAATATCTTTATATTTATTAGTTTTTAAAAAATGTATAAAAATTAAAATTAATCCAATATGTATTATTATATATAGTCTGTTTATTATACAAACATTATTGGTTGCATATGTGCATACATGTTTCAGTGAGGTCCCAATTTAGGGACAACACTTCATCAGACCAAAACAGGTTTCAATAGCAATTTTTTTTTTTTTTGGTCTGATGAAGTGTTGTTCTTGAATTGGGACTCCACTGAAACATGTACGCACATATGTAACCAATAATGTTTGTATAATAAACAGGCTATGTATAAACAGGACACTTCTCAGGCTATATACTCAACGAATTTTTTGCTCTACCATCTTGCTATTTGGTATCTAGGGTATTCAGATATGAGGAAAACTTTTTTAATCGGGTTTCACCCGGAAAAAAAGGGATACTAAAGGATCAAAATTGAAAAAGATTTACTTGGGGGCATCGGATTTTTATCTGCTTGTCAACTGTTTCACGGGGGTTGAAAACAGTTTTTAAAGATCGTGGCAAGCTGGTCTAATGGTTATTGCACTTGACTTACTTCTTTAGGTTTTAATTTCGATCTAAACTCCAGTATTTTTTTTTTACTTACAAGAAGTGAATTGTTTAGAAAAACATAATACTCGCATGCACATGTCTATATTTCATTTTTTTTTAAAAGGAATTTAACGTACGTTTAATACCGGGCAATGCTGGGTAATCTAGCATATATATATATATATATATATATATATATATATATATATATATATATTAAGTAATGTGATTTATAATTTTTAAATTTAAAAAATTTTTAAAATTTAAAAATCAAAATTTAATTAAATTAAAAATCAGTTTCATAAGAAGGAACAACAACAAAGTCAATTATCTGTACGATCTTATGAAACTGATTTTTAATTTAATTAAATTTTGATTTTTAAATTTTAAAAATTTTTAAAATTTTTAAATTATAAATCACATTACTTAATATTGAATTAGCTCTAGGACATTTAACTATCGAGCTTATTATATATCTAAATTACAACGAGCATTTCCTGTATTTTAATTAAACTAGTAATTTCACTATTACATTGAAATACACTTAGCTCTTTAGACTATTATTCTAATCTCCTTTAAATTATATATATATATATATATATATATATGCGCGTGTACATGTACATGAATATATATGTATGCATATGGGATTGTGTGTGAGTGTATGCTATACATGGGGAAAGAAAGTCTTTAAAAAAGAACCCTAAAGAAGCCATAAAAACCTTCACCATATGGACTAAAAAACACTCTTTGAAACTAACTTTGACCGGTCACAGTGAAACACTTAAAGTTGGAGACAGAACGTCTAAACACTGAACACACGCATCGCACCACTATGAAAAACATATTTAATATCAGCGGAGGCATATCCACAAACTCCCATTTTAAAGAAAAACTTTTTACGAAAATATCTGAAGAGAGCACACTCTAAGCTCGAAACGCGTTATAAAAATATTTTAAAATAAAAATATGATGAAAACCTTTAAAAAAAACCCACAATTGTTGATGGCTACACTCTTTTAAATATATATATATATATATATATATAATATATATATCCACATAAAATGTGAATTCAACGTATAATCAAAATTATTGAGTTATTGAATCACTTGGAAAAGCCACGAATGCCACAAGTGAAATAGGTTACACTAGATTCCAATGTCTTGGCAACTGACAGGAAATGGAAATAGTTTAAAAAAATAAAAAATAATAAAAAAGAAACAGGTGCACCAGCTTTCTGTTATTGAAGAGAAACCCCTGTAAATGATTTACTCCAAACAAGCTTGTACATAAAAAGTTTCTTCATTTTGTGTTTACTGTTTTCATCAACCATGCAACATGGCCTCTTTTGAGATTGTACCAGCAATTTTTCATCACCATATTTGGTTTAATGTTCGTTTTCCATGCTGTCATGTTAGACGGCTTTGAGAAACTGACTTCCAAACTAACATAACTGTCTAGGTCAGAGTTTCCCAACGGGGTCCATACCACTCAATCGGGGGGGGGGGTACGAAACTTCAGGTGGGCAATGGCCAAATTCGAGTCCCTGAGATTCTTTAGGGGCGGTGAAAGAGTTTCTAATAACATTATTAGGGGGTTTCTTAACCCATTCTCTTTGGGATTCACTATGCACGTGAAATTGATTGCATCATTAGGTGTATCAGAACGTGGCCATTAAAAATACGTGATAAGAACTTTAATAATTCAACTTACTATTTTTCGAAGCTTATAACTACTTGAAAAATGTAATTCAAACTCTAATTTTTTTGCAATTAAAGGAGCAAAGACCAAATTTTTAAAATAATAACAGGTTTATTATGCAATATTTGTTTTTTAAGCGTTTTTTTTTAAATATAAAGATATCAACGTATTTTGACTTGCTTATAAATATATGTGTGTGTGTGTATATATATATATATATATATATATATATAAATGCCAAAAAATCACTTACTTAAAAAAATATACTATTAAATGAGTAGTTCCATCCTTCATTGTTAAGAATTTATCCATATTTATATTTTAAATTCCATGTATTTTTTTAAATAAAAGGATTTTTTAAAGCGAGGGTCGTAGAAAATCGCATTTTCACAGCGTGTTTTGCGCGAAGCTGTAAAGAGCTGCTAAAATTAAATTTATGAATTACGGATTCGTCCAAGGGACATAAATAATGTCTCTTTTTTATTTCGTGTGTTAACTAAAATTAGTATTTTTCATCCTCCGTATTTAAAAGGAAACGCACATTCACTTATAAGTTTTTCCCCTAGAACAAAAAATCCGCTTCATCGATTTTTTAAAAAATTCTTTTAATAAAATACACGTGTTTTTGATTGATATATTTTAATACTTCTTTATCGACTAAATTTTTTTTTAAATATCTAAAAAAGGAAAACATTCAATGAAATAGAAATAATTGCCGTCAGCGTCTGGTATTTACTTGACGATGCAAGCATAACATGAGCTTTCATTTAAAAATCAACGTGGTTTAAAAAAAAAAAAAAAAGGTTTTACACTTTGGACTTTGCTGGTAAATTTCCAAAAACTATTCTATTTTTTGTTTTAAATTAGAATATTTTCTTTATTGATATTTATCTTCAATTTGTGATACATAATACTTTGGCACATAAATTAATTACTAAAATTTTAATAGACATTTCATAATGGGGGGGGTAAATTTGAAAAAAAAAAACGTTTCTCTACAATATTATATTTGGTTCATTGGAAAGAACATAAAATTTCATATTGACCCTGAAAATATCGTAAAAATTGAACCAATAGAAAAATTTTGATAGATTTTTAAAGTTTAAAAATTGAAAAATATTTAACTCGTAAAATTCTATTGATTTTATTACGTAAAAAAATGTCTGCCTGAAGGCACGCCGGCATTTTGTAAACATTTTATAAACACTGTTTTTTAAAAAATAAAACATAATATTTCTATTATCTTTTAAACAACTTTAATAGTTTATTTTGGAAGTATATTCCATACAGAAAATAAACAACCCACTTTAAAAAGAGAAATTACGATTTTTTTTTATATTTTATTCGCAGTTTTCTGTTAGGGTTAGGGGTGTCAAAAATTCCTCCAAATTTCTGATACACCTATTGCATCACACTTATTTTTAATTGGAAAAATTAATTCAAGAATTATACCCTGTAATGTTGACAACGTTTCTCAAGTGTTTCCTGAATCTGATTGATTTCTGATTCACATTTTCAACAATTCTTTCTCATCAATCGAATGGGTCCTGGCAATAAAATGAATGTAGTGAAACGTTGTGATAGAAAACTTTTTCTATCAAATATGGAACCAAATATTCCAAAAGTTATTGTTGATCATCAACAACAATTTGCACATTGATCGGTGATTCCTGTGATTATTATTCTGATTTTTATTTTATTGATTCTTGTCTTAACAATTCTATGATATATTAATTGAACCACTTGATTTATAGTTGTTACTGTTCTTATTCGATCGATAGAGTAGAATTTTATTGAATAAACTATTATGAATATTCAATTATTTATTTTTATTTTAATTATGTACTACCACTACTACTAGCATTGTTATGTGAGGATGCATGTAGGGAGGAGGTGGTAGTAGGTATCCGAATGTTCTAAGGAGTGGGGACATTTGCCGAAAAATTTTGGAAGACCCTGGTCTAGGTCTTTATTCATCCCTCTTTCTTTCAAGTCTATTCATGTTACTTCCTGGACCAGAGTATTTTTCTCTCGACACCAACGCCAACAGTCTACTCTATTTTAAAAATTGTTTTTCTGTATTGACTGTAGTATATTGCTGGTCCTGTGCAGTTCTAGGAGGTACACCTTCTCAAGCTTTGTCTTTTCTTTTTGATAAAAAAAGGGTTATCGCTTGAAGCACCCCTATTATGGAATACCGACGGGGCTGCCAGTCATTCTTTGCAAGCCAGAGTGCTCTTCTTCTAAGATGCTGGCTCTTCAATCCCAGTCTCCGATCCTTGAGTCACATTTTCTCGTTCTGTGGAGTGGTGGAGATAAATTACTTCCTACCATATTTCAATATATCATCAGTTCCAATATAGGTTAGCAAAATATTGCCGTGTATTGGGGAGGGAGGGGGATAACGTACTCTTACAGTATTTTTTTTATATATCACAAACCATTTTGTGTTGAGAAGTTAAAGGAGAAAAGAACAACAACACACAGATGAATAGGAAATTTGATACCAAATTCTGAAGCAATTATGTTTCAGTCAGAAAGTTCTCTCGAGAGTTGAATAATTAAATTTGACTACGGATCAAGTTTCTTTTGATAATATAAACAGTCAAAAGCATAAATTGGAATTTTTTTTTTTTAATCCTTTTATTCCAAGGACATATATGAAAATAATTTATACTAGCAAGATTTGGTTGCTCTCTATCGTTTTGCAATTTAAAAATACCCCCTCTCTCTCTCGACTGATAAGAAAAAGACAAAACTAGTCGATAAGGAAAGGAAGACAAAACTAATTTATGTTATTGATAAACTATTGAAGGGACTCGGGGAGGAGTTATCAAAAACAATAAAATTTAACATTAGCAAATAAGTTTTTTAATAAATAATTTATTGAGACAATGCATATATAAAAAGTAGCAAACATGCTCAGCGACCAGCGTTGCCTGAGAGATATTTCGGGCAATACCGGAAAAGGGGAGAGAAAAGGATTTTATTTTTATGCTCGTTTGTCCGAAAAAAAAAAAAGAAAAAAAAAAAAACTGCTGATTCTTTAATGTCCTTTAACATGCCAGTTCATTGCCCAGCAGACTTTCGATCTGGGCAATTAATTACCGCTACTTATTTTTTTTATTAACAACTTTCGTCCGTCACTATAAACAAACGATAGCGCAAATGTAAATTACGATATAAAAATGGCTAGTTAGAATCAAATATAGATTGGCCAGCTTAAATTCTGTTAAAAACTAACTTCGAAAACTCGACTGACTTAATTTTCAATGCGTATCTATGTGTGTGTATGTGTGTGTGTAAAACAAACAAAATATTTATCAAAGGAACGAATTTGAAAGAAGGAATTCCAGCTAAAAATTTGAAGAATCTCACAGATGAAAATTATTTCTCATTTAATCAAGATCGTTGATAAAATTCCAAAGAAAAAAAAAAAAAAAGAAAAAAATATGTAAAATGAAAAGAAAGACATTTTTTTAATTCCAAAATCCAGAAATACAAACAAAACTGACGTTGGATTTAGTTTCTTAAATCCCATTAATCGTTTATTGTTATCAAAAAGATTTGTGTTGCAGGAGGAAGAAAAAGAAAAAAAAGTAATTAAAATGAAAAATATGTACTACATTCTCCAGTGTATGCGCACACACACACACACACACACACACACACACACACACACACACACACACACACACACACGCATGTATGGTGGCTGTCTACTCAGTTTTAAGTGTTGACCACCCTTCAAAGACTTTTGATGTTTTATGTACTCCGAAAAGTATCAATCCTGCAAGACTGCGGCAGGTTTTAACAGACTCAGTATTGTCAATAATTTTCGCTGACATGGACGTTATTTTTGGAGGCAAAAGCTTGTGTAGATGACTGAGACCAGTAAATAACAGACAGAGATTTCCAAAGACAGTATAGTTAACACACACAATTAATTTTACCTACGGATACTAGTGTGTCATGCTTACGAAATCATGAGTGTAGGAAGTGATAATTACTGGTGGTCGAAGGATTCAACCCCAGTCATAAAGTCATATATATATATATATATATATATATATATATATATATATATACACACACACAAATTATTTATTCCAAAGCTGTACATTACATATTTTAGAGATGTATCATGGTTTCATTGACAAGGGTAGAGCTTTATTGTTTAGAAAAGGCCCTTGAAACCCATTGCAAATCCTCGACAACTCATAGAACATAGACAGCATGAGCAATGTGTCAAACAGCATCCAGTTAAAAGGGGTAAAAGTAATAGACCGAAATTTAGCAAAGAAATGGGTCATTTTGTGAGTTAATTGCAAATTGCGGCTAATTTGAAAAATAAAATAGAATTTTGTTTTCAAAGATAACTCAATCTTTTAAACAAAGGAATATTTTAGTTTTTATTAAAATATCGATTAAAATATGAAAAAAGCTTTAGTATCGTAATAGATGTATTTATCAGTATGGCAAGGAAGGTGTGTAGATATGAATTTAAGATATGAATAGCGTACATATCGAGAGAGAGAGAGCGGGGAGAAATATTTGTGGGTTCACTATTTCTTTGATGCGGTCCTGAGGGTTAGGTAGATATAAATAAGTAGTCAATTTGCCTTCCTGTTTCCAACGCACAATGATGAGAGAGAGAGAGAGAGAGAGAGATGGAGAGGGAGAGAGAGAATGAGGGAGAAAGGGAGAGAGAGAATGAGGGAGAAAGGGAGAGAATGAGGGAGAAAGGGAGAGAATGAGGGAGAAAGGGAGAGAATGAGGGAGAAAGGGAGAGAATGAGGGAGAAAGGGAGAGAATGAGGGAGAAAGGGAGAGAATGAGGGAGAAAGGGAGAGAATGAGGGAGAAAGGGAGAGAATGAGGGAGAAAGGGAGAGAATGAGGGAGAAAGGGAGAGAATGAGGGAGAAACGGAGAGAATGAGGGAGAAACGGAGAGAATGAGGGAGAAAGGGAGAATGAGGGAGAAAGGGAGAATGAGGGAGAAAGGGAGAATGAGGGAGAAAGGGAGAGAATGAGGGAGAAAGGGAGAGAATGAGGGAGAAAGGGAGAGAATGAGGGAGAAAGGGAGAATGAGGGAGAAAGGGAGAGAGAGAGAGAATGAGGGAGAAAGAGAGAGAGAGAGAGAGAATGAGGGAGAAAGGGAGAGAGAGAGAGAATGAGGGAGAAAGGGAGAGAGAGAGAGAGAATGAGGGAGAAAGGGAGAGAGAGAATGAGGGAGAAAGGGAGAGAGAGAGAGAGAATGAGGGAGAAAGGGAGAGAAAGAAGGAGAGAAAAAGGGAAAATAAAATAAAAGAGGAAGGGAAGTAGGAAATGAAAGAGAAAAAGAAAGAAAGGGGAATACAGATAAAAAGAGAAAGAGAGAGAGAGAGAGAGGGGGAAGAGAGAGGAAGGGAGAAAGAGAGGGGGAAGAGAGAGGAAGGGAGAAAGAGAGATGGGAAGAAAGTAAGATTGAGGACGAAAGAAAGAAGGAAAGAGAGAGAGAGAGAGAGAGTAACCTGCGGAAAGTAGACAACAATAAACGGTGAAGATCAAAAAGCAGAGTGATATTCATTAAAATTAGTTAAAGCAATGCGCGCCTTGGTCCCGACTATTAGCGGTGGCCCCGGGCAACCAAACAGACAATGAAATAAGATGATAATTCAAAAACTTGAGCGATGACGAACTAAGGTGCGGAGGATAACAAAAATCCTAAACACGCTCTTAGTTATCTCACAGCCGCCATATGTTTTCCTTGGCCTTCTTCTATGAACTGAACTTGCTATCTCAACTGTTCTACATCCACGAACTCATCCATTCTTTTCAACGTTTTCTTTTTCTTTTTGTAAATATCACAAACGTTGTCACATCTCCAACGATGAAATCTTATGTGCTTTATCATGATCATTTTTTTTTTTATAAATAAAATAATTTTAACACAAATTGGGAATTATATAAGTAGAATCGACCCACGGAGTGAACGCGGTATTTTGGTGAAAGAGTCTAGCGTAGTGCAAGTCAAAAAGTATTGAAAAATTATATGACAACAAACGCCCAACTCCACTTCAAACCATTAGGGTTTCATGTCTAAAGCAACAAGTGGACTTTTTGTAATCTATGTTGAAGCAAAAAGTATAAATTGTATAACTATTTGAAATTTGATTGAAATTGTACCATCTTTTTTTTTGTCTAAATAAAATACCATTAAATTCTCTATTTTGTCCAGATTTAGTCTTCCTCTATGTGTAGAAACAAAAATAGAAAACAAAAATGTTTTAATCCAACTCTTAATAGATAAAAAACACAAATTGACAAAATATTCGGTACTTATGAAGAAGAAGCACTGTGCTTTCGTCGGAATTTTCTGGACAATTTACGTAAAACGCCGAAGGTGCTGAATGAAAGTTTCTGGATTTTTTTTCTTTGTGTGTGTGTGTGTGTGTGTGTGTGTGTGTGTGTGTGTGTGTGTGTGTGTGTGTGTGTGTGTCGCTGACAATTTTATTTTTAATGAAAAATATATTATTTCTATTCTCACGAATTGAAATCACCTCGAGTTGCAGAAATTAGGAACTCGGGTGATTTCTTGAAAATTTATAACAATGTAGTAAATAATGGGCAATCAACAATTCTCTTACTATCTGAAAACCATGAGGTTATTTGTATGGCAACCGAGAAGACTAACATACTGGTCTGAAGGTCTGCTTCCAACAAACCACTCCCTCCTAAATTTCCCTTTACACTTAATGATCTGAAAATCACCTCTTCGCAAGTCCGATATCGTAAAATCCAAAGACCTAGAAGGCATGTGAGACTGATGTCATCCCTGCTATATTATTAAAACAAATGCTCTGCTGAGGTTACCCTGGTTCTCTTCAAATTTTTCAACAAATGCCTTATAGAATCTGTCTTTCCTGACTGCTGGAAAACTGTTCTGTGGTACCAGTTTTCAAGAATTCTGGGAAAACACTAATCTACTTAATTATCGTTCCATTAGCCTCCTCCCTCTCTTTGCCAAAATTTTTGAGTCCTTAATCAATTAAGCACACATCCATTACCTTATAAAAACTAAAGGTCTTTCAGACCAACAATATGGATTTAGGCAAGCCCGTTGTACTGCAGATATCCTAACTGTAATCTCTGATCATAAATACCACACACTAGATAAAGCAGGAGAAGCTAGAGCAGTAGCCCTTGATATATCCAAGGCCTTTGATAGGGTCTAGCATGATGGTCTCCTCATGAACATGAAATCATATGGTATTATTGGAGGAATACCTAACATAATCAAACCCCTCTTAGAGAAGAGAAAAACTCAAGTTGTCACCACGGCAAACATGATATAATTGTAGGTGTGTGGACCTTTATTATTCTTCATATTCATAAATGGCTTCCCTGATAACATTACCTTCAAGATAGGTAGATTTGCTGATGACTCCATGTTCTATAACAGACACGAAGAGAAAACGAATGGACACATATCCAAGGCAATGGTTGAAACCTTAGAAAAAGACCTCCAAGTTTGTAGTGGAATGAGGACTTAAATAGATGGTTACATTCAATGCTACCAAGACTTAGCTTCTTTCCTTAACAATGGCAGGAAACCTTCAACATTGCCATGGCTAAAAATACACTCCCTGAAGGCTTTTTGTTCAAACTCCTCAGTTTAACATTTATAGGCAACATGACTTGGAACAAATAGATTTAGGACATTGCCAACGTTGTTGTGAAGAAAATGTTCTCTCTACATGCTAGAAAATTACTCATACCTGAGAGTATCATGTACCGTTACAAAGCTACCATTCACCTGTGCATGGAGTAATACTGCTGTATTTGTCACTAGTCTTTCACTTTTAAGGTTCAAAAGAGAGTAGTCAACCTAATAGGACCCACACTATCAACCAAACTTCTTTTTTTTTTTTTTAAATCAATTTTCACCCCAAACAAGACAGTGCCACTTTGAAGTAGTGGGCTACTATTAGGGACATAATTTAGGGGCATTATGAATGGAGACGAGTAGCAAGATGTTTGTTCACATTACACTTGAACTTCTGCATATCAGTACAGTTGGGAAAGCAGAATCACGGAAGGGAGTTCCAAAGACTTACAGTTCTGGGGAAGAAACTACTGGAGTAAAACGCTTTCTTACACCTAGGGATCTCTACTGTAAAGGGGTGGGACTTAGTTGCTTGTCGGGTTTATCGGGGGTAGTCACGTCGAGGAGATACAAGTGCTTGTAGTTCGTCAGAGCATTCACCATTAAAGTACTTGTAGAACAGGCAGAGGGATGCAACATTTCGTCGATGGGACAGAGGCTGAAGCCTAGATGGCAGTTCAGGACCTATCAGGTTGGCGACTCTCTTTTGGACCCTGTCCAGGAGTGAGAGACAAGCAGCAGATGCACCAGCCCAAATGTGATAACAGTACACCATACATGGGCGAATGGTAGCCTTATAGAGGTACAGGATACTTTCAGGTGTAAGTAATTTTCTAGTACGGTAGAGAGAGCCCACCTTCTTTGCAGCAGCCTTGGCAATGCTCTCAATGTCTATTCCCATTCATGTTCCCTGTAAACGTTAGGCTGAGGAGTTTAAAAGAAGTACTTTCAGGTAATGTGCTCTTGTCCATTGCTATTGGTGGTAGAGAAGGTTTCTTGTAATTATTAAAGGAAACAAGCTTAGTCTTGGCAGCATTGAATGTGACCATCCAAACTCTAATCTCCATTCCATTGCTGAAATGTTGCATCTCTATGCCTGTGTTACAAGTATTTTAATGGAATGTGCTCCAACGAACTCCAAGCACTTGTATCTCCTCAACATAAATACCCCCAACAAGCAGAAAAATCCCATCCCTACACTGTAGAGATCCCTAGATGATATTTAAATTCTATTTAAATAGTTTCTATTTAAATAATTTATTCCCTCGAACTGCTACAATTTGTAATTTCCTGCTTTTCTGACTGTACTGATATACAGAAGTTCAATTATAATGTGAACCGACATCTCACTGTTCGACTCTCTATATAGTATCTATGTAAATTTGGTCCCATATGTAGCCCAGTACGTCCAATTGGCACAGAGGCTTGTTTTAAATGAAATAACAGTAAATGCAATGAAATCTAAATTGAAAAAAAAAAAAAAAAATGAAAACAATATTCTTTTCGTTGTTATGAAGAAAGTACAATGAATAATTATTTTGAAGCTTAAAAAAAAAAAAAAAAATTAAAATTTCAAACCAAGAAAAGAAAAAGAAAATATTCATTTTAAGCTAAGTTTAATGACAAAATAATTTTTTTGAATAACAAATAATTTTTTTTTTCTTTCATGATTGTTTCGTTCAAATCAAGATAAATATTTAGTTTTTTATTTTAATAATATTTTTTTATACTTTCATAGGCTCAGCATTGTTGCATTTTATGTAAATTGTCAGGAAAATTCCGACTATTATAACACTGTTCTTAATCTGCATAAGTACCAGATATTTTTTTTATGATAATCGATAAACATTTTCTGCAAACAATCTAAAATTTTCTGCAAACAATCTAAAATTTTCTGCAAACAATCTAAAATTTTCTGCAAACAATCTAAAATTTTCTGCAAACAATCTAAAATTTTCTGCAAACAATCTAAAATTTTCTACAAACAATCTAAAATCATCAATAGTGTTAAAACTAGTTATTGTTGCACAGATAATGACAATATAGATATAAAGATCATTTATAGAAGACCATACAATACAGAGGTGTATGTTTCTATATCACAAGTAATCTCATAATGAACAGATCATCATGAATTTTGGAACATGTCTAAATTTTCAAATGGGAGATTGTGCCCTTATTTTCCCCTTAAAAACCCTTAAAATACTCATAAAAAATTTAAACGTTGGTAATATTTAATAATTGTTCAAATTTCACAATAATCGAGAATATCAGAATTTTCACACAATTTCCAGA
The DNA here is from genome assembly GCF_053919585.1 of Euprymna scolopes. Classification (NCBI taxonomy): domain Eukaryota; kingdom Metazoa; phylum Mollusca; class Cephalopoda; order Sepiida; family Sepiolidae; genus Euprymna; species Euprymna scolopes. The sequence continues at coordinate 63,535,996 of NC_136487.1, forward strand.
CCCAACTGCATAAATTAAACTAAATATATATATATTTGGGTCCCTTATGCTTAGAGGCCTTTCTCAAAATTGATAATTAGTTTCAGCATAAATCCTGTACACATAAACATATAAGCATAATAGCATACCCAACATATATATATATATATATATATATATATATATATATATATATATATATATATAGAGAGAGAGAGAGAGAGAGAGAGAGAGAGATAACCCACATATGTGTATGTATGTGTTTCATGGTATGTTGAAGAGAAATCAATAAGTCGTTTGTTCATAAAAAATGCGAAAGTTAGAATACAAATTATGTATTTAAAATTATGCATTGCAGATTTCAGAGACGTGCCATAGTTTCTTTGACACGGGTAGACCTTTACTGCTGAGAAAAAACTCGTACATTCCATCTGAAATCATCATCAAGGAAAAAAGGGCAGTTAGAAACATCTTTTTACCTTGAGAAGCTGTGGCGTGGTCCCTGGACTTTGTAGATCCGTTTTGGACGACAGTAGTGGTTTGGGGGTAATGCCCAGAACGACTCGAAAATTATGGTATAAATTGTTTATGAAAGTTATGTTACAGCAAAGAACTAAAATGAAATATATGAAACAGGTGTGACTACGTATTAAAAATGAAAATAAATGAAACATTGAGAAATATTATTCATGTTCCATTATTTTGAGCAAATAAAATTAATAATTTTAGGATTTCTTGTAAAGGAAATGAAAAATACATTTATGTGGTAAAAGTGCTGGTTAAAAATATCATAGTCAATAAATTTAAACTAATTATTACTAATTAAATAGGCTATAGTTATTATTGTTGCTCACTACATGTTCTCACAAAGGTCATCATCAGAGATTGCTCACTGACAACAACGAGTGGTGTTCCCTGAAATCTGGATGACTACAAGTCTCCTCAGATTTCCAGTACTCTCCACACACTTTGGCAACCTTTGCAAACAAATCTACATCTTTGCAACAGACACCTGCCATAGACTTCTCATTAGCAATTACCATTGGTCATCATTAGAATTTGGGTGGTAATAAGCGTCCCCAAAGTCTCAGTCCTCTTCACTCATCTAATGGAGGTCTGGTTAGTGCTGTCTCTCCTCGATTTTTCCATCTTCTTTGACCCTTCTCAACTATTTGGTGTGGTGTCAGTTGATGCCAACACTACAATTTTGTTTTTGAGGGGGAAGAGGGAGTTAACTTAAAATTATACAGTTTCAGTTTTCTTGAGTCCATGTAGTGCTCTATCTTTTTGTTTTACTTCTGTCGCAGTTTCTATACGGTCGGTTAGCATTTGTAACTTATGTGGATTAGCCCCCAAAACGGTTTTCTGCCTCCTTATTATTATCTATATACTATTCTGCTAGTTTCTTCTTTAGTCCATATGTCATGCTTTGAAAAGGGCCACAACTTTTGAAGGGCGAGCTGCTTCAAAAAAGGTCAAATTTGCGAAATTTGGTCTTAAAAAGGCCAATCTGACAACCCTAGACAAAAAAATATGAGAGTGACCTCCCTTTAATATAGCTTCCTTTTCGAATATTATAATAATAAATGATCGTTGTTATAATGGTGTAAGAAACATTGTTTGCCAAGAGGTGCTCGACTGCAGAAATGAATATTGTGCTACATAGTTCAATACAAATAATAAAATCACATTGTAAAAGACAATATTTTTGTCTTTTACAATGTGATTTTATTATTTGTATTGAACTATGTAGCACAATATTATTTTCTGGGTATTTATTATTACTTACTAATATCTGGGTCAGTTCTATCTTTAATATACAATGGGCACTATTTTCATAGAAATGTTAAACTCATATTTGCTGCATGCTATTGTTTTAGTTCTGTCCCCCCCCCAAAAAAAAAAAACCCTAATTTTGTTGTGCTTTTCAGAAAAATGTCACTTTTATCAAAATATATTTGTTAATTCAATATATTTCTCATTCCAAACAATTTCCACGGGTCCTGCTAGTTTTTGTTATAAATTTATTTTAAAAATATATCTTTTAAAGAATTTTGGGTATTTATCTATATAAAGATGCAGGTAGAATTTTCTCATTTGTTTGCTTTGAATAAACATAGGAATAAATAAAATAAAGCGAATAGTCTTGATATTACCGGTTCTGTTTTCTTCTATTTTTTTTTTCTCCTTTTCTGGATTAAATTTATTTTTTTCTTTTCTGGATTTAATTTGATGGAAGAGTATTTTTTTTTTTTTAAGTTGCTGAAAAACGTTAATCGTGGCTGAGGAAGTTGAGTTTTTTTTTTTTTTTTTTTTTTTTGAAGGGGCTATAAAAACCAGATAAAACTAGTCCTGAAAAAAATAGCCTCCTCATTTGTTAGTTAATATCTTCAATTTAGCCGACAACAGACCCCCCCCCCAAAAAAAAAAAAACTATTAAGTGGCTACATGTCATTCAAATGCTGCTAGGTCGAAAAATGAGTTTTAAGCTAAATTTATATGCTAAATTGATCCCCACTCTAAAATTGAAGCTTTTATTTTATTTTTCAGAATGTTTTTTTTACAATTATGAAAAAACAAACAGCAAAAAACATAGGATCCTAATGTACAATACCGTTTCTTACACATATATATATATAGTGGTTTACAACATTTTTTAATAATCAAATGAGATTTGGGTAAAAGTATAGTGAATACTAGATAACTAGTAAGCCAAGTATAACAATTTATTCCAAACGCATTAGAATGAATTAGAATTATTTATCTAGCTAAGTTTTAACGTTTTATAACGCGCTTTGTTTCATTTTTTCTTTTTCTAGACATTCAATATTTAACAGCGGCTAATACCTGTGGATGTTCGTCTGTCGGATCGACGAAGACCATCTGATTATCCTGGAAGGAAGATAGATAACACGCGCTGAATTTTGAAGCAAGGGTGGCGCAATCTCTTCCCACTCTTCTCCAGTGTTGGCACTGCTTGATTTCTAGAAGTAAGGAGAAATCCAAGACCGGAAACAGTGTTGTGATGAACAGAGAGCACATACAGCACCTGGTATGGTCACTCATTTTAGAACTGACCAGGCTCAACGATGCTTAACTGCAATGATCTAGCGGGAACCGGTGTATCAACATGATTATGCCGTATACAGCCAAGGCCTGTAGGTATGTTGTGACCACCATTTAATATCAAGGAGACAGATTTGGTAAACGTCAAGATTATAGTATGGTGAATTTTTTTTTAAAAGGCGATATGCAATAGCTCAAAAACTGTATATTAAACAAAAATATCTTCCATGAAGAAGAATGTTGTCGGCCATCTTGTTGACTAACAACTCGTAAAAAAAAAAAAAAAAAAAAAAGAAAAAAAAAAAGAAGATATTTGAGATGAGAGGAGATAAAGTAAAGAACTTTTAAAACTACTTCAAACACACACACACACACACAAAAATGAGCTAGCTAGGTAGAAAAATAACTTTTGTTAGCTATGGTAGCATTTATTTATTGTATATTTGAATTATTTTTTACCCTTTTGTTCGTTTGTTGGCTTAACTGCACAAGCCCGCTCCCCAAAAATGATTATGACATGCTGAACGTAATCGAGCTAAACTCTAATAAGTATTACATATTAATGGGGACAAAACATCACTTTTTAACACTTTAATTTGGTACATCAGCTTATTACCAATAACCAATACAAAAAGTGGAACAGAAACGAGCTGTAATGAAAAGAAGTAAAGCCTTTTAGTGTGTTATAAAAATAATCTATTTAAAACATTAAGCTATTTATAAAAATGGTGCTTGTGCAGTTTAGGAACTTCGCTATTTTTTCAATAGGATTTCCAAGTTAAATTCAACTGTTACAATACCTTTTGCTTAGTTCATCATCATACCGTATGAACCCGAAGATTCTATTGTTGGAATTGGTTTCCTCGATAGTTTTCTAGTCAGAATTCTTTCTAAAAGGACATTGGATACTTACGAGTGAGACCACGTGAAGATTGCCAGCATCCTAAGTGAAAGTGATTTTTGTGGAACGAACTGGATTCGAACTTGGGACTCAGATCGTCAGTCCGTGTTGTGTTGACCACCACCACCACCACCCAATTGTTAGGTAAAATTGGGAATAAAAATTCTCCCTTACCATGTTAAAAATGACGGTATTATTTCAGCACGGTCCGTAAACTGCACAAATAGCATAAAAAATTTGTTTTCTCTTTAGTGAGTTATAAAAATTATTTTTATCAAAGTCACTAAAATACTTTACTTGTTTTCATACAAACGTACTTCTGTTTCCGTTTTTTTAGCGATTAACGTTGCTCCAATTACTTGTTTAGTAATCTAGGAAATGAGCCGATAACACTAGCATATTTACTCGTGCAAAAAGCGTTTATCTTCAGATTTCGTACATAATGCTAAATTAATTTTAACTGCATAATCATAATCTGATACAAAATTCTGGCGCGTAAAACGCTAGATCACGTAATATTATTTTAGCCGGTGTAATGGCCGCTTTTCTGGAATTATCGTGCGCTTTTATCGATCCGGTTGTTGCAAGTTCGAACTGAAAACAATTGGGTGCCAGTTCAGGGTCCAATTAAAAAACACACACACACACACACACACACACACACACACACACACAAAATACAGAAAAAAATGTTTTATGATGTATGTTCCCGTTATGGAACAAAAATATCATATTCCAAAAATCACGTAAATTGATCAATTAATCTTTTTGTTATATGTAGAGAAAATCATTTTTTGTTGCGATTTTTAGTGATTAATCGTAGCTATTACAAGACTGATTTTAGAGTCTCGGTAGTTTAAATTGAGTTGTCTCTCTTTTTGTAAAAATGTTCGGGTCTGTGAAAAACGAATATCACATTTAAATTTAGCGCTGACAAGTAGTTTTCTTGTATATTAAGACAATTTTTCCAATGTATTACTTCTTAACATGGGGAGGAGGGGTTGTTTTGTAACACGCGTGCGCATTCATTAGTACTTTTCAGGTGGGAGAAAACATGGCCTCCGGTAAAAACATAATTACATTGGAGGTGAAAGTGCACTGCCGCAGTCGCACTGGTCGCGGACGACCACCCAAAGATTTACCTTTAAGAAGTTGATTATGGGGAGGTTGAAAATAAGAAAATGCCTTTCGGAATAATCACCCATAACCTAAGAACGGCTTTTGGAATAAACACTCTTTGCAGGTTGGACAACTAGTGCACATTGACCATCTTCGGGTGTTCCCAAGTGCACTTTCACAGCATTGTATAATAATAAACGTCTTAATATCCAGAAAACTACTTGTCTTCGCCAAATTTGAATGTGATATTCATTTCAGCATACCCGAAAACACACGTCGTCAAATTAATGGTGGATGCTGTGCTGAGGTGGAAAGAAAGTAAAAAAAAAAAACAAAGACAATTTACGTGATTTTTTGAAAGATGACATTTTCGTTTCGTGACGGGTATGCTGTAGTATAAAGATACTTCTCTATTTTTCGGTTTTTAATTAGGTTGAATTCTGGACTTGTACTAGAATCTGTCATTTATGTTGAAAATTGAGGGGTAAAAATCCAAGTGTCGAGACCCTCAGATTGAACATAAAAAATGATAGTTTAAAAAAAAAAAAAAAAAAAAAAAAAAAAATACTGTAAGAAAATCAATTGAGATTGTCGGACTGACTTGACTTCCTCATCTTGGTTGTTATAATCACAACGTTTCGGCCGTTTTGCCCTCCGGCCTTCATCAGGTGTTTTGTATCGAACTTGGGAACCGTTTGTTAGGAGTCTCGAACCCAACCCTTTATTATTATTACGGGGGTACCGTGTTCGGACTCCAGCTAGGCTCTGGGACATAGTTGCTGATTCTGTTTTGAATGTTACTTTTCACTGCCTTCGTTCAGGATTGAACTCAGCACCTTTGGGTAACTTTAAACTTTGATACAACGTCTAGGACCACTCGGCCATATGTCACTAGGACAGAGAATCAGCAACTATGTCCCACTGTCACAGAGCCTCCTAGCTGGAGTCCGAACACGGTACCCCCGTAATAATAATAAAGGGTTGGGTTCGAGACTCCTAACAAACGGTTCCCCAGTTCGATACAAAACACCTGATGACGGCCGGAGGGCAAAACGGCCGAAACGTTGTGACTATAACAACCAAGATGAGGAAGTCAGTCCGACAATCTCAATAAACGAAAACACCTCATCTAAAAAATACAGACAATTACTAAGAAAATCAAATTTACGATTTTTAACGATTATGTTTAGTAATTCGATCAAGTAGTTTTTATCTGAGAAAATCAAATTTTATGATGAAGGGCGGGAGGGGGACGGTGTACATTAAATCGCAATATTTGATAAATAAATCGAGACAATTCAAACTCCGGAGATATTTAAAATCAGCATTCCTAATGGCTATAAAATACTATTAATCACTAAAAATCGTTAGGTGCTAATGCACTTACTGATCCGCGCTATTTTTTAAAATCGTATTTCCAAGTTTAATTAAAGTTTTATGATATGTTTTTTTAATTCAATTGTAAGGTTAAAGTACAGAATAGATACAACACACCCTCCCCTCCCCATGTTAAGAATGGCTTTTTAAATTATAACATTATTATTTCAGCACGGATCAATAAGTGCACTAGTACCAATCGTTAAAAAAAACAAAAAAACAATGATTTCCTATATATAAAAATACAAACTACTATATCAATTTACGTGGTTTTTGGAATATGTTTTTGTTCTGTAACGAATACGTATACCATAATTTTTATTCTGTGTTTGTGTTATGGGGGGGAGTACAATCCATAGAGCCACAGAAAAATGCTAAAAAACAAACAAGGCAAAATAAATTACTTTTCTACCTAACTGAATAATTTTTAGCGTTTTTATTTAATGTAAAATCTTCGTTGGGTTCGAAAAACAAGTAGTGTTGAGCGTTACGTGAGAACAAGAAAAAAATGACCGCGATGTCTCTTACATCTTTGAAGTCTCGACAATGACGTGAAAATAAAAAAAATTGAACAAAATGGTGGCAGAAACCGACGCAATAAATGTCACGGTAACATTTATTGGATGGTTTTCTACCACCATTTTGTTTAATTTTCTTTTTACAATCATTGTTGAGACTTTAAAGATGTAAGACACATCGTAACCATTTTTCTTGTTTTCACGTAGCGCTCAGCAGTACTTGTTTTTCGAATTGTATAAACATTATACATTAAATAAAAACACTAAAAACTTATCCAGTTAGGTAGAAAAGTAACTTACCTTGCATTTGATAACATTAATTTGCTATACATTTGATTTTTGACAACTTTTCATACCTTTGTGGATTCAGTCCCCCTTTTTAAAAATTAGGTTGAATTCTGTACAAGAACAAAAATCTAGTTGATAACGAGGAATGCCTAGGGTACACTTAACTAATTTTGCAAATAGATGGTGAGCTTCAAGTAGATAACGCTTCACTTACCGATAATTTTGTTAAGTAAAAATAATAGCCAACGTTTTGGCCGGCATCGTCCTTCTTGACCAAGAACTGGAGAGCAGAATAATGCCAAGGTCTGGTTGCGCTCAGAAAACAACAGAAAAACGTGTTCTACAAAACAACAACAACAAAACGAATCTCCTACAATTACAACCAAGCCTAATAATAGTTTGTAAGTTTAGGAAAACTGACACAAAACACCAATTCTCTCTCTCTCTCTCTCTCCTCGATTACTACTAGTTGTGAAACTGCGAGTTGGAAAAGAAAGAAGAAAAAAAAAGAATGAAAAGAAAAAGAAAGGGGGGATGTGTATCATGTATTTGTTGTGCCTGTTGCGTAGAGTACTACACCAACCATTTTTGGCGAACCATGCTTTACTTTTTTGGCCGAATCCACGTGTTTCTTCCTCTTCGTCTTTTTCGTCTTCTTGGTATTACTCACGCTCGATGCAAAACACCCAACTCCGTAGGCATACGTCATTTATACGAGAAAAAAAAAAAAAAATCCGGCGCGGCTTTCTTTACAACTTACTATTTTTGGCTGCTGTCCTATCCCTCTCCATACCCCCCACGAAAATAATCGAGTGGGGTAGGTGTCTAAGCCGAACCGCACCCCGCAACAACCGTTTACCAACGTCTTTTTATCACTAGCCACCATCAAATCAACTAAGAAGTTTTTCGTTAACTTCACGTATGGGATCTCGGGTCTATAGATTTCTACTTTTATTCCCTCCCCTTTTCCTCGCGGTTTGACTTGAAAGAGCCAATGTATATATATATACATATATATATATATATATATATATATATATATATATATATATATACTAGCAGAAGTACCCGTCGTGTTGACTAGGTTAAAAAACAGCCTACAGAAAATGGACTGTGATTAATGAAAGTATGATAGGTTATGAAAAGGAGAGGGTTGTAAAGAGATAAATTTTGATACTCAAAAATTTTACCCTAAGCAAAATATGATGAAAGTAAAGATAATTTTCGCGAAAATATATTTTTTTTATATCAACTTTGTTTCCATTCGTAGCCAAGAGTGACCAACAAAATGATGTTTCCGTACAAAGAGAAAATCTTATAAATATACAAGAAATAAATGTTACCATAGTCAATAAAAGGTTCATTGGTTTGTATTTTTAAGTAGTTTGTAAAAAACAAAAAAAATTTTTTTTACGAACCGGTTTTAAAACAATCAAAATGGCAGCGACTTTGAAATGGGGAGCCCCGTTTTCAATTTGAAGGAGGGGCACCTGAGCATTCTGTGTTAACAATTTAAGAGAGTTCCGTCAACGTAAGGAATATTTATAAACATATTTTAATGTTTTCCGTTATTTTGTGCTTGAGGAATATTCGATTATGGCATGTGTAGTTTATATAAAAATTCATTTAAGTAGTTATCGCCTCAAATTTCGTTTTAATTTCGGTTCGCTGAAATTATTTAAAGTAAAGAGCATTAAAAACTATTTAAAAAAAAACATGAACTGAACTTTTATTGACTATGGTAACATTTATTTCTTGTATATTTATTTTTTCGGGTAGTCATTTGTTGGCTTTTCTGCTAAACACTTTTACTAAATAATATCGACCAAATATCGAAAAACAAAGAAACAAAAACAGTTTTGAAAAATAATGAAGCTTTACTTACTTTAGTAAAATAATCCAAAACAGCAAATTGGAATATTAAAAAAGTAAACACGTAATTACTTTAGTTTTTTAAAGCAAAGAATCGATATAAATATGAATATGAAGAAAATGGCGCCCTTTTCAAACAGAACAGCTTCATTTCAGTTTTACAGTATTGAACGGTGTAGTATTGCGCCGTCGGATTCAGGGTTGTACTATTGTAATGTAAAGAACACGCAGAAAGGGTTGTAATCAACTGAATTCCTTCTAGTACACTGACAAAAAAAAGCTTAAACAGATATATAAATAAAAATAAAAAAGGTTAAATAAAAAGGTTATGTAAATGTTTTTAAAGAGACACGTAATCACCTGAGCAGGAGTTTTTCCTTTTTTTTGACACGATAATAAGTAACGTTCATATTTTTTATTATTTATCTATTTATCTATATTCGAAAGAGTTCCACGTGCAAGTGGAGAAGGAAAAAAAAGATTTATGCAAAATTTGTGTCGAGAATTGTCTAAAGTTCCGATTTTTTTTTTTTTTGCTTTCACTATAATAAGAACGTGAATTTATGAGGTGAATTTATTCGACACAATATGATTCAACTCAAAAAAATAAATAAAAGCTAACGTGAATTAAGATTAAAGTTAAGGTGATATTGTAGACCCTCACCCCTTTTAAAAGACCTTGTTAAACTTTGTAACATATTTACATTCTATGGAGGTAGACGCGAACGAACACCCAATAATTTTATTATGCCATATTTCTTCAAACGGAAACATAATTATCAAAGTATACTTACGCAAATAGATATGAAAAGTCTTTATTCTTTATTAAAGTTTATGCCCTATTTCCATGGAGTACAGGCGCGAACGTAGACCCCACAATTTTATTACTATTTAAGTTAAAACATACTTATCAAAGTATTCTTATGTACATCTATATCAAAAACACTTGTAAACCTTATATTTTTCCGTTTTTATTTCCATACTTTGGAGGCCAGGTGCGAACGCAGACCCCACAATTTTTATGAACCGCCGTTCTGCCAGATCAAACATACCCATTCCTGATCCTCGATACATCTATCATTAAATGTAATCAGTTTTTTAAAATAGTCAACCATATAGGAGCCTATTCGTGACCAAACACACACACACACACACACACACACGTTCAGCTTTATATTATAGACACACACACACTTTTGCAGTACAGGGATCGGGCTATTTTTGGTATTTGTGCAGTTTATGAACCGCGCTGAAATAACATTATCATTTAGAAAGCCATTATTAACATGGACAGGGCTTTGTAAGCTGTTCTGTTCTGTTCTTTCGCCTAACAATTTAATAAACAAAAAATACCATGAAAAATAGATTTAATTTGAAAACCCTATCTAAAAAAACAGCAGTCCGTAAACAGCACAAGTATCATATATATATAAGAGCAAATAGTTAATAAAAAATGTTAAAAACACTTTTAAAAAGAGTTCAAAACATATTTAATCTGAAAAGAAAACACTTAATAAGTGGATAGTCCTTAATATTCTTTATAATAGTTTTTAATATTTATAATATATTTTAGTTTTACCATCTTAGATCATTTTGGTAACTTTAATTGTAATTTATATATATATATATATATATATGTATATATATATATATATATGTATATATATATATATATACACTCTTCAGAATAAAATTATCTAACAATCAACTGGTATGGAAACCTGTGATTATAAGTTTTACAAAATATTATTGGCAGTAATATATATGTATATATAGTCATCCACATACAATACTGTTTCGTTGTAGCATAACTCATCAGTGCAGCTAGCACCTTTCCCTAACTGGGGATTAAACCTACAGCCATTGCATTGATAGTCGGCAATTCTACCCACCGGGCCACAGGATTACTGCTTGCAAATGACGTCATCAAATGTTCATTTAAATAAACACTCGCCCACAGCTTTTACAGTGATCGAGCTGCTTGTTTATTTACAAACACATAGTGAGCCTCACTTTATAGCTATTTTAAGTAGCGGTTGAGATACATTTACGACAGTGTTCAACCCATAGAGGGAAGCTTAAATATGTAGTAATTACATGATTTTCAAGTTACGTTCAGTTATTACGGCATCTTTTATTTGAATTGTTTGGTAAAAATACAACATAGTTCACAAAAATGGGCTTCTAAATAATAATCTTAATGAGATGGATGTCTTGTGAGTTGAATGATGATGAATATTCTGAGAGGACTGAAAATAAAGAATAGAATTAATCAAATTTGATGATTTATGAGGACGGCTTATGACAAGTGTCGACATTTGATTTTAAGATAAATATATTGGAGTCTTTAGGGAAGCCATTTTGTGGGAATGTGTTCCATAGATAGAAAGTTCTTAAAAATAAGTTCTCTTCATGAAAATTTTGATTGACTTTAAGTACATGGAAGAAGAAACAAAAGTTTGTTGTAGTTGCTGTAAGAAGACAAGTTCTAGCTGTAAATGTTTTATGAAGAGAAACTAGACTTGGTTGAGCACCTTCTGTGGAAATAACAAAATAGTAGAGAGAGGGGTTTTCCCCTCTCTCTACTATTTGGCTGTAAAGAACAAAAGAGATTACTCCGCCTCACTAGATTGTGAAATTGATTTTGAACTGTCAAGGCTAAAAAGAGAATCCTGGGTGGCATCTACTCAAATGTGACAGCCGTATTCCATACTAGGACACATTTGGCACTTTATTAGAAGGCAGATAATTTCTAGTAAACTAAAGCTTCTTACGCCTGAAAGTATCCTGTACCTCTGTAAGGTAAACATTCGCCCATGTATGGAGTACTGTTGTCACATTTGGTGCATCTGCTACTAGTTTCTCACTCTTGGACAAAGTTCAAAAGAGAGTCGCCAACTTGATAGGCCCTGAACTGTCATCTAAGCTTCAGCCTCTATCCCATCAATGAAATGTTGCATCCCTCTGCCTTTTCTACAAGCATTTTAATGGTAAATGCTCTGAAGAACTACAAGCACTTGTACCCCTTCGACACAAATACCCCCAACAAACCCGACAAGCAGCTAAATCTCACCCATTCACAGTAGAGGTCCCTAGGTGCAAGAAAGCCTTCTACTCCAATAGTTTCTTCCCCCAAAACGGCTAGAATTTGGAACTCCCTTCCGTGATTCTGCTTTTCCAACAGTTCTGAGGTGCAGAAGTTCAAGTGTAATGTGAACAGACATCTTGCTGCTCATGCCCCTCCATAATATTCCTGTAACTTATGTCCCCTATAGTAGCCCCCTACTTCAAAGTGGCACTGTGTCTTGTTTGGGGTGAAAATTGAATAATAAAATCATGCACAACCATAGGTTTCCACAATTAATACTTAGTGCTTGTGTTACAGAGAGAGAGAGAGAGACAGAGAGACAGAGGTGAGTGAACGTGGAGTGTAGACACGTTTACAAGAACCGAAGGTCAGCTGACCAAATTACGTATGAGTGACGTGGTTGGCTCGACCGGTGAGATTTGATTTGGGCTTTGAAGAAGACGGACGGTTTTTCCGTTGTCTCCCCCTCTTAACTGGGGAGGGGGGAGACGAACGCTGACGTGTGTGAAGAAGAAACCACACAAGCCAATTTCACTTCCACTTCTGCAGGACCTCTGGGGAAAATTTCCAGATGGTCCGTTTTGAAGAAGCAGAGGTAGGTTCTGAAATTACATGTCACACACACGATTCCCTTTATGATAATCAAACACACAACCATTTATATTAGAGACAATCATACGCACACGGAATCTTCTTATGTTATATAGAAAACGTAAATGGTGCCTTCAATGATAACCAATATATAACATATCACTTGTAAGTTCAGTTTAAACTATGAAAAAAAAAAAACATATCTGCAATATTAACTCGTAACTTTGCCATAACGTTTTTGTAGAACCTTCTACAACATATCTGCAATGTTAATCTGTAACTTGCCAATAACTTTTTTTTTTTTAAGTGCAGCACAGTTAGAAATCAGATCAATTATTTTGAAAGTATTATTGTAGTCATTGGGGTCATTTAGCAAAGTTGTGTGACTAAGGACATAGTCACAGACCGGTTTCTGAACTGGTAGTCACGTCCTCTCTGCACAGTAAATTATGATTCTTATCTTCACATAAAGGGGGCTTTTGCAAAAGATAAAGGCATATGGTATTATGAGTTCATTAGTGGCATCAGCTGGCTTATATAATAAAGGGAGGCAACCTCATGGAACTCACTACCCCGATTGTTATCTACAGATCAGGGGGATTTGTAATGAAGAAAAGAGATTGTAGAAGTATTCCATCACTAAGTTAGTATAGTGCATAAAACGGGTAAAAGTACAGAATAGTTAACACTCGATAACATGCTTTCTCGTCTTGACTACCACTAAATGTTGAGTGTCGAAAATATATATTTTATAAAAGAAAAAGTGTTATAAACTTTAACAATTGACTTGTTAAGTAGGGAATTTAATTCTAACGAGTTTGGCATAAATAATTTTGTCTTTATTTTTTGTTTAAGTCTTCTAGACTATTTACTATTCTGGACTTTTAACCATTATCTGCATTTCTCTTCGACTTGATTTCCTACGTATAGAATACAAGTCTTACCTTCTTATGATGCACTATCTTTTTATATAGTGTTTATGTATATGCAATCCGAGTCATATGGTTAACTAATTTGCATATTAGTTTTGAAAAAGAACCTTTTATTTATTAACTATTAACTATTATTTGTTGGTTTTGGTTCGGTTGTTTTGTTTTACAGCATATCAGCCTCTTCAGACCACTTAATGCTGAATCCAGTAATTTTGGAAAAGTTTTTATTCTTCAAATTCTTTATATCTTCAAGTCTCCATTTATGATGCCTGGCTTGATTGTTTTGTAGAAGAAAATTATTGCTTTTATTATTACTTTGCAGAACATGATTGAGTTTTGCAATAGCATCAATGTTTGGTGCATTTTTGGCCAGTATTTTCAGACTGCCTAGTCTGGTAGCACCAAACGCACTAGCATGTACAACAGTGCACCTGGAAGCAATGGTTACAAAGGAGTGACTCTAGATTTCCCCAAACCCCCAAATGGGGCCTCACTACTTGATGTCTTTTAAGGTCGAACCCAAGAGCTATTATTTGTCAGTATTTTTTTTTTAATGCAAGTATTTTAATGGTGAATGCTCTGACGAACTGCAAGCACTTGTGCCCCCACGAGGTAAATACCCTCGCCAAACCTGACAAGCAGCTAAATCCCACCCTTACACAGGAGAGATCCCTATATGTAAGAGAGCTTTCTAGTCCAGTAGTTTCTTCCCCAGAACCGCTAGACTTTGGAATTCTATTCCGGGTCCATGCTTCCCCAACTGTACTGACATGCAGAAGTTCAAGTGTAACGTGAACCAACATCTTGCTACCCAACTCCCTATATAGTATCCCAGTAACTTATGTCCCTGATAATAGCCCTTACACCAAAGTGGCAATGTGCCTTGTTTGGGGTGAACATGTAATTAAAAAAAAAATTAATGATTATTTTAATGTTAAAATATGACAAATCGTTCACAAAGTTGTTTTATTTTCTGAACAAATATTTAACATTTGTATTCAAATGTTCCCTTTTTGGCAGGGTCGATTTAATTTTCAACAAGTTGTGATCCATTTCTAAATTGTAAGTAAAAAGGCACATTGATTTTGCATTTTTTGACACATTTAACCCTTTAACGCCAGAATTTTTTTATACAATAAATAATTTTTTTTTAATTAATCACATGTGATGTAGGTTAGCTTGAAATTAACAAATGAACCTAAACAAACGGCTCATTGATTTCTTGAACCATGTACCTGTACTGTTAGAGAATGGATCGAGAGAGAGAGAGAGAGAGAGAGAGAGAGAGAGAGAGAGAGAGGGAGATGAGTAAATTATATTGTTGACACGTTGACCGGAAGTGAGGGTCAGCTGATCGGATGCGTGTGAGTCACATGATCAGGTTAACTGAATCGGGGAGATTGGGTTTTGACATAGAAGACAACGGACGGCTTAACAGTCATCTCTTCCCTTTCACTGGTGGAGGGGGTGACATGTGTGGAAATGAGACCAAGAAGAAACCACGCAAGCCAGAGATTCACTCCATCCTTCTGTGATCGACATCTGGGGTGAATAAAACTATAAAACCAATTCATCATTTTGGAGTGATTAAATCTTCATCCAAACAGGTTCCCGTATCCCCTCCAAGACACGAGATTAATTCAGGTGGACCAACATTGACGATGCATGAAAGTATGTCCAAATAATACATGTACCACACACACACACACACACACACACAAAAGCATATGAACAATCAAATATGAAGATACAACAAATAGACAGAACAACTATACAATCACACAACGTCCCCCTAATTAAGACATTCCCCTTATTAGATAATAACTATACAATAAATACAAATTTGGTGTTCATGGACCAGTCCATCCATACAAGGGTGGAAACAAACAAAAAAAAATCGAACCTGGAGGTTATCACGGTGAAAAGAAAAAAATATACATAAATAAACACAACGAAAAAAACTATTGTACACTAGACATAAAGATGAAAAGATAAAAAAAAAATCGAACTTGGAGGTTACACGGTGAAAAAAATATAGACACAACGGAAAAAAAAGAAAAATAGACACATTAAAATTATATATAGATAGATTTATATGCTAAATTAAGAAGAATTGAAAAAAAAAAACAGATAGCTCGATCGACATACGGATAACGAATTGTTGATTTTGAATATGAGAATTGAAAACACAGAAAAAAGAAAAAAATATTAATACAGACAATGTGAAAATAGAAAAAAAGAAAAAAGAATGTTACGGCATAGAAAAAATAAATAGAAGAAATTTAAAAAAAAACCCAGATATATCGATCGACATACAGATGATAAATTGTTGCTTTTAAATATACAGTCAATGTTTAAAACAGAAAGAAAAAATGAAATAGAAGAGATTAGAACATATGAATTTAGTTACAGTGTGAGTGAAATGTCCTGTCACATTGAGAGAGAAACACGTCAATCAAAAATGTTTGTTATGAATTAGGTTGTTACACAATTACACACACTTAAAGTGTTGCAATTTAAGACGGTAAAACTCGGTATCTTTTTGTGAAAAAACAATGGACAGGTTCTGCCAACGTGAATTTTTTTTTCTCTAATTGTACGGTTTTTTTCTTAGGAATTTTTTTTCTGGCATGGAAAGAATGTTGTTCATTGATGTAAATGCTTGTAATTGGTATAATGTAATTTTAAATGTATGTTTTTTTTTATTAAGAAAAAAACACAAGTATTGTCTAAGAACGGGGGATGTTTAGGAAATGAAACTAAAATAAATAACCCTTTCCTCCGTGTAACAGACGTTGGATGACACTTTGGAAAGATAGTACCTGCTTCTCATTTCAATCAGAGTACGTTGAAATTTTAAAGAAAATTTAAAGAAAAGAAAAGAAAATAACTAGAGCAGAAGCATACATGATACTATCGGGTGTCATTTATTGATGTTAATTTTAAATTATGATGCGGTTACCGTCGATAATCAAAGATCATGCATTGGAAAGAGACAATTAAAATGTGATATTTTTTTTCTTAAAAAAACAAAAACAAAAAACCCTAGAGTAGGTGACGTGGACAATTTTAGTTCCATCGATCTGTTATTTTGTTACTGAACTTTTGTTTTGTGAAGGATTGTCTGAAAGTTTATAAGTGAGTCGGTTTTTTCTTTTTGGAAACGACTATGTATTTTAATTTTAAATCTCTATGCATTTTTTGTAAACGACTGTGATTTTTTATTTAAAAAATGTTTGTTGATGATATTCTGTGAAATGGTAAAGGTGATGCAGCCGACCTCAGAATTTGATGACGTGGACAATTTTGGGTTTCCACGAATCTGTGTTTTGTTATTTGGAATTTTTATTCTTGGTGAGATGAGACTTTGTGAATGCTTATAAGGAATTTTTTTATTTTTATTTTTATGTAATTAATGTTTTCTCAAATCAGTATTGTGCAGGTTTTTCTTGTTCTTTAACATGTATTTTTTTTTTTCGCAGATAGGAAGAGTGAATCTTTGCCTTGTGGGGTTTATTGAAATAATGATTAATTTAAAAGTAAGAACATGTTGTTAATTAATTAATTAATAATAAATAATAATAATAATAATAATAAAATGGGGAAAAAAGAGAAATAAATCACATTTAAGCAGTGTAAGAAATAGAAAAAAAAAGACACACTACTGGGGTTAAATAAGGGGTCAACTAGTTCTTAAGTTTTGGAAGAGTCAAAGGTTCATTCGGTATTTATTCTAATTTTCGAAATGTTCATGGAAAATTTTATTTTTTTGTTTCGTTTTTTTCGTGGGATTTTTCTCCAGATGCGTAATTCGGCAGGAGACATAGGAAAATGATCTCGTAATGTTATAAGAAAACTCTTTTATCTTGTAGGAGTCATGTGCTTATGGAAACACGTTATAGTGTGACGCGAGATATCGTGATCTCTGCATGATCCTAAGATGCGAGATGGGAGCCATGGGGCCACAGGGAGGTTGACCTTCGAGGGCGCAAGGATTTGTGTCACATGGTATTAATTGTGGATGTTATTTTATTTATTAGATGTTATTATTTATTGAATAATTGTATGACAGTTCCTTTGCCAGTGGGGTGAGCTTAGGATTCCCTTAGTAGAAAGTAGGTAGTAAAAACTTCTTCGCCATACATTTTGATAAATAATGGGGGAAGGAATGTTAGAGAATGGATCGAGAGAAATCGAGGGAGGTGAGTAAATTATATTGTAGACACGTTGACCGGAAGTGAGGGTCAGCTGATCGGATGCGTGTGAGTCACGTGATCAGGTTAGCTGAATCGGGGAGATTGGGTTTTGACATAGAAGACAACGGACGGCTTAACAGTCATCTCTTCCCTTTCACTGGTGGAGGGGGTGACATGTGTGGAAATGAGACCAAGAAGAAACCACGCAAGCCAGAGATTCACTCCATCCTTCTGTGATCGACATCTGGGGTGAATAAAACTATAAAACCAATTCATCATTTTGGAGTGATTGAATCTTCGCCCAACAGGTTCCTGTCTCCCCTTCAAGACACAAGATGAATTCAGGTGGACCAACATCGACGAGCATGAAGGTATGTCCAAATAATACATGTACCACACACACACACACACACACACACACACACACACACACACACACACACACACACACACAAAAGCATGTGAACAATCAAATATGAAGATACAACAAATAGACAGAACAACTAGACGATCACACGATGTTCCCCCTTTATTAGATATAACAACATAACAGTACGTTGAAGACTAGTAGAGCTGGCATAAGGAAGAATAAGGAAATATTGTTTTTTGAAAGGCGACTTGAAAATACAATTTGGAGGTAAAGGCTTAAAAGTTTGTATCTAACCACCAAAATGTTAATGTTTATATGAATAAACGATAAAGATTTTGTTTTGTATTTAAAACATTTATTTTAAATTAATGTTTCATATAAAAAAAAAATTGCGAAGAAGCAATCGTAAAGCCGGCAAAGGCAACTAGTATCTATACAAATCAATACTTTCTTTCCCTTGTCTATATGTACTTTCTTTCTTCCCGTCTCATAAGTCTTCAATCACCAGTAAGTAAAAACGTGTTGAACAAAACTATTCCATTTAGGGGACAGTCGGACACCCCTGCCAAATTGGAAAGCGGTTATTGTTTAGAAAAGTGTACATTTTCGAAACTCCATGGAATAAAAATAAAATCTATACCCGTTTTTTAAACATTTGATGATGCAATAAATAATTTTTTTCCGTTCATATATATAAGTGTATACATATACAGATGGATGGTGGCTTCCTTCAGTCTTGGCAGAATATTGATACACACTATAAGGGCACCTGTGCGTGGAATTTTTTTGTAGCAAGAGTTGCACAATCTCCAACTACACCTCTCCATAGTCGACATAGTTAAATGCCAGTGGCAAGTGGAGGTTCAGGACGAATGGAAACAATGCTGAGATAAGCGGAGAACACATACAGTGTATAGAATTCTCAAATGGTTATCTACCTGCTACTAGCCAGGCTCAATGTTGCTTAACTTTGGTGATCTGATGAGAACCAGTGTGTCAACGTAATTATGTTATATATATATATATATATATATATATATATATATATACAAATACGCATATATATATATATATGTACATATATATATATATATTGTCATCCACATACAGTACTGTTTCGCTGTATCACAACTCATCAGTGCGGCTAGACAAACACCTTTACCTAGCCATGGATTGAAACTACAACCTCGCATTGACAGTCGGCAGCTCTCACCATTCGGCTACGAATCAGTGCCGTAAATATTTCTCCTAGAGTGTGTATTAAATCCACACCCTCCCGTCGCACAGTGCTTGAACCATCAGCTTGTTTACAAATATATATACAATGACTACAAATATTTTAAACCCCCCCTCTTAGTAGAGCACTGTCGTAAATAATCTCGCCCGCTCCTTAATTGGCTGAAAAATGCGATGCTCATTGTTTGTTTATAAACGGTTAGAGCACTGTAAAAGTAGTGGACAAATGTTTGTTTAAATAGACATTTGGCGAGATAATTTATGAGCGCCGCTCCTGTGGTCGATCAGTAGAACTGCTGACTGTCAACGCGATGGTCCTAGGTTCAATCCTTGGCTTGAGAGAGGTGCTAGTCTAGCAGCACTGATGAGTTGTGATACAATGAAACAGGACTGTATGTCGATGACTACAAATATATATATATATATATATACACATACAGTGCTGGCAAAAAAAAAGTCCGCACTTGTAATTTTTTCAAAACTGCAAATGTAAGCTAAATTTAATGTAACTGTTTAAACAACCTATACCTCATTTGATTCGCCTTTTATTCCTCTATAATTTTACCTGTTCATATTTGACTTTTAATGCAAACATTCTAGTGTTCACGTCAATTTAAAAAAAAAAAACTTCAAATTGAGGAGGCAAAAAGAACGTTCGCAGCAACAAATTTGCTTAAAACCAGCTTAAATTATCGCCCCTAAATCAGTTTTAAAATATCCACCAACAGGCAACAAAGCATCTCTAATTGTAATTGTTGTTGTTCCAGGTTATACTACGTAGCATTTCGTCCATATGCCACGACTTTCTTTTAGTGATCGTCAGGAGCTCATTAATCTCCACCTTTCTGGTTTATCCAATCGAGAAATCGCCCACAGATTGGAATTTGATAAGAAAACGGTACGAAAGACTGTGCAAAAGCACCAAAACACCAGCAGTGTTTATGATGCCCCTAAATCTGGTCGTACTAGAGTTACTTCTAAGAGGGAAGACAATGCTATCAAGATCCGCAGCCTAAGAAACAGTTTAAAATGGCTCCCCAAATCCAACAAAAGTGCAATCTTGTTAAAAAGTATTCTCTTTACTGTCAAGAACAGATTAAAGGAATTTAATTTGCGAAGATATGTTGCAAGACGCAAGCCAATGATTTCTGTAAAGAACAGAAAGCGCTGTCTGGACTTCGTCAGATGCAATGAAGATTATGACTCTTCATATTGGTCAAAAGTGCTTTTTAGCGATGAAAGCAAGTTCAATAAGCTAGGCAGTGATGGTAGGCAGTACGTCTGTCAGAGGAAAGACGAAGAATTTAATCCTAGGTGCTCAGTTCCAACGCTGCAAGGTGGTGGAGGTTCAGTTTTGGTGTGGGGCATTATTTGTATCAATGGTTCAGGGCCTATAGTTCGCTTGCAAGGGCGAATTAATTCGACCAAGTACATTAATATATAGACTGAGCATTTTCTACCTTACTTTGGTCGGAATTTGGATGATAATCCCATCTTTATGCAGGATAATGCTCCCATTCACACAGCTGGCAATGTCAAGAGGTTCCTAGAAGAGCATGATATTCCATGTTTGGATTGGCCTGTACAATCTCCAGACCTCAATCATATCGAAAACGTATGGCATTACATCAAGCACAGCGATGCAATGCTAAAATTATTTGGAAGAACTTTGGACAAGAATAAAGAAAAGTGGGATGCCCTTTCCCCGGAGTATTGCTGCAGTCTAATTCAAGGAATTCCCAAAATATTGCAGGCTGTCAAATTGCAGAAGGGTTGTGCTGCTAAATATTAACTAGTTCATTGTGTTCCTGTTGTATTTGTGTTGCATTAATGTCCTAAAGTTACATTTAAATAACAATTCTCCATTGTGCAGACTTTCTTTTTGCCTCCTCAATTTGAAGCCATTTGTTTTAGTGAACATTAGAATATTTCAATTAAAAGTCAAGTATGAACAAGTAAAATTATAGAAGAATACAAAGCCAATCAAATGAGGTATATGTTGTTTAAACAGTTATATTAAATTTAGCTGAAATTTGCAGTTTTTGAAAAAATTACAAGTTCTTTTTGCCGCCTATGTATATATATATATATATATATATATATATATATATATATATATATATATATATATATATATATATATATATGCGTATTTGTATATGTATATATATGAGAGAGAGAATATAATATTTTCTTCTTTCTTTACATAAGCCATGTTAAAAGAATGCGGAAGAGAATATGGTTATTGGTGATAAGTTCGGAGTTAGATTTGTATAAAATGACAATCACCACTCCAATTACTGCAATCTGAGTATTCTGTATTGTACCCAGGTCAAAAGGACCCGAATAGAACAGTCAGTAAAAATATATTTGAGTAGAAATGAAATTCCAGACAATCCCTAAAGCAT
This sequence comes from Euprymna scolopes, assembly GCF_053919585.1. Lineage (NCBI taxonomy): Eukaryota > Metazoa > Mollusca > Cephalopoda > Sepiida > Sepiolidae > Euprymna > Euprymna scolopes. The sequence goes on from NC_136487.1 coordinate 63,557,937, forward strand.
TTTTCTCTTTAGATTGAGTTGAGATTACTTATCTTAAAATCAACATAGCAAGTAATTGTAGTCACATTGAACATAAAAAAAAAGTTTTTGCACCTGCATACATATCTAATAAATAAAATAAAGTCAGTTGGATTTTATAAGCTAGATGCAAATAGCAGTTACTCTGAAAAATCGATATTTAATTCTACCTAGCCAGTGGCATGTGAAAATTTTAGGTTTATTTTCTTTAGATAAAAAAATTGAACAAGTTCAAAGATAACAAACGATACTGTAATAATTTAAATAATTTTTTAAAATCCTACAACAACTGTATAGTTTATGTAAAAAATAGCCAAACAAGAATGAAAGTAAAGACTATAGAGCAAAACTGATTAGATACTGCTAGTATATATATATATATATATATATATATATATATATATATATATATATATATATATATATATACGACATAATCATGTTGACACACCGGTTCTCCTCAGATCACCAAAGTTAAGCAACGTTGAGCCTGGCCAGTACCAGATGGTGTCTACCTAGCCAGTCGAATTGGACATTTTATTACTATAAATAAAATTTCTAATTGATCACATCGATTGTATAATACATACATATATATGTATATACATCTCTCTCTCTCTCTCTCTCTCTCTCTCTCTCTCTCTCTCTTTCCATACAATATCTATATATATGTATGTATGTATATATATATATATATATATATATATATATATGTATTTCCTCAAAACCTCTGGCTTAGATGGAGGGCAGACAAAAACTTGCTGTATGGTTTCAAATGATCTGAAATAACAGCAACGGGAGACTTGATTCCAAATATTTCATATATGTTATATCTCCCCTCTTTTGGGAATAGAATAAGATTATGAATATCTCCAGTATCAAATAATCTTTTACTTCATGTATGAAAACCGAAGAGGAGGAGGGATATAACATATGTGATCAATTAGAAATTTTATTTATATTAATAAAATGTCAGATATTTTGTAATTCATACGTAAAAGTAGTAAAACAAATGACTATGATTAAAGTATTGGTAAAGGTGCAGTATATTTACACCCACAATAAATTCCTTTAAAATTACAACTATCATATGTTTTTGAGAGTGCTGTAAACAAAAGTAACAGTAAGAACCCTAGAAACGAATAGTTTCCAAGATATGAAGAAATTATAAAGTGGAGATCACTTTTCTATATTAATTTAATGCAAAATGAACATCTACTTTATAGCCAAGGTGGCCATAAAGTGGGTGCTCATTTAATGTTAAATTAATCTAGGAAAGTGATCCCTCACCTTTTGAAACAGTAATATGCGAACCCACGACACAATTCAGGTCATTAGCTTTCTAGCAAGCCTTCATTTATTAAATTCTGATCAGTAGTAGAGATTTCAAGCTTATAAAATTCCCCCCCACCCAAAAGTGGTATATCTATATATGGATATATCTAGACTTGTCATCAAATTGAATATTGAAATGCTCATATCTTTGGTGCTATGGAACATAAACATTTGCTACATGAAAATTTGCAGGCTTTTAGAAGATTATAATACTATTCTATTGCTAACATTTTATGACAATTAGTTAAAAAGAACCTATACTTTCCAACCAATAAAATATGCCCAAATTAGCATACATTATATATATATATATATATATATATATATATATATATATATATATATATATATATATAGTGTCCTAGCAAGCCAGCTTTAGTTTAGCTGCTTTGGAATGAATTTTGTATTGGATATTTTTGCTTGGTTGTCTCTCCTGTGGCCTTGCCAGGCCACTAATATATTTCATTTAGGACTGCAATAATGTAATCAGTTAAGATAGAATAAATGGAGAGATTTCCCGTGAGTGAATATGCAACAGCATTTTGTTCCACAATGAACAAAGCAAATCCAGATTGAAGGCTTAGTTTCAAAAGAGAAAACAAAAGAGATTTATTATCATATAAATAGGAAACAAGCCTTTAAGCTAGTTTACCGTGGAGTACATTTGACACGCACTATCTCTATATGTCTAAAACAAATGCAAGAACTAAACATCCGGGATCACTCTTTGACCACATCAGATTGAAAATAAATAAATTAAAAATGAAAAAAAAACCCAAAAAAAAACGAGGAATGGCTTCAATTTTCATCAGAATTCGTGAACCTATGATTTAACAATTTGGTGCAACTATAATATAATAGTAAAATCCGAAATTTTTTACATTGAATTTCAAGAAAAACCAATTTAATTGTCATATTACAGTATGAATATATCCCAAAATAACGGAAAAAGATAAGGCAAAAAACTGTATGGCAGATCCTGAATTGTTGTCATTGCTGAGACCACTCATCTTCTCGAAAGAAGGTGTCATCAAACTTTGATCTTGGGCAGCCATTATAACCCTCTCCTGATCATAGCGAAGTGATCCTCTTTTTTAGTCAATCTATGAAGCTTTCCTTATCTATATGGTCCTCAAAATATCCATCCAGCACGGCCACAGCTGAGATTGAACTCACTACATGAGTTTGTAGTGTAATTCAAATCTTGTCGGTAGCTTAATACTTGATGCTTCGCTAGGGCTATGAAAGGTATTTTTTATTGTGACGCCGTGACTAGATGGGGTGCCTACCACAACTTAAGAGAGTCCCATCTACCCTTGAGAGAAAGATAGACCGCGCCAGTTTCTCAACCTGGTATTTTACCTTGTAGTATATACAGCGCATAGCCTTCCCAAATGGTCACCCACCTGGTACTGGCCAGACTCAACATTGCTTAACTTCAGTGATCTGGTGAAAACCGGTGTGTCAACATGATTGTGTCGTATGTTATAAAACATACAAAATATACTAGTATTAAATCTTATGTCTCCATTGCCAGCAGCATTCACCTTACATGGGTTGAACCAATTTCTTCTAAAGGAGGAAGTGTCAAGGAACTATTAAATTTACAAGCGGTCCCCGGTCACATGTATATTTTAGTCAGGGCAGATAACATTAAGCTTTTGCAGTTCTTACAAGGATGTTTCGACCTCCTCCTACATAAAGCGCCTGGTATTCCCAAATAGTCACCCATCTAGGACTGACCAGGTGTAACGTTGCTTAACTTCAGTGACTCAACGGAAACCAGTGTATCAACCGTATATGTCTCTATTGTGTCATGTTGTATATTAACTGTCTCCCAGCAGAACCTTAGCAATGAAAATGCTATTCAAACATGACTGATTGCCTGACGGACAGACAAAGCCTCTCTCACAGATGCGAGGACTCATGCAAAAAAAAAAGTCTCGTTTCAAGTGCTTATTTGACTTGACCTTCTTGAAATACTTGTTCATTCTTTTGTAAAACGAAAAGTACTTATTTACGCTCGGTTTATGTTGAATTGATAAACAGAATGCATCACGAAAATCTACACCGAATGAAAATGAGCTACGATTGTCAAGTGGTTTTGAATATGGATCAAAACGCTGGTCATTTGATAGGTTCTTCTTTTTCTTGTTTCTTTCGACTAAAAAAAATAACAAGATCTACATGTTTTTGAAATCACTAACATAAATCTGGTTGCGAGAAATGTATGTAGGTAATCTAATAGATAAAATAAGGTTGGTTGGATTTTAAAGATTAGATCTAAATAGTAAAAAAACAAAAAAAAAAACACTCGTATAGCTAAAACCACTATCAATCATTTCCTCCACTCTCTGTCTATGCCTAATCCTAAACATGGATTCGATGAACAAAGCTTCTTTCTTAGAACTGCTCGCCTGCGGAACTCTGTTCCACTGGCCTACTTTCCAGCTGACTACAATATGGTCGTCTTTTTTTTTATTACATTTTCACCCCAAACAAGGCACATTGCCACTTTGGTATAGGGGGCTACTATCAGGGACATAAGCTACTGGGATACTATGTAGGGATTTGGGCAGTAAGATGTCGGTTCACGTTACACTTGAACTTCTGCATGTCAGTACAGTTGGGGAAGCAGCGAGCCAGAATGTCTAGCAGTTCTGGGGAATAAACTACTAGAGTAGAAAGCTCTCCTACATCTAGGGATCTCCACTGTGTAGGGATGGGATTTAGCTGCTTGTCGGGTTTGTCGGGGTTATTTACATTGTGAGGGCAAAAGTGCTTGCAGTTCGTCAGAGCATTCACCATTAAAATACTTGCAGAACAGACAGAAGGATGCAACATTTCGTCGGTGGGACAGAGACTGAAGCTTAGATGATAGTTCAGGACCTATCAGGTTGGAGACTCTCTTTTGGACCTTGTCTAGGTGTTATATGTTGTGGGTGGTATTTTAAATGTGCGAGTATGTTACGTTGTTCTTATTTAGATGACGACTTGTTGTTCATGTTGTAAGAGTCTTAGTGCGTTCAAGTGTTGTTGGATGTTAGATATTATATATATTCATTGTGAATGTTCATATGTCTTAGGATGTTCATGTTTGTGGAGATAGCATATTGGAGACATAAACAGGATATATATAACGAGACAGACAGTTCTATATATATATAAGAGACGGGATACATATAAAGAGAGAGACAGTTCTTATATATAAAGAGAGGAGATTTATCAATATCTTGATAGATAGACCGAGAGTGCGTTTGACATTTACGTTTGACAGTTGTACATATAATATAGACACGTTACCTTTCTCGTTGTAATGATGAACACAGAAAGACGGCATGTATAAAAAACATGATGATCATTTATTTTGTAACACCAAAGAGGGGCCACATCAGATCAGTAGGGTCGATGTGACGTTTTTGTTAAATGCGATAATCAATCCCGGGCGAACACCGGTTACAAAAAAAAGAATAATAATTTTTTTTAGTTAATATTTTTATGTATCAAAATCTTGTTGTTGAGATACCATACGGTCGGGGGATAAAAATAGAAATCGCCTGCTAAACTTCAAAGCGAAAGATTACTTAAAACATTTTTTTAACCAAAATACGCTCGCGTTTGAACTAAACGAGCCAAACACAAAATATTCCAAATCAGAGCTCTGAAATGTCGGTCGGCTTGAAATGTGTTGGTTGACAGGTGAAATGTCGGATCGTTTTTGATCCGAGAAATACACACACACACACACACACACGAAATAGATCGGGCCTGATAAAAGAATTCATGACGTCAGCCCAAGGTTCGACATGAATTGTTTTTCAATATGACTTATCTAAAAATGTCTTTTGGCAAATTGTTTTGGGCGCTAAAAGGGAATTCTAACATGTAAAGAATATTTTTTAAAAATCACACGGATGTTTTTACAAAACAAATAAATTCAAAGGGGAAAGAATATCAAACGGATATTTTTAAATAGATGAAAGTTGGTGATCTATTACAAGCTAAACAATAATATTTCCTCTGATTATCGGTTGATAATATGGAAAAAACCATTATAAAGAAGGCGGGGTCAGACAAGTTGGGGAGGAGTCAATTTGATTTTGGAAATTGGGGGCGGAAAAATAATACCTGCCACAGGCCAAATTGACCAATGAGAAGGAATCAGGTGGATTGTTATCAATCAATTTGATTGGTCGAAGACGAACGTAGGCGTCGTCATTATTCAAGGGTTTTACTATATAAGATCTGTAAAACTCGATTTAATCAGAGAGAGAGAGATAGGAGATAAGAAGAGAGAAGACAGAGAGAGATCTCTGGAGAGACAGAGATAAGGTCTCGGTAGAGGACTCCAGCCACCCAACTTCTCTCTCCCCCTCGCTTGTCGCCAGAGAGCTCAATTTGCAACTTAATAGAATTCAGAGGACCTAGGAAGAGACCAGCCAGAACACCTTAACGATAATTACAACGGTCCGCGACTCCGACCAAGTATTTCAACAACAAGAAGCTCATTCACAAATCTAATTGCTTGCTTCCATTTAATCTTCAATTGTACATACATCTGTAGATAATCATTTATGAATTTCCTAAATACATTATATATCAACCAACCTCCAGAGTTTGTTTGCTGACGTGCTGTTGTTCCATGTAATTTTAATTCTTTTACTTGCCACTTGTGACCCCGTTCCCGTCAACGAACACCCAGCCAACAGGACGACCAACTAGACGATCAAGAACAGGCCTTGAGGACCGTGCAACCGAGAAGAGTCCTCCAACGCCTTGACGAGGACTCACTGGGTGACGCGACGTACCAACGGTTGGCAGACCTGGTTGCCCAGTCGACATAATTAATTACCCGGTGACTAGGATAGTCATAATTGGGCATCGACCCAGGGTTAAGATCATAACTGGGCCGCGATCAGAGGTTCAAGGTCGTGTAAGGTCACGTTTCAAGGTCACAATTTTTCGACCGGTCGGAAATGATTCTGTATTTCAGGGATTCAAAGTTGTTACATGATTATTTCTAAACCCTCTCTCCTTCTCTGATCTGGCTGATCTGATTCCCCCTAACTAACTTCAAACTCTTTCCTATATTGAGAAATCACATGTATGTCTGGTCAACGTCACCATAACTCACGTGTTATCAACATGCGCGATTTGCACGTTTTTGAAACCATTTTTGTCGACCAGGAAATTTCCCATTCTCCTTGTTGTTTTACAAAGGAATTTAGCCTACTTGTCTAATTCTGTAACCCATTTTTTATTATGCATTCTTTCTAAGAATGTGAATAGTTTCCAGCCAAATTTGTATTTATTAAATATTTTAACAGGATCAACAATTTACTGGACATTCCATTTATAATAACATTCTGTGTTTATTTTAACGTATGATTGGAATTCTCAATTCCAAGTCTAGCTTAGCAAGTTTGAATCCTTGACTATCATATTTCATATTTACATTTAACTGATTCCCTATTTTTTTACTTACATGAAAAGGGGACAGCCCTCATCATGTAACATAGGAGCGAGAGACTAGTAGCAGATGCACCAGCCCAAATATGACAAGAATACTCCATACATGGGCGAATCGTGGCCTTATAGAGGTACAGGATACTTTCGGGTGTTAGTAGCTTTCTAGCATGGTAGAGAGAGCCTACTTTCTTTGCAGTGGTCCTGGCAATGCTCTCAATGTAATTGTTCCAACTCATGTTTCCTGTGAACGTTAGGCCTTCAATCCAATGTAAACAAGTTCATGTTGAACCGTCTCCTTAAATAATCAAATTATACCATGTTCAACTATTAACGATTACTACGCTATTGTCCCAATGACTACCATACACTCATAAACCCTTATCCTTGAGTGGTCTCTGGGCCTTGATAAAAGGTGACTCTTTGTAAAACAAAAAAGTATTTAAGCTGACGAATCAAACTTCGATTCTGACTGGCCAATTTTCATTTATTAGTGCTGTATCATGTTATTTTCAATAATTTGATACGTTCTTGCTTTTTAATGTTTCCTTTAACTAAAGAAAATATATGCATGTTTTTTTAAATTAACATAAATCTCGCTGCCAGAGATGTATGTATGTCTTATTAAGACAAAAAAGCCACACGAGGATAAGAGTTCATGAGATGGAATGATTATCAGTTGTTTTATGAGGAAGAATATTATAGGAGTATTAAAGTTTGATTCTTTATGGGAACGGTTTATGACAAGTATTTGACATTGAATGCTATAATCTGGAGGGAAGCAGCCCCACGACACCATGTTTCACTGACGGTAAACCCTTATTAAGCTTAGTCCATTGAAATTCCCCTGGTCTACTGGATCAGGTTGTCTGAAGGTACTTGCATTCTGACCTAAAATGTACCAAACATTGATGTTAGTATTTTTTCCTTTCCCTTTGTAAAACTCAATCATGTTCTGCACAAACAAACTCTTTTAACAAAACAACCAAACTAAACACCATGAATAAATATTTGAAGATATAAAGAACTTGAAGTATAAAAAATATTTTTTTCCGGAATTACTGGCTTCATCAATAAATAACTTGAAAGGGGTTGATATACAATTAAAAAAAAAAAACGACTATTAAAATTCCGCCTGGCACTAAAAGAAGTAAGGAAACCAAACTCTATGAATAAATATTTGAAGATATAAAGAACTTAAAGCATAAAAAACTTTTTCCAAAATTATTGGATTTAGCCTTAAATAAACTAAAAAAAAAAAAAAAAAAGGGTTGATGTGGTGAAAACAAAATTAAATAACCTGAAAAAAAGGTTGATATTCCATAAAATAAAACAACCAATCATTGAAAATCTGCCTGAAACTAAAAGAAGTAAAAAAGTTTTTGATTTTTTTCATTGGGTTAGAAAGGAAAATACTTGCAGTGGATGTTTTACAAGGATAAAGCAAAGATTGGAGCTCAGACGATCACTATTTTGTTTAGTATAGATTAGCCTACGGTTGTGAAAACAGTTTATGAAAATTCGAGTCATTATCTGAATAAACTGATTTGTGAAAGAAACAAAAGATAAAGTGGACATCAATATATTATAGTTACCTAACGGTTTTCTATTTGTATGTAAATCCTGTTCATTGCGTATGCAAATATATTCTATTGTTATATAAGGGATGACATATACAGGCCAAGTTGATTGCATTCTTTGTTATGTCGTTAACATTATTGGTTACACTGTTCATTTAATTGAAGTCTTGACATTGTAATATGATTTTATGGAAATCAAACTTTTGTTTTAGTTATGGAAGACTCTAATAGCTTAGAATTTATTTGGAACACTAGTCTATTTATATTACAAGCTAGTGTTCAGTATAAATTATAGGTTATTAAAGTCTTCTATAATCTAACATAAATTGATCTTGTCGGATTTTCAAAATCAGGCCAATCCGTCTGACATATTGAAATTTGATTTGGACTAGCCTATTTAAAAAAAAAATGTTCCCTATGTCATTCATGCAAATATAATTTATTTCAACTCCATCTATATAATTATAAAACTCAAATGTAATGGATGTTGTAACGCAACATCCGGTTTACGACTTCCGGTTGTGCATGCGTACATAAACAAATAACCGACGTGACAATAAAACATTGTTTTACCGTGTACGTTTTCAGCGTCCCAATTATTTCTTTTTTTATATTTAAATTATCTGCATTTTTATTTTACATCGTTCATTTCCGTATTAAATTTAAGTTATTTTAACGCAATTTTCTTACAAATACATCTACTTTAACCCGTTGACAACCATAAGAGCATTTTACAACTGTGATTTACCCACCGCCTTCCTTTTTAATTTAATTTATTCTCCATTTTTTAATACATCTTTCTTAAAAAACATTCATACATTTTCTTCTACACTACCAACATAAATAAATAACCCGAAAATATGTTTTTTAATTTGCATTACAAATAAATAATCAACGCGACAATAAAACATATTGTTTTATTGTGTACATCTTCAGCGTCCCAATTGTTTGTTTTTTTTCGCGTTTAAATTAAAAGATATATCAAAATTTGAATTTAACTTTATTATGGTATCTGTTCCGTGCACATTTACCTATAAGTATGGCAAACCACTTATAATTCAATGGCTGTAAGTTTTTTTTTCCAAAAATAAACAATTACAAACAGAACGACTCATAGAAATCTATCTATATTCTTTTTTCATTTTAATATACTTTCATAGAAATGTTTGTTATGTCACAAAAAACTATTTTACGTCACAAGTGTCATGCTCATACATTAATTCCATAGCTAATATAACATACTGACCCAATGGGTCACGTGTAGTCTAGTTTCTTTCTAACATTAACATATTTACCAATAAACAATTGACCAGATAATGTAAAAATGGAGAGTTTGGAGATGGCAGGGCTATCTAAGGGGAGCATTTCTTTATAGCAGGGATGAGATCAGATGCACATGCCTTAAAGGTGTCCGAGGTTTTATGATATCACATACATGAGAAGGGGTGATTTTTAAGATCACTGAGTGTGGCTTCTGTTTATAAAGGAAAATTTAGAAGAGAATGGATTGTGGAATCTAATGTTGAATTAAAGACAAACTGCCGAGCAAGCAATTCAGTCTTCTTAGCTGCCGTGCAAGTGGCCTCATTGTTGCGGTACAAATTTTCCAGAAATTGCAAGTTACTAATTTCTGTGAATCAATGCATTTTCTGGTCATTTCGGCATGCCTTCTTTTGGTTGAGGCTATTTCACTCTGACAATGATTTCTAGCACATATAAATTATTGCATATTTGTAATTGGCTTACGATGGATAAATCGGTAGAATGCATGCTGCTTTTTGTGCAATGGCAGCAGCATAGATTGAAGTGAACCATTGAGGGGGTGGGGCTTGCTATAGAACATCTGTGTGGGAACGAGTTTCAATGGCTGGATTGAACCATTCAGTAGCCTCATTTGCATACTATTCGTCAGGAGAAGAAACGATATCACTCCATGGGGCATCTCTGATGATGATGTCTTCCCAATCAGTCTTTTTGAAGTATCTTATCATTTTGAGCAACGCCTTCTTAGCTTGGAGTTTAGAGTTAAGAGTTATGTCTACCAATATTACAAGGTGCTATACTACTCCTGCTGTCGTCATCTCCTTTGACCAGAATATACATGCGACTGGGGATCGCTTGTAAATTTAATAGTCCCTTGACACTTTCTCCTTCAGAAGAAATCGGTTCAATCCATGTAAGGTGAATGCTGCTGGCAATGGAAGCATAAGATTTAACACGAGTATATTTTGAGGACCATATAGATAAGGAAAACTCTATAGATTGGTTAGAAAAGAGGATCACTCCACTATGATCAGAAAAAAGTTATAATGGCTGCCCAAGGTGAAAGCTTGATGACACATGCTTTTTAGGAGGTAATAGAAGTGAAAGCATAGCTCGGTTTCAGATATAATAATCTCAAGATTTAAAATTATTTTTTTTACTCTTTTTCATCCCAAACAAGGTATATTGCCATGTGAATGTCATCAGCAACTGTTCTGCTGTTTTATTAGCGCCGGCAACCACGGCTCTCCAAATTGTAGACCCATGGTAATCTCGGGAAGACAAGTAAAGATGGTAGTTTCCCGTTGCTTTCTGTTTTGATTTACGGGGTGCATCTCCCCCCAGTGAGTAAAACGCACCCCCAAATACCAACCTAGAAATTTCTAAAACTCTGCACGGTACATACAGCACCTAACCTTCCTAAATAGTCACTCATCTGGTACTGGTCAGGCTCAACATTGCTTAACTTTGGTGAACTGGCGAGAACTGGTGTGTCAAAGTGATTATGAATAGCCCTTTACTTGGATGTAATGAGCTATTATTTGAAACCATGTCTTAATCGTGAGGAGTTGAAGTGATCTGGACATATGTTGTCCATTAACTCCTTCCTTCCATGATAGAATGTTTTTCTTTTGCAGTTCAATCAATTGTTGTATAATGCATAACTATTGCTATTCCATGTCAGTTTTGTCTTCATGTTCCAATGATTTTAAGCAGACAATTAAAAATGATGGCATTTAATTTCTTCTTACCATAAGAAAGGATGTGGCACAAGGCCAGAAGGTGGGGAGAATCAAGCCAATGTCCCTAAAGAAGAGTCACTCTGGCATCCTGAATATAGCCTGGGAAGCCCCGTCGCTATTCCCTGGTCAGAGCATTTCAGACAGTAATAATCTAACTCCATCCAGGACTTCACAAGATCAATACATCAGCTCAAAAATGTCCCAGTTTCTGTCAGACTGATTGTTGAGACGGGATCTTCGACTGGCATGTATACCAACACAGGACAACAAACGACTGCCACCATGAATTAAATGACAGTAACAATTGGAAAATATATCTAATTCTCTTTCTTTTCTTTTTTTTTTACTAATAGTCATCACTTATCAAGGGAGAAAGGCCACTTGAGGATAAGAGTTAACGTGTGTCAGGTGGGTGGTGAGACAATACCGTGATGATTGGTAATGATGGTGAAAGTTTGGCAGAATCCAATTATTTAAGAGGACAGCTCATTGAAAATTTGTTCACATTGAACTTCAAAACAACAATCTTGCAGTCAGTTGGGAAGCATCCCTGCAATATTTTGTTCCACAGACAGGTAGTTTTAGGAAAGAAACTTTGCTCATGGAAATTTTGTTTAGCTTTAGGCAGAGAGAGAGAGAGAGAAAAGGAAAGATTTGACAGTTGTTGTAATCAAATGAGTTTTTTTTGTGAATGTTTTACGGGGATGGTGGGGGGGAATAAACTGAAGCTCAGCCGTGCACTTGTCATGACTACTTTTTTTTTCTTTTATTTTGTCAACTCATTATTTCATTTTCTCCTAGTCTTATAGCAAACTAAAAGTCACCCCTCCTCCATCAAACTCGGCTTTGCTGGATTCTCACGTGATATACTATGCTTCTTGTTTGTCGTCATCGACGACGACGACGACGACGACGACGACGAATAATAATAATAATAATAATAATAATAATAATAATAAATAACATATCAACGCTTCTATTCCTCTTGACTATCTCTACACCTCATCATTTTTCCAACCATATAATAAATAACAATTGTTCATCCTCCCAAAATCTCAACAAGGATTATATATTATCCGTCTCCCTGTTACGAAATATTAATCATAAAGAAATGAAATATGACTGGAAATAAAGCAAAAATTATCTTTTATCTTTTGTTTATTTCTATTTCCCAGGTTGAATCTGAATCTTATTTTAGCCTTGTTATCAACCTTCTCCCAAATTAACCATGACAGCAATGGTATACAAGCTAAAGGAAAAAAAAAAAAAAATTTTTTTTTTCTTCATTTTATATTTCAAGTAAATTCAGCATAGAAATTAGAAAACTTTTGGGAGTTTTTTTTTGTTTGCATTATTTATTTATTTATTTATTTATTTATTTATTCATTTTTGACGTCTACTTTTCTGGATAATTTATATCTTGGAGTGGATTTCACTTTTTTATAGTCTGCAAGGGAAAACATGTCTGCGCCCAAGTCTATAGCACAAGTGCATTCGTGGCACAGATTTATGGCTTCTTGGTATCCAAAAATTATAGTGCAAATAATTGAATTACAAAAAAAATAAAGCAGACATAAATAATCATAAAAATAAACGCAAAATTAATGAAAGAAAAATAAAGCAATAATAAAATTAAGTAGAGTAGAAAGTGGACTTTGTGTTTACTTTTGACATCTTCATAACTTTCGCTTCTCTCATTTTGTCCTTTAGTTCTCATATTCCATGAGCGATGTTTCTGACAAAGAGGGAAGAACTGCTGTTTCCTAGGTCATAATCTACTCCATCTAACACTTATCATTGCTTATCATTGGCAAGTTTTTGAGATTGAAGTAATATTTTTTTAGCTCTTTACATCAAGTGGTTTCATGCCTTATCTGGAGCAATTTCCATGAAAGAAAAGACCATATCATATGAGTAAATTTAAGTGTATTTAACTTTCCTTTTTTAGGGTTCAATCCGGCCATTTGGTATAATGATTAGAGAGTTTGGCAATGGGTCGGGAAACTAGGGTTCATAATCCTAGGTTTACTAAAACAATGGTACCTGATGACCCTTACTAAATAAAGTGAAAATCAAGCGTAAGTGGAGCAATCCAGAGAAAGCAGTGTCGTCCTCCTCTACATCTGTGTCAATGAAAAGAGAGCCTTTAGGTTGCCATTGACTATGGTCGACCACTTTACTTTTAGATTTCAATAAAATCCTCAACATTTTTTTTTTTTAAACCCTTCTTTATCATTTTGTTCCAGCTGAAAATGGAACTTCTTACTAAATGCCAAACATTCATCTGCTATCTCAGATATTCCAACCGAGAGATCTTTTTAAGATTCTAACTTAGCCCCCTTAAATGCGATTGTCTCTTGCACTTGGTTCACCGAGTATATTTTCCAGGTAGTTTTTAAAATTCTTTTTCACGAGTCTGGTTGCTCCTGTAATTACTGGAACGATGGAGATCTTCCTAAGATTCCAGTTTCTTTTCATGTTGTCCATGAAATCTTGATATTTTGTTATCTTTTCCCTCCTAGCTTTGTTTAACACAGCATCACTGGAGACATTAACTTCTAAGGTTGCTTCTTACTCCTGCTTGTCCCATAAAGACTAGTGTGTACTTCTTTCTATATATGTATATAAATTAATATATATGGCATAATCACATTGACACACAGGTTCTATCAAGATCACTAAAGTTAAGCAACAACAAGCCTGGCCAGCACTAGATGGGTGACCATTTGCAAATATGAAGCATTGTATGTGCTCTTCGCTTATCTCAGCATTGTTTCTCGTCATCTTGAACTCATATACTTGTAACTGGAATTAAAATGGTGTTAACTCCCGAGACGAGAAGTGTGGTTAGATATTATGCAACTCTTGCCACAAAAATTTCATGCCCGGCACCCTTTAGTGGATATCCAGTCTGTCAATATTGAACGGAGCCTTTAATAAATATATGCACTTCCATTTTGTTATGCAAATGTTAGCAAGTAAAACATGTGTCCATGATTTTAAGCAGCAAGGTTGAGAAAGGAAGCAAATAGCAAGTCAGACAACCACCCCAAATGTGCCCTGCTGCCTGAAAAAGAATTCTGAAAGAAATGCTTCACTCTATGATAAAAAGTCAACGAATGGTGTTTTTTTCTTCTTTAGGTCATCAGAAATGATAAAAATAATTTATATATTAAATTACCTACATAATATGAATATTTTAGTAATATATCTAGATAAATTATGTTGCTCGTGCTGCTTCCTTTATTAATGTGCTATCTACTATATTTTGAGTATCCTCTTGTCACTAAAGGAGTAATATAAAATATTTCTATATTTCTCTTATTCTGTCTGTCTGTCTGTCTGTCAGTTCGTTTCACTTTTTCTCAGAAACTACTAAGCCGATCTAGCTGAAATTTTGTATGAATCTGTTATGATAAGGTACAGCAAACTAAGTATTTTGGTGTATGTTCGATGTACGAATAGGGATTAATTGAGATTAATATTAAATGAAAAAATGCGCACAAATTTAACTATATTCAATATTGATGGGGCGATTCCAATATTTTTCCCAATTCCGATACAATTCCTGATTCCGATACAATTACCAATTCAGATTCAGATTCCTTATAAATCTCTAAATATCGAAGTATAGAGTTGTTATTTTTTTCTGATTACCGTAAAAACACATGGAAAATGTACACAAATTTTCTCAGACATAAAAACACACTTGTGGAAGATGATCTATCGATTTTAGTTTTACTGGTATTTTAAAAATCAATAAATATTATTTTATCATTACTAATATCAGTGGGAGATGTTGTTTTTAACAGAATCAAATAAAAACAACAATTAAAAGAATCGTTTTCAGCATTGGAAAATAGGTCCAAACTTTTCCTATTCCAATAACCGCAAAAGTTCCGATTTTTCTGATTCCCAATTCCGATTAATCGTCCCAACACTAATAGTCAACCATGAATTAGGCATAAAGCACTCATTCTAAGTCAACGGACTGTAACTTTTGCCCGCTTTAATGGGCTAAAAATTCTAGTATTTTATATTATTCGATTACACACACACACACTATATATATATATATATATATATATATATATATATATATATATACCCATCATTCTTCCTGCTGTTAAATACTCTCATGACTTCAGATTATGGCAGCTTGCCAATATGGCTTCATTAGTATCTTATTTCTTTCCATTTAAATATTAATTACTGGTGGCTTGGAGAAAAAATAATAGCCTGCAATGCCAAGGTTGGATTTGTTGATTGGGTTTAGATCTCCCAACCAGCAGTAATTACCACTTCCTACACTGATGATTGCAGAGGCATGAAACACTAGTGTCTGTAGGTATAAAACTTATTAATGTTCATTGAATATACATATATACATACACACATATATAAGAATTAAAACAAAAGCAAGATGGAGCCATTCTTAAGATGTGTTCATTCTGAATCAGCTATCAGATTGAATATGGACACATCTTAAAAATGGGTCCATCCTTGGTTTTGTTTTAACTTTTTCCCAGTTGAAAAGCGAGAAAGAGTCAAAAGTGATAGCACTCAAAAATTTATTAAAAAGCGCCAACAATTTTAACGTCCCTTTCAAAATGTTTCACAATTATCTATAAGATCATCCTGACCTTTTTGGCAACACACATAACTTGTTCCGCATGTGCAATCAAACGCATATGGTTATAATTATCCAGCAATCTCGTGAAAACACATCAAATTGTTAATAAATAAATTACGCGTTTCGTGATAACAGGATCTCCTAGCTAATCAGCGTTCATGCGTGACTAAAACTTTATTCGTTGATGTAGATGCTCTTCAGGTTGCCAAACCCAACTTGGGTGCAGCTTGTCGCACATGTTGGGAATCACTGTTCGAGACTTAAGTGCCAGGATTATTAGCAACGTTGTTGCAAACTAATTCACAAATGCATATTTATATACTAGCGGAGATACTCGACACTGCCCGGGAATTGAAAATGTTGAAAATTATGAGAAGGTTGTACCTAAATCTAGACACAGACTTCATGAACAAAGCTTCTTTCCCAGAACTGCCCGCCTATGTAACACTGTTCCGCTGGCCTGCTTCCCAGTAGAATATAACATGGTAGCCTTCAAATCCAATGTAAACAAGCTCTTGTTGAACCGTCCCCATAAATAATCAAATTCTACCCAATTTACACCATTACCAATTGTTACGCTACAACCTTACATTCATTAACCCTTATCCTCGAGTGGCCCTCGAGCCTTGATAAGTGGTGATTCCCAAGTAAAAAGAAAAAAAAGGGTTGAACAGGAAAATTTTCCAATAAAATTATATTAGTGGCCTGGCAACAGAAGCAGTAAAACTAAAGCTGACCCACTAGGACACTATATACACAAATGTAGGCAAATTTGGGCATATTTTATTGGTTTGAAAATATTTCTCATATATTATATCTCCCCTCTTTGGTTTTTCATACATAAAGTAAATTTCATAGTGTATAAGGCTTATTTGATACTGAAGATATTCATAATCTTACTCTATTTCCAAAAGAGGAGAGATATAACATATGAGAAATATTTGGAATCAAGTCTCCTCTAACTGTTATTTAAGATCATTTGAAACCATAGCAGCAAGTTTTAGTCTCCCCTCCATCAAGGCTAGTGTTTTTGGGAAAATATATACATATATGTATGTATAATAGCAATTATAGACAAAACAAAGCCATATATTGGCTTCATATAGATTTATTTGTCAATGTAATAAGGAAAAACAATAATTGGGGGAGGTGTTATATGCTCTTTATACCTAGTTATTTCGAAGCTTAATGCTTCTCATCATTATTATTTTTCCTTATTACATCAATAAATAAATCTATGTATGCCAATATATGACTTTGTCTTGCCTATAATTGCTGTTATTATATTTAAGCTCCACCATACGTTTTAAGCGTTACACATCTTGATAGCTCCACTCTATCAAGATGATATATATTATATATATAACTGATCTGAAAATTTTAGTTATATGAAACTCATACTTAACTCTTTCAGATACCTCTACAAGAGCATCTCTCAGATTTAACAACAAAATATAAAAAAAAAAACATTAATGGAATGTACTCTGAAGAACGCATAGCATTTGTGCCCCCTCGACGTAAATATCCCTGACTAACCCAACAAGCAGAAAAATCCCACCTCTTCACCATAGAGATCATTAGATGCTGGAAAACCGTTTATGCTTATAGTTTCTTCTCTCAAACTGCTAAACTTTGGAACTCCCTCCAGAGTCCCTGCTTCCATGACTGTACTGCCATGCAAAAGTTTAAATGTACTGTGAAAAGACATCTCGCCGCTAAACTCCCTACACAGTGTCCCTGTAGATATAGGACCAAATAGTAGCCCTTTATGTTGAAGTGATACTGTGCCATGTTTGGAGTGAACAAGAGTAAAAAAAAAAAAAAAAAAAAAAAAATGAAACAACTCCTGATTTCTTCTGAAGATTAAAATAAAAATATTTGCATTCAATAGTTTCTAACGGATTTATTTTTAATTTTTAAAATTCCAAACTGACTACAACATGGTCGTTTTCAAATTCTTGTTGAGCCGTTCTTCTAAATAATCAAATTCTGCCCAGTTTCAGCCACTTCACTATAAAGGTAAGCACTTAAATGTATCCTGAATACTAGTCTAATGGAAGAATGTAAGAATTAAACAGTGGAAGTAGGTCTTTTATTATTTGCATACACGTAAATTAAATATTTGCATACATGTAAATTAAATATTTGCATACATGTAAATTAAATATTTGCGTACATGCAAATTAAATATTTGGGCAAATAAAACCACTAGAATATAAAATGGTTACTAAAAAATTGCAGGAAACGAAAATTCAGCTTTGGTCAACTAACTGAACTAGAAATTAAGATTACTAAACTATGGGAATTAATAGAGAAACGGATATGATGACACATGGCTCTAAGAGAGAGTGAGAAAAGGAGACAGTAGGTTTCTTGGAAGCATACCACTTGTGGACATGTTAAATTGAAACGTGCTGATAAAATATGATTAAACAGTGATTATAGACTCCACTAATCAGTGATTTGAAATGAAGATCAAGTTGAATAAACCTCCCCCGTCTTCTACCAATTTTGTCTTGATTTCATCTTTTTGAAAGTATTAATAAGAAGCTTTGATTTCAGGACAACGTGGGTAAATCACGGAAAGGATGTGTGCAAAAACCAGCGTGAACTTTCATGTAGTTTTGTGACAATGTTGCAGAATCATGTTCACACACAGATTCTCATTAGATAGTTAAGTGACACTGAGCCTGGCCAGTACCAGATGGGTGACTTTGGGAATACTGGCGCTGTATGTATTCATGTAAGGGAGGAATGTTCCTGCCTTGCTGAGTTCCAGGTCACCCCTCGGCAAGGTGTAGTAGTCTTCTGCTATTCTGACGGATTATCATGCAGGGGGGGGGCAGATGGAGTTCTTCAGTTGTAGTGATGGCAATAGACCTGGGAAAAAAGAGAGGAACTTTGTTGAAAAAAACAAATTGGACAGAGGGAATTTATTGGTTCTGTATAGCCATCTTTTTGTGATCGGGTCACAATCAAAACACTTGTTTCCAGTTTGTTATCATCTGAATAAACGCAGATTCTGATATTTCCTGCAAATATCAGTTGCATTCTAGATATGCGGATGATACCATCAACCCTCTACACACTAAGGTCCATATCTACAGCCACTGTCAAAACTGTTTTCTCCAGTCAATTAATTAATTCATTTCCCCATCTTCTCTGAGCGATGATCTGCCTTCAGCAAAGTCAAACTTGCAACTCACGTTAATTATGTCCAACTGGCCACTGTTCCCAATTAGACTGTTGTAAAATGTCTCAAATACTCATTGATTGTTGTAAACTTTCCCTATTGCCATAAACTCATTGCTACAAAATCCACTGACACTCCCAAATGTCGTAAAGCAGTTGAAAAACTCATTTCTAAACTTAAAGCTAAATCTAAATATATCTCAGGCCCTTTTGTTCCCGTTCACCATTATACCTTGATTACAACTACATCTCAGCTCTCCTTTTGTCTACCTCAGTCAACAAATTCTTATTCACTGTCTTTCCACCAACCACGTTTTCCACATCTTTGTTCCCCTGATAAAACTATTTTCTCTTTTGTTAGATATCGTCTTTTCTTCCCTACTTCCTAACACTTGGTTAGGAGGAAGCTAAATAATATCACAGGACGATTTCAATATTTTTCCCCCAAATTCCAATACAATTACAGATTCTCTTTCAAATTCCCGATTCCAATACACATTCAAAAATCGCCTTAAAAAGTAGAATTTGCCACATTTGGGTAGGAGCTGCTAGAAGCACTTATCCAGCCTTGACAGAGTTCAAAATAGTCTTCGTAGCCTAGTGGGGTATGCCCTTTTCTCTTCCCTGCAAACTCTTTCCCACAGAAGAGACATTGCGAGACCGTCCCTGCTTAATCGTCATTTTCATGGCAAGTGCTCATCTGAGCTTCAATTTATGGCCTGACTCAAGAAAAACACTCGTCTAGCTGAAACCACTATCAATAATTTATCTCACTCTTTATCTGTGCCTAAACCTAAACATAGATTCCATAAACAAAGTTTCTTTCTTAGAACTGCATGATTGTGGAACTCTGTTCTGTTTTCCTGCTTTCCAACTGACTACAATATAATTGTCTTCAAGTCCAATATGAACAAATTTTTGATAAGCTATCCCCCTATGTAATCCAATTTACCAAGTTTCTGCTACTAGCGATTACTACATGTTCCTCTTGACCACTGTACATTCATTAACCCTTATACTCGAGTGGCTTTCAGGCCTTGATAATTGGTTACTCCTTTGTAAAAAAAAAAAATTCAGTGGAAAGTTGTAATATTATTTTCCCCCTCAAATCTATGATTTTGTTAAATTTATTGAGATTTTCTTCTATATCTTTTACATGTGCCATTTATTTTCCTATTTATCCAGCCATGCCATTTTTGCCAATGCCATTTTTAGCTAAATTCGTTATGATCCATGAATTTTAGTCATGCTGGTAGTTTAAAATCAACAATCATCATTAATATAGTCAACAGAATGTTTATGTTTTAAAGAAACAATCGTTCTTTGGAATTGGAAATTAGGCTAATTTTGTTCTGATTCCGGCCCTCCAAAATGTTCTGATTTTTCTGATTCCCAATTCCGATGCAAATTCATCGTCCCAACACTACTTTAAATATTAGTAACGTCATTAAGTATATAATAAATTTAGTCTACATAACTGGTTGGTGGGGGACAAACATAACAAAACAAATAAAACCACAAAGTAAAAAATAAGACTCCTGTAAGATTTGAACCTGTACTTCCAAAATAAGGATCACTTAATATGGATGTTGTCTTTGGTCGCTTAACTAACGAGTTGCACGGTTATGTGGCCTTGAAACTTGTACAAGTCTCATTTTTCACTTTGTGTTTTCGTTTGAACTAAATAGCTTAAAGTGCAAAAGTTAAAAACATGTTTTATACCCTTATTTTTGACGCTGAAACAATCCATTAATCTTGTAGATTTTATCAAGAACTTCCAGAAAGCAAGTATCACTACCATCATTAGATTCCTTGGAAAGTAGATTTCAGCCCCACTTAGAGATCGATCAGCTTGTTTTCGGTTCCCAACAGGCCGGAAAACAGTGGGCTGTCTATCATTTAGAAAGAGTTGGGAGGGCATTGCTAACATCTTTTTTTTTTTTTTTTTTTTATCCCACGCCAATGAAATTATTTTAATAAAAACGATTTATTTATTTATGTTCATATTTAATTAAAAAAAAAATCGATTTGGGGAATCTTAAGTGGGACAACCGCTGGAATGAATGTGGTATTATAATGACTGAAGATGCTAGCTAGGGAAAATGATAGACATACATAAGGTACAGCGAGAAGGATGATCACAGACACTCCCTCCTAAACATTTTGAATGGCCTAGTGCCTAACTTCTTTTTGTATTTTTCAGAAATAAATTTTTCAAAGTGGATTCCCATATCATTGAACAGTGATAAAACGAAGACTGTTGGGCATTTATGACTGAAACATAATGGACAATCAGGCATAGGGTTGGATTTCAAAAAATATTGTGAATTTTATTTCATTAATATTTGGAGAGGGGGGGCAGAGAAGGGGGCCACTGTGTTATATTAAACGGTTGTTAATCACTAATTTGGTTTGAATTTATCAAAAATATTTATATTTTGTCCTTTAGTTCTCTACATTACGTGAGTGATGTTTCTGACAAAGGAGGCAGAATTGCTGTTTTCTGAGCCGCTATCTATCCATCTAACACTTATCCGCGACTAGTTTTTGACCTTAAAGTATTTTTAGCTCCTTATATCAAGTTGTTTTATCCCTTGTCTGTATCTGGTATTACCAGATCAGGCTGTCTGAAGATATCGACTTCCTGACTTAAATACACCAAGCATTGATGTTATTGTTTCTTTTTTTTTTTCCTGTTGAAAAAACTCAATCATGTTCTGCAAAGTAAAAAACAACAATGTTTCTCCGCAAAGCAACCAAAGTAAACACCATAAATGAATATGTAAAAATATTTGAAACTTGAAGCATAAGACTTTTTTTTTTCCAAAATTACCGGATTCGGCATTAAATAATCTGGAAAGCCATAGAACCAAATAATCAATCACATTCCATGACTGATATTTCCGACATGGAAGGAAAAATTGCTGTTTTCTGGGTTGGAATATATTCTGCTATGACGTTTCTGAATTTTTGAGATGAGGATTGGTTATTCGTATTATTTGGATTCTTCGGACTACTGTTCTTATCTTGAGTGTGATTTTTACAATGTTTCAGTCGATGTAACCTCTGACCTTCTTCAGGTTTATCTCAGGAATGTTTGTGTCGAACTCTGTAATTTGGATGGAATTACAAACGAAATCCCTTATTTACTTCATGTCAGCCATAAATGGATAGAGTATCTAAATAATTCGCAATTGTATTTTTTGGTCGCCCACACTGAGAATTAAGGCTCCTAAAATTCGTACTAGAATTGTCTGCAAGGGCCCGTGGCACAGTGGTTAGAGTACTTGGAAAAATCAATTGTAAAAGTGATATTCTCCTGAAGGTTGAAGGTTCAATTCTCAGTGTGGGCGATTAAAAAATACAATTGTGAATTACTTAGGACCTCTTTCCAGTTATGGCTGATGGAACAAGAGCATGCTACCTCCATGAAGTAAAGGGTTCCGTTCGACAGAAACATTTCCGAGTTCGACAAGAGACACCTGAAGAAGATCGGAGGTTAACATCGACCAAAACTCTGTGAAAATCACACTGGATGAGAACAGTAGTCCGAAGAATCCAAATAATATGCTTCTTATACTTGTCGTCGGCTAGTTTTTGATCTGGACGTATTTTTTTTTTATTTAGCTCCTTGCGTTAAGTGGCTTCAAGCCTTGTCTGGAGTGGTTTCTATTAAAAAAAAAAGTAGAATCCAGAATAGAGATTCGAACAGTATTTTATGGGTATCCAGCTTGTTCTTCTGTTTGCTCACACAAATCATTGTAGGGTCGGTGGGTTGTGATCATTCGTTTGCAGATAATACGCAGTAGAAGAAGAAGAAGAAGAAGAAGAAGAAGAAGAAGAAGAAGAAGAAGAAGAAGAAGAAGAAATAAGATAAGCTGAGCTGCACTCACATACCATCGCGGTGGTCTTACTATGATTACTCATTGTTAGACAATGAAGAGACACCTCTCGAATATCCCGAGATGTGCACATTCTTTGTGCAATAGTAAGCAACAGGAGTCGAATGTTGGCTCGGATTGAGGCGAGAAGGGGGTGTGGTTGTAGAAAAGGGGAGGGGGGTGCAGCGACGATGATTGGTAGTGAAGAGTTTACCTTGGCAAGAGGGGTGGGCAAATAAAAAGAGGGGGAGGGGCTACAGAGTGTTTGTATTTACAATAGAAAGAAAACAGAAAGCAAAGAGGAATAGGAAACAAAAGGAGTCTCGTCTCAACAATGGAAGCTGTTTGGCAGTTGCTACGGTGTCAGTGTTTGACTTGTAAGACGGTAGTGGTGACCGGTTGGGGAGAGGTTGGGGGTGGTCGAGGGTAGATTGGAAGCGAAAGGAGGGAGAGAGGGGTTGAACGGTAAGTAAAAATAAGCAAAAGTTGAGGGGGTTGGGTTGGTTGGTTTATATATACAAAGGATATATTTATAGGAAGGAAAGTACTTGATCAGAAATAAACAACGAGAAAGAAATTCGGGGAAACAGACTATAGTGCGCGCTGCGCCGCGGCGATTGCGGCGGAATGTTTACATCTCCGCACACGCACACGTGTCTATGCGCACCCGTAAACACGAACAAATACAAGATGTGCATTTTACGTGCACAGAAAAATACACATGCACGCATACAAACATGCACGCATACAAACGTACATCTCTAAAACTCGGTGGACACTGTAATCTAACTAGCTTTGTTTTTTTGTCACGGTGTAGACTGAATGACGTCACAAAAAGCGAATTACATCAAGCTACCATTCATCCCTTATGGCGTCATCCGTTTTGAAGTTTGAGGAATATAGAGCTGGTGTAGTTTTGTAAATTTATGATAGATCCTTACTGTTAACTCACAAAAAGGAGCTTTCTGAGTGCAGATATATATATATATATATATATATATATATATATATATATATATATATATATATATATATATATATATATTAGTGATGGGACGATTCCAATATTTTTCTTGATTTCGATACAATTACCGATTCCGATTCTCTATAAATCTTTAATTATTTAACTAGAAGATTTTTATTTCCTTTGATTTTCGGAATAACAGATGTTAGATATGAAGATATTTTCCTAAACGTTAAAATACACTTGTGGAAGATGATCTATCGATTTTAGCTTCACTGGTTTAAAATTAATAACTATTTTTTATTTTATCATTATTACCAGCAACTGAAGATTTTATTTTAAACAAAATAAAAAAAAAGACAATTAAAAGAATCGCTTTGGCATCGGAAAATAGGCATCAATTTTTCTGATTTTGATACCAATACCCCTAAAACTTTCGATCCCGATTCCAATACAAATACCCTCAAATCTTCCGATTTTTCTGATTCCTGATTCTAATTAATCGTCCCAACACTAATATATATATATATAAACAAATGTCTGATTTAATTAAAGAATGTATGATTTAAACCTTCATATAATAAATACTCAGAATATCCCAAGAACCACAAACAACTGTAGAAGTCATCAAATTTAGTTACTATTTCTAATCTTAAGACAAATTTTTAAATCAAACTGTATATTCTTTATATTGATAGAAATTATGCGTTTATTATGCTGTGTTATTTATAATGCAAAATATCTATATTATTTATTATTTTACTATGCATAATTACCAGAGATTGGTGCTTTAATTCAAATGTCGCAAGTTTACTTTTGAGGTATTGTGGTAGATTCTTAATTAGACTGTAATCGCAGAAGTGCAAATTTTGAACGACATATACAATTTTGCAGAATTTCCTGTTTTATATTAATAAAATTATCCTTAGACCTTATTATATGAGGCAAGTCAAGGATACATAGGTTAAAGTTTTTAAATTTACTAGAAGTGTATTTACTTGCTATGCCTATAACTGATTTTTTCAATTTATATGGTACATTACTATCTCCTAGTTCTCATCTCTGTAATATCATTAGAGATTTCTTTCAGAATATAGATAAAAACCAAGTCAGAATAGTGATGCCTCCATAGTTATATCAAAATTAAAGCCCTTTTTACTGGTTCATAATTGATTGCTATAGTCAACTTAATTATATTGATTTTTAATCTGGCCAGATTTGTTTTTTTTTTTAGCAATACCTATAATTCAATGTATATATATATATATATATATATATATATATATATATATATATATATATATATATATATATATATTAAAAAGTTTGACTCATGTCCAGGCAACATACATCTAAAATCTCAAATATTTAGACCCATAATTGGCGAAGGAGTTTGGTAGAGTCTGAAAAGGTCAACTCTTTCAACTTTGACCTCTTGGCAGCCAAATTTTCGCCCAAAAACTGATTAAAAAGTTTGCTGCATGTCTGAATACCCGTTATGTAAAATTTCAAATGTTTGGACCCAAAATTGGCTGAATAGTTTGCTAGAGACCGCAAAGGTAAAATCTTTTGAACTTTGACCTCTTGGCAGCCAAATTTTCAAATTTTTAGACCAAAAATTAGCTGAGTAATTTGGTAGAGACCGCAGAGGTCAAATTTTAAAAAGCTTTAACCTCAATTTTGACCCCTTAACCTTTATTGTTTTGGGCTCAGATAACATTAAAACGTTTGATCCATGCCCAAGTAACCTACATCTAAAATTTCAAGTGTTTAGACCCAAAATTGGCAGAGGAGTTTGGTAGAGTTTTCAAAGGTCAACTCGTTGAACTTTGACAGCAAAATTTCTGTCCGAAAACTCATTAAAAAGATTTTCCCAAATCTCAATACGCCTTATGTCAAATCTCGTCTGTACACTGAAAATTGACAGAGTAGTTTCGTAGGGAAATGTACACACACACACACACACACAGAGAGACAATTTCACTTTATATATATATATATATATATATACTAGGGGGTGTCTTTGCACGGTTGTAAAATATGCTTAAATATGACATTTTAATTGGTCCAGATTTTGTATGTATTACTAAGTCGTGATTTCAAAAGTAAAAAAACTATTTGGGTGCCATCAGCTAGAATCGAAACTGAAAGCAAAACTGTAGTATTTAAATCTGGTGACGTAACCACTGTACCGACGTGACACACATATGAATTGATTAAAAATTAAAAATAAACTAAGATAAATGTACATGATGTACAACAATTTTTTCAATTTTGACCCATTTTTATACCCTAAAACCTATTTTAACCCACTAAAGACCCATAAAAGAATGGTCCATATAAAACCCAATCATTTGAGGGCCCCTAGCGCCGCTCTTCGACTTTTAGTTTTGGAAGAGATAGAGTTTGAAAATATGGAGACAGACAGACAGACAGACATATAGCCTTTTATATATATTCCAACTTCATTTTTTTGTTTTCTATTTATTATCACAAATTAGGCATTTATAGATACTTTAGTTCCTGTGTTAACTTCTGGTAGCCTGGAGACATAATACCAGCCTATAAAGTCCAGGCCAACTTTATGACTGAGTTTGAATCTCCCGACTGGCAGTAATTATTATCTCCTACACTGAAAAGAACCTAAGTTCAAAACACATGTGTCTGTATATTTTACAATAATTACTAACAAAAATATATATAAGAAAAAAAAGTGAACACTCTTAAGGGAATTAAAAATAAAAGATCAACTACAGAAAACTGCAATATTCCAATATCAACCCTTGAATACTCTGATTGTTTATGTCCGCTGATCTGGCATTTATAGATAGCTAATTTCCTTCACTTCTCATATGTGTGTGTATGTGTATATATATATATATATTAATAGGGTACCCGGCATTGCCCAGTTGTAAAATATTCATAAATATTAAATTTAAATTTATGCAGATTTCATGTGTATTATTAAAAAGCCAATTCTCTAGCAATTATTATGTTGTACCTGATATATAGTGGTGATTTCCAAAGGAAAAAAAAGAAAGAAAAGAAATGGACTTTTATGCCATCAGCTACAATCAAAATCAAAACATTACTCTCTAGTCTGTTGTGTTAGCGTATGACTTAAATCCATACGTGCATAAAAACTACAAGAAATAACGTTATTTAACCTATGACTTTTACAGTATGAACAGAAAAATAAGTATAGTCAACTTATGTCAGGCCAATGTTGCTTTTTTTTTTTTTTTCAATTTTGACCACTTAGCACCTATTTTACCAGATAAAAATCAAATTGAAAGTGTGCTACAGGTCCAGATACCATATATATCGAATTTCACCTCTGTAAAACAATATTCAGAGAGGAGTTTGGTAGAGACTTTTCACACTCACTGACAAAGGCCCCCCCCCACACACACACACAATATTTGGTGTGCTAGAACGTTTTTATCATAAATTCTTTACAATTATGCAGAATGTAAAAATATGCATAATACAATTTAGCGTAACGGTGAAATGAAACCAAGCATCTAATAAGAAACCATAAAAAATGAATAAGTTATTAATTAATTCTCGTTTTTCAAAGGAATATGCAAATTAGTTAACCTTCAAGTAGTCGTTCGCATATTTATGACTGAGTATATTAAAAAGTTCTCGAATCAACTCAACTATAATCAACTGGAACAATAGAAAAATTAATCATGACAATTTTGATAATCTACAAGACACCAATTCTTACAATTGTAACTCCCAATTTTCCCGCCAATGCCCGCTTTACTCTAACCCAAATAATAAGTTTCCAGACTTTTTTTTGTATGGGCACATTTATTGATAGTAGACACATGAAACTCTAGTCTCCTTCAAAGTACTCTTCTCCAGCTGTAAGGCACTTGTTATACCGTTCTTACAATTTCTGGAAGGCCCCATTTTATTGAGCTTGTCAATGACCCTTGTCACAGTCTTTCATCCCCTCAATTGTCTCATAAGGACAGCCTCTAAGGTTTTCTTTGAGCTTAGAAAAGAACCAAAAGTAACAGGGAGCAAGGTCTGGACTGTAGGAAGGGTGAGGAACTATATTGATCAAATAGTCTGTGACAAAGTTGGAGTTGTTGACTGGAGTGGTGCATTGTCCTGGTGGAAACGCCACGGACCTGATTCGAAGAGTGCTGGCCTCTTCCGACGGAATCTGTTCCTGAACTCCCTTAAAACCTCAACACAGTATTCTTTGTTCACTGTCTGTCCAGTAGGAACCCAGTGTATGTAGACCATACTGTACTGTCAAAAAAAAAAAAGGATCATCATAAATTTCTGAGTAGATTTGCTGTCTGGGAGAGCCAGACAGTTAGCAGCTATTTTTACCGGCTAAAGACGAAATTTAATTTGTTTCACTGGTCCAAACCCCCTATATATCAAGTTTCGGGTCAGTAGATAAAAAAATTGACAAAAGAGTTTGGTAGAGACCGTTTCTCAGACAGACAAGGTCACTTAGCCGAAAATTAGAAATTATAAATAACTAATTATTTATTTAAAAAATAAAAAAATACTACACGAGTCTTCTCTTTTAACTGCCATGTTTGGAATTTCATTTTCACCGTACTTCTTAACAGTGGATTTCTATTAATTTTGATATATATATATGTGTGTGTGTGTGTGTGTGTGTGTGTGTGTGTGTGTGCATGAATATACACATTTAAAATATACTTAAATCTAACTCAAGAGACCAGGATATATATACACACACACACAGAGGGAGGGAGGGAGGGAGAGAGAGAGAGAGAGAGAGAGAGAGAGAGAGAGAGAGAGAGAGAGAGAGAGATTATATATTAATGAGCGCGAAAGATAAACAGAGGCAGATATAAACAATCTCTATGTATACTGCATCTTGCATCTATATATAGCCAGTGAACACTGTAAGATCTTACATTCAGTTTTGTAGATGTGGATGATGTAAGAGGTTATATATAAATGGCCCAAATTTATTTAACACTTTGGCTGGTTAAGAACTGCCAAATCCACATTCTCAGATTATGCAATGATGTCGTAATGCCAAAACAAAAAATTAGACCAGAATGCCTAAAATGGTTCTTTATTACCTAAAAACGTCATCGCGGCATTTTAGTAAATATGGGGAGGCTGCACTCTTTGCAACATCCTTTATATTGTACGTTGTTTCGACTTAATATACTCATCCCTTTTTTTTTATATTTATCTCGCTATTTTTAGCTGATATGTTCTACAGCCTTCCTCATTGTTGTAAATTCAACAGGTTCTTTCTGTTATGTTTTTTTTCAATTATATATATACTAGCAGTTCAGCCCGGATTTGCTCGGGCCCTATGTACTGTTCATAACTTTATATGCATATATATATATATATATATATATATATATGTATTAAAAAGTTTGACTCATGTCGAGGTAACCTACCTCTAAAATTTCAAGTGTTTAGACCCAAAATTGGCGGAGGAGTTTGGTAGAGTTTTCAAAGGTCAAATCATTGAACTTCGACCCCTTGGCAGCCAAATTTCTGTCCGAAAACCGATTAAAACACTTTTCCCAAATCTCAATACCCTTTAGGTGAAATTTCGATTATGTAGACTGAAAATTGACAGAGTAGGTTGGTAGGGAAATGTACACACACACACACACACACACACACACACACACACACACACACACACACACACAATTTCACTTTTATAGATGTACAGATTATACTCAAGTGTCTTGGACAGGAATTCAGGTTCTTGACCGTCTGTAGATACAAAATACCCCGGACACTAATGTTTAGATTTTAAGGAGGATAGTCGCAGAAAAGAATATAAAAAGACAAAAATAGAGAAGGGATTACTTGTGTGATGTGGAAGAGAGATAGACAGACACATACAGAGAGAAAGATAGATAGCTTATCTTGCTACACACAGTTATATTGTGCACATTCACGCCTCCCCCCAGGGACGACTCCATTCACACGTTCGATCTAGTTAAATTGTGGACAGGAAGAGGTAAAATTTTTACTATCCAGAAGTCATGTCATTTCGTCAGCTTCCGTTCTGGGGTCAGCTCTGACCCTTAGGTGCCAATGTAACTGTTTAGACTAACATCAACATTATCATTATCATTCTTCTTCTTCTTCTTCTTGTAGAATTACCTTCATCTCCAGTTTTGAGATTTATCTGGTAGAATTTTCCTTTGTCTACATCTATATACGAGGGGAGTGCAATAAGTAATGCCCCTGACCCACTTCCAGTTGTCTGATCTAGCTGAAAATTTGCATGTGCAATGATTTATATCTCTACGGGTTATGTGGCAAACTACAGCTCTGAACTAATTGTGGTTTCTGTTTTACAGGTGTTTGAACTGAGTCAGGTGTGAAATGGAGCCTGTTGAATATCGAGCAGTGATCCGGTTTTTGTATTTGAAAGGACACACACCACAGGAGACTTTTGATGAAATGAAAGAAACTTATGGTGATAATGCCCCATCTTGTAAAACGCTGGCATTGTGAATTCAAACATGGCCGGAAGTCTGTGAAAACAGCTCCCAGACCTGGTCGCCTCCCTTCTGGCATTGATGAGGCATCTGTCCATCAAGTTGAGGCTGCCATTTTGGAAGATCGGCGCATTACTATTTGCCAAATAGCCGAAGATGTCAAGATTAGTACAGGGTCTGTGGAAACTGTCATTCATGACCATTTGCATATGTATAAGGTGTCTGCCAGATGGATTCCCAGGTTGCTCACATCATTCCAGAAGCGAGAACGCGTTGAGTGCTCGAGGATGAATTTGGAAATGTGCCAAGAAGATGAGTCAAAGTTTTTCAAAAGACTGATTACACAGGATGAAACCTGGGTCTATCACTATGATCCAGAGACCAAAGCCCAGTCAATGCAGTGGAAGCACTTGGACTCACCACCTCCAAAGAAGGCAAGGGTGCAGCCCTCCACTGGCAAGGTCATGCTCACAGTCTTCTGGGACCAGGACGGAGTAGTGATGACAGATTTCCTGGGAAAGGGTACCACAATTACAGGAGCCTATTATACTTCACTTTTGAGGAAATTAAGGGAAGCTATCAAAATCAAGAGGTGGGGCAAGATCAGCAAAGGTACCCGCCTCCTGCAGGACAACGCTCCAGTCCACAATTCGCATGTCGCCAGATCAGAAGCACGGGTGTGTGGTTATGAAATCCTTCCCCATCCTCCCTACTCTCCTGACCTTGCACTCTCTGACTTTCACCTCTTCCCAGCCATGAAGTTGTTTTTGAAAGGAAAGCGTTTCCCAGATGATGCAGCCTTGATTTCTGAAGTCACGTCATGGTTGGAGGACCAACCTGGGGTGTTCTACAAAAAGAGTCTCCAGAGCTGCATCACACGATGGGAGAAATGCATAACTCTGGGTGGTTCCTATGTAGAGAAAGACTAATAACTGTGCTAAGTTTCGTTGGTCTACTTCTATGGGAAGTGGGTCAGGGGCATTACTTATTGCATGCCCCTTGTAATAACATGCCATGACAATTTCCTGTTCGAACAGACGTTATCTGCATTCACCCCTTTTTAAAAGATGAGATCACCCGATCGCCAAAGATGCAATACAAAAATTTATTCGGAATTTCCTGCCTGTTTCTTGCTTCCTTGATTGTACTAACATGCAAAAGTTTTAATATAATGTGAACAGACATCTCATGGCCCAACTCCCCACATAGCCCCCTGTAGACATGATCCTAATTAGTAGTTCCTTAATCCAAGTGGCAATATGCCTTGTTTGGAATGAAAAAGAATTAAAAAAACAAAAAAATCTGATGCTGCTATTATGTCAAACGTAAAACTTAAACAAAAATACTAATTCTTGTCCTCGTGCTAGGATCAAGGTCTAATATTTGTTCTGTCAAAAGATGATAGAGTAATATCATGGGGTCTGTGTTCCTGCCAAACGTCCACTAACTGGAAATATGTTACAAATTTCTACAAGGATTTTAGAGATAAAGAAAAACCTCTACAACCAAATTCTGAAACTACATTAACCAAAGTACATAGATATGTATTTTCAATTTGAACAAATGTGGTTGGAAAACCATTGTATTTCCTATCGAAGTTGGATGGCGAGGGTTTATTGCAAACTTAACCTCCACCTTCTTGAATAATCTTGGTCTTTCTACATCAGACAAGAAAAAATACATAAAGAAGATACAAGACAAAGCTTTATCTGCATCAGCGTGGATATGCCAATTCCACAGAATGGCGACAATCCAACAAAGTCTGGTGATGTCATGAGATACTGCTGGGGTACTCTAGGTTAGTGGTAATGATGCTTCGGGCTCGAAACCATACCTGAACCCAGAGTATATCTGATGAAGACTTTGGTCTAAGCAATGCAATTGTACAAGCAACAGTTATTGTATAAACTTTTTTTTCTTAAAGTTTGCATTCACACCAGACGTTCATCAGTTTTCTGAAAATGCAAGTTTTATATAATAGTGTTGTCCAGCCATGAAATAAGCTAATTTTAATTTATGCAGCTTTCATATTTAATATTATACAGTCAATACTTTACTGATTATTATATTGTACCCAATATTAAGTAGTGTCCACCCAGCGTGACCCGGTCGTAAAATAAGGTTAAATATGATATTTTAATTCATGCAGATTTCATATTTATTATTATACAGTCAATACTCTACTGATTATTACATTGTACCCAAGATATAGTAGTCATTTCAAAAGTTAAAAAAAAAAAATGACTTAGGTGCCATCAGCTAAAATTGAAACCAAAACATTTAGCTCTCCAACGGTATTCACTATCATATGACCTAAGACAGATATCAAAACTTTAAAAATTAATGCAGTCTAACATATAAATGTATATTTGCACATACGTACAAGAGCATTTTAAGTTAACTTATGCCTGCCAAGTTACAATTTTGACTCCTTAGCAGTTATTTTTACTAACTAAAAGCAAAATTGTATTTGTTAGGCAAGATTGAATCTCCTATATACCAAGTTTCAATTTAGTAGACCAAAAATTGACGGAGTAGTTTGGTAGGGACCATTCGGCACACACAGAGACAAGGTCACTCTTGGATGTCTTCAAGTCCAATGTTAACAAATTCCTAATGAACCGCCCCCTTAAGTAAACACTTCATCAAATCTCCACACTAACGTAATGTACTTGCAATAACCCTTATCCCTGAGTGGCTTCCGGGCCTAGATAAGTGGTGATCACTGTGTAAAAAAAAAAAAGAAATATATATATATAGAAAGAGAGAGAGTAAGTGACAGAGATGCTAGGAGAATTTCATGTTTATACATATATTATCACTTTTCACCCTTTCTTAAAAGATGGAATTGTGCGATTGCTAAAGATGTACCGATTTACTATGCCTCCCCACGGTACAAAAATAAAAATTGTCTCAGTCATGAAGGATTTCTCCTCCACCGAAAGAGAACAAGAAATAGAAATGCAGCATCTGAAGAACAGATGGTATTTATTTGCTCCCCCACGGAGCAAATTAGGCACAAGGCCAATTTTTAAAGTGAGGAGTGAAGGGGAAATGGGGACCAACTCCCCGGGGAGTAGGGGAGCTGGATAGTGACAATTGGTATGAAGGGTTGCCCCTACATTTACCAAGGTCTTATATAGGGTTGCCCCCACATATGGTCTTTGCTTGCAGTATCTGCCGGAACAGATGGTATTTATTTGCTCCCCCACTGAGCAAATTAGGCACAAGGCCGTTTTTAATGTGAGGTAAAAACCAGCTCCCCTAAAAGTAGGCAAAAAGGGGGCACTCTGGTTACCAAAAATAATAATTGTCCCAGTATAGAGGGTTTCCCCTCCATTGACTGGTACAAATTATCTTAAGTGCAGCATCTGCCGGAACAGATACTACACTTTGATCCCGGCCCGAAGGCCAAGTGGAATCAATTGCTAAAGATGTAATGCAAAAAATATTTTTTAGAAATTGCATCTGATATTGTGTCGAATATGAAACTTGAACCCAAATATGCTTTATTGGCTTTCAGACCAGGATCAAAGTGAATCAGGAATTTTAAGTCATACGACCCCTGACGTGAATGTGGTATTATGGTGACTGAGAATTCTAGCCAGGAATATCTTAGACAAATCAAAGGTACAATGACAAGGATGACCATGGACCCTCACCCTCCCCACTTTTTTGATTTGCCTTGTGCCTAATTTTATTTTGTAAAATTTTTGTTTTTCAAAATAAAATATATAAATCAAAGGGTAGTATATGTTCTATCTAAACATTATGCAATAATATTGTACGTTCTGCGTTTGAACAGGAATAAAGTAGAACCCCGGGATACGGCGGCTCTACGATACGTTTTTTTCAGTTTACGATGTTTTTCGGACCCTGATTATGGTATTTACCCCGTCCTATGATGTTATTTATAATATTATTTGATTATATACATGCGTATTAGATACTGTACTGTATTTTGTCACTAATTTTTAATGCTGTATCCCGGGGTTCTAATATATATATTTATTTAATGCTGTATCCCGGGGTTCTACTGTGTGTGTGTGTGTGTGTATATATATATATATATATATATATATATATATATATATATATATATAAGTCTGCTACAACTGCAAAATATACTATTTGGTACATTTTAATTTTGATGAGTCGATCAGTATTATTTTCGTTTCTGTATAATTTTAAATCTTTCATTTTTCAATACGAATTCAGATTTATGCTTGTCTCGTTTGTCTTAATAAACGGTCAACAGTTGTTCATTTCCATAATGTCGAGTTGACAACTTTCAACGCACTCACGTCTATTTTTTTTGTATCCTTTTAAGATCGTTTGGACATTCATTTGTGTCATAGTTTATTGCTTCGTCTCATTGTCTATAGAATGCTTGCTTACTTTTTTCCTGTATTGTCAATTTTGCCTTTTGTTTAGTTCGCCCGGGTAGCGTTGTTTTATTCAGCTGTCAGTAACAATTTCGTGTCAGTGTTTATGTGCACATCTCATAGTAATGGCCATGTGTTCTAGTTGTATATCAGGTAGGTGAAATTTTTTTTGTCGATTTAAAATTTCAATTAAAAAATGAAAAACGCTCTTATTTTTTTTTTTTTAATTAATTAACTAATTTTTTTTTTATTCACTTTGAGACGTAAGGGACGATTATGATTAGGGGCTCACTAAGTGGAAAATTGTGTAGCAAGATAGTTGTTAATATTACGTTTAAATTTTTGCATGTTGGTCCAGTCAGGGAAACAGGGAAGGAATTCCAAAGGAAAGTTGTTCAAGGAAAGAAGTTATTAGAGTAGAAAGTTTTTTTTTCTGACACCTGGAGTCTTCTAAAGTGAAGAGGGTCAAATTGATTCGGGATAGGCATGGTAATGGTGTTTAAGTGAAGTAAGTTCGTCAGAGCACATTCAATGGAAGTACTTATTAAACAAGCACAGGGATGCAACATTACTGTGATGGAACAGGGGCTGTAGCTTAGTAGACAGTATGGAATCTAATAGGTTAGGAACTTTTTTTTTTTCGCACTAAAATAATGGTTGATGCACTAATAGTGGTTGTTAAAAACGAATAAATAAGTTTTCTTTCATATTTCTGAATTTTTTAGATGAGATTGATAATTTCCATTATTTGGATAATTCAGACTACTGTTCTCATCTTGAGTGTTATTTTCATAAAGTTTCAACCGATGTAACTTCCAAACTATAAGGACCTGTAATGTAACAGATAAAATACTAAGTAAAATTCAGTTCTAAGCGACACTCTTCTGGAGGTTGACGGTTCAATCATTAGTGTAGGCGATACTAAGAAATACAATTGCGAACTATTTAAAACTTCTACCCGGGTCATGGTTGACAGAATGAGAGCCTGTTACTCCATGGATTAAATAAAGGGTTTCATTTGAAATTCTGTACAGACTCCCGAGTTCTACAGAAAGATTCCCGAGTTCTACAAGAATGCGCCTAAAGAAGATTGGAGGTTATATCGGTTGAAACGTTGTGAGAATAACATGCAAGTTGAGAACAGTAGTCGCAATAATCCAAATAATGCAAAGTTTTCTTTTACGGTAAATTAAAATGAAAACGCGTTTCAAAAAGTCACGATTTACTTGCCTCCACATCAGGGCAAAGTTTAATTGCTTTCTTCATCAAGATTTAGACGTTATGGGAGGATGTCATAGTAGACATGGCATAGCCCCGGATGATAACTACAAAGATGCACTTGAACATTAAAGCGGTCGCTCTAAATTTATTTTTATTGGATCAAATGTTTTTTTGTTTTTTTTTGTTTTTAATATTATCTGGTTTCCGTCAACAAGCTATAAATATTACCGCCCTTTATATTCCTCCTGTTAGCACCGTAACAACAGCAGAAAAAAAAAAAATGCAAGTAAATGCAAAAGTAATCACACAATACGAAAGGTTGTTTGTCGTTTTGTATTTGTACGAATCCAAGATTACGACTGCGACCCATTCGTCACGAATAAAGAAAGGACTTTTGTATATTTAATCTTTACAAGGTAAATTTAAGCATTCGGGGCTCATCCAGTAAATGCACAAATAAAAAGAAACAAAGAAATCTGTGGCGACTATTTTCAATAAAGCATGAGCTATTCATATCATTTGGATTCATCAGACTACTGTTCTCATCTTGAGTGTCATTTTCATAAAATTTCTGGTTGATGTAACCTCCGACCTTCTTCAGGTATATCTTGTTGAACTTGGGAACGTTCCTGTCCAACTTGGGAATTTGGATGGAATTTCGAACATAACTTTTTATTTGCTTCATGCTTCATGCTCTCGTTCCACCAGTCATGATTCTAAATAATTCACGATTGTATTTTCCAGTCGCCTACACTGAGAATCGAACCTTCAACCTTCAGGAAAATATCACTTTTACAATTGATTTTTCTAAGTACTCTAACCACTGCACCATGAGCCCTTGCGCTGATGAGCTAAGTTGATTCTTGTCGATGGAAAAGGTTTGCTATTTATCATGGGGTAAACTGACCTACTTATTTCAGAAATAAAGGACTTTATTACCCAGAGACTATAAATATAGTTACATCTAAACATTAATGTAGTGAGTTGCACCATTCATTTTGGCATCTGATCGAGATCGCAGGCCCATCCTAGTCAAGGTTCTGACCTCGATAATCAGTCCAGACGAAACTGGTTATTTCGGTGGCCTTTTATATGGGAGACTGAAGCATCATTCTGGATAGTCCTAAAAGCCCCCCCCCCCCCCGGGCCTTGCTTCCCATCTTTCAAGTGGAGTAAGTTTATTGTTTACTGCCTGATATACCCTGACTGGGGAATGCTGACAGAGCTACTCAGGAAATTTTTTAAGATCAAAATGCTTCCCTTTTAAGTGGTGTTGGCTTGATTTTACACACCTTGTGTCACATCTTCCTGCAGTGGGAAGGAAGTAAATACTGAGATCCGCATCATCGAAATCACAGACACATTTGGCATCAAGTCGAAATCACAGACATGCTGGTCAAGGTCCTGATCTTGACACTCAGGCCATCAGAAACTGGGTCATTTTCATGGCTTTTTATCTAACGGGCTGAGACATTTATTTTGGTAGTTCTAGTCGGTTAGGCCCTGTCGGTGGGGCATTAGAATACGCCGACTGCCCCCCTGCAGAGGGTAAAAGTCCCTCAATGGGGGTCCTGGATATGATCTTAAACTATATCCAGTGGTGAGGCCCCAGCTTGTGGGCTTTGGGGAGTGTGGAGCCACCCTTTAATTACCATTGCTCCCAGGTCCACTCTGACCCGGAGTGGTAGTACATGTTAGGGTCCCAACTATGGGTTAAATAGAAACCGACGTGGAAACAAGAAATATATTCTATTAAAAAAATTTTTCTTCAAAATCTTTGGATTCGGCATGAAATAACCCGAAAAGGGTTGATATGCCGTAAAACAAAAACAACCAAACAAAAAATCTAGTCGGTTAACCCTACCAGATCTTGCCTCCCATCTTTCAGGTGGCGCAAGTTTATTTCTTACTGCCTGAAGTGCTCTGAATGAGGAATGCTGATAGGGATATGTACACAATTTTTAATAGGCCAGAGTGTTCCTTCTTTAGGAACACTAGCTTGATGCTCTCCACTTTCGGGTATGTTGTCAAATCTTTCTGTGGTGGAAAAAAAGTAAATACTGCAATTTGGGGAAGTTATGGTCCTAGAACCATGACGTTTACACTTCTGTTTATTTTATTTATTTAATTTTAAAATATTCTAATCATTTTTTCTAGTTGAGGATGGGGCATCCTACCAGATGCCAGATATTCACCCGCTATCTCATACATTTCATCCTAGAAGTCTTTTTAAGGTTCTAATGGTCCCTTTAAGTGAAACTGTTTGTATCGATTTTGCATTTGATTCACCGGGTATGTTTACCAGGTAGTTTTTGAAATTCTTTTTCTTGAGTTCGGTTTCTCATATAATTACTGGAGTGACGGAGATCTTCTTGAGGTTCCAGTTTCTTTTCATATCGTACATAAGACCTTGGTATTTCCTTATTTTTTCCAACACAACTCTGTTTAACTCAGCATCATTGAAGACATTAACTTCTACTAAGGTTGTCTCTTTCTCCTTATCCAGTATCACGGCCAGATTTAATAGCTCCGTTTTCTAGGAACGTAGTTGTAGGTATTGCATATTTATAGTGAATGATGCATGACTTATTTCAAACAGTCCTTTCTATTACATGTTCCCAGGACTTGCTGCTACATTCATTATTTAACATTTTTACAGATGGTCCAGTCCATCTGAGTTAGACGAAATGTCTCAACCCTAATAAAATTCTTTGTTGAAATACGTATTTTCAGAAAAAAAAAAATAAATAAAATAGAATAAATTCATAGCAATGACATAATAACATAGTGGCAAAAAAAGAAACAAAAAAAAGTAGGCTAATCCGAAACAAATATCGATATGGGAGACACAATTCTACTTGGGTATGACTTTGAGAATTCGACAATATAACTTTATATGCTAGAGTAAAGTAGATCGAAGATAGATTGAGTTGAAGCCAAAGGCAGCAAATGTTAAGTTTTTTATGAACAATGAGAAACGTGTAAAAAATATTGTAAATAAACATGTTTTGCAAATAGTCATCCAAATGACTCAAATTCTATACATGTTCCATAAATAAACGTACTTTTAAGGGGACTAAATGTGTACACTATTGTCCAACAATGATGCAACAGATTACGGGTTGTCTAATATATATATATATATATATATATATATATATATATATATATATATAGTATGTTTATTTATACAAACATTATTGCTACATATGCGGATATGTGTTTTTAACAACAAAACGTCCTTTCATCGTTAAAACATCTGATCTGCTACTCTAAACGACTTGCAGCAGAAATATGTGTGCCAATAATGTTTGTATAAATAAGCACACTCTTATGATAAAGCTCTGCTTGTCATTAAGCACATTTTGATAAATACTGAAGTTTCATATGTGTGTGTGTGGAAAATAAAATATGAAAAGACAATATCAATAGCGTTTCGTCTTTATTTCAAGTCTTTCTCAAGATGATTGATTAAAAAAAAATGCCATACAAGTTTACAATATTTGAAAATATTTGATACGTTTAAGACGTGAAAAAAATTTTTTTTTTTCATACGAAACAATTTATTTATTTTTTTTTACCTCATTTTGTCTGACTGCCAATTTATAGTTTTTTTGTTTTTTAATACGTATGTGTAACGAATGCCGTATGCTGGAACGTGGTCACATGTTAGAAACGTGGCTAAATAAATTGTTAAAAACATACTTGGTTGTGAAATTTACAAAACGGTTAAATCTAAAATATACAAAATTTAAAATGGCTTAATTTTTTTATAGTTAATTACCAAAGGCTTACACTACATCTTTTAAACTTTAGCTCAATATGCCACCACTTGAGGAGGAGGAGGAAGAGGAGGAGGAGGAAGAGGAGGAGAAAACTTGAATGCCTACTAGACACTGTCCTCGAGTGTTTAAGGTCTCTCAGGGTTATATCTCATAGGATTAGTGAATCTCTTAACAAAGGCTTCCTTTCCAGGGCAATTGCTCTTGACATATCAAAGGCCTTCGACAAGGTATGGCATAAAGGCCTACTTCACAAGATCTCCAGCTACGGTATAACTGGAAATATTCTCTCTATCATTAAATCATTTCTCTCTGATAGGCTCATAAGAGTAGTGGTTGATGGACAAAAATCAGAGGCCTGCAGTATTAATGCTGGAGTCCCTCAGGGGTCAATCCTGGGGCCAACTCTCTTTCTGATCTACATCAATGATCTCCCTAAACACATACTTAAATCATTCGTTGACATCTATGCTGATGACACGACCATCTACAGCAACACATCAAAGGCTGTAAATGACAAAGCTCTCTCTGATTCTCTCTCCTCTGATCTCGAACGAGTGGTTCAGTGGGGGAAGACGTGGCTGGTTACCTTTAATGCATCTAAAACCAAACTCCTATCTTTATATCATCAACGCTCTGACATCTGGCATCAATTGAAATGATGGCTCTCGTCTAGGAGAAGCCCCATGTTTTGACAAGCTTCTGGGCTTGACCTTCACTCCTGATCTGAAATGGAACACGTACATCAAGTCTGTTGCCAAGGTCGCTGGAAAGATGGTGGGATCCTTCTACCGCTCCAGAAGATATCTCACTACTGATGCAATTCTCTATCTATATAAAAGCCAAGTACGTCCAAGGATGGAATACTGCTGCCATATCTGGGCAAGAGCTGCTAAAAACAGCCTATCCTGCCTTGACAGTACAAAATAGACTTCGTGGCTTAGTGGGGGATGCCCTTTTCTCTTCCCTGCAACCTCTCTCCCACAAAAGAGACGTTGCAAGCCTATCTTTGTTTGTCGTTATTTCCATTGCAGGTGCTCGTCTGAACTCCAATCTCTTGTCCCCCCTCGTCAATCTTTTACAAAAAACACTCGTCTAGCTGAATCCATTGTCAAAAACTTTCCCCACTTTATCTACGCCTAAATCAAAACATAGATTCCATGAACAAAGCTTCTTACAACTGCATTCCTGTGGAACTCTGTTCCGTCTGCCTGCTTCCCTCCTAACTACAACTTGGATGTCTTCAAGTCCAACGTAAACAAATTCCTGATGAACCGCCCCCTTTAGTAGGCACTTTAAATATCCACACTAACGTACTGTACTTACACTAACCCTTATCCCTGAGTGGCTTCCGAGCCT
This sequence comes from Euprymna scolopes, assembly GCF_053919585.1. Taxonomy (NCBI): domain Eukaryota; kingdom Metazoa; phylum Mollusca; class Cephalopoda; order Sepiida; family Sepiolidae; genus Euprymna; species Euprymna scolopes. The sequence continues at coordinate 63,599,243 of NC_136487.1, forward strand.
TGATAAGCTTCAAAACGATACCAATCTCGTGAAAATCTGTCGCCCCTGTAAAAAGTTTTAGGCAGACATACAAACATACATACATACATACATACATACATACATACATACATACATACATACATAAATTTAAACAGCCAGGTGAGAAGAAAATGAATATTCTGAACTTCTCAGTGTTTGAGAGATACAAGAAATTTAATTGAATATTCGAATATCTGTGTATCTCGAACAGAGATCAAGTGCTAGGCTCTAGGAAAGAGCCCCTTGACTTTAGAGAACTGTGATTGAAATAAAATGAAACATAAGAGTTCAAACAAATCATGATGATTCGAATGTGAAAACACTCAAAACTTTAAAAGCTTAAGAAACTAGATAACCTAAAATAAATAATATTAAGTACGAACCTAGTGACAATATCCTAAAGTGGCTAGGTTCACACTTTACTTGAAAAAAGGCCATATTAAACAATGTAAATTTTAGATTTAACAGTTTTGCATATTTCACAATTAACTTTTTAAACACTGTACATTTTATTTAGTCACATCTCTAACACGTGATCACGTTCCCTACACAGAATTTGTTACACATACATATTAACAAAACAAACAAACAAAAAACTATACAATTTGCTCGATTTCGGGAGATAAATATTCAACATTTGTCGCTCGCCGCATGTGGGTTAGTCTTTTTCTTATAACATCTTGGAAAAAAAAAAAAAAAAAAAAGCGTTCAGCAGTAAATGAAATCCCGCAGTCAAACTTGACCTCATTAACTCATTAAAACGGGCACCTGCTAAATCCAAGTAATTAAATAAATTCAAACGTGCTTCCGTTAGCATCTCGCGGTGCGGCAATGGTTAACGTTGCAGGTTCGTTTTTTTTTCACACTTTAATTTACAACTTTGCCTCAAGGGTTCGGGTTCGATCCTCATACTTACTTTTTTTCTTTTTACACCCTCCCCCACCCCCGGAGTTTCCATACACACCTTCAAACAACGCCGGGTACCCCTCGCTAGTATATATATATATATATATATATATATATATATATATATATATATATATATATATATATGTGTGTGTGTGTGTGTGTGTGTGTGTGTGTGTATACAGCTAGGCATGTGTATATGATATTAATATATACTTCTACATTGAGGATTCATGTCTAAACTAATTACGTAATTATTATGAGAAACAGATGATAAGCGTAAAGGCGTATAAGGTGGAATCTAATTTAATTTTATTTTTATGCAAAAGTAGAAAAGAGGAGGTTGAAGTCCTTTGGAAAAATTCAGATACTTCCGACATTTTGTGAAAGTTTAACAATAGGTAATTTGAGAAAATTTAATAAATATTTCCAAATTTCACTTTCATCTTCATTCGACACTAATTCAACAATATTTCCTTGATTTCAATTTCTTCTTAAGATCCCTTAAGCTTTAAATTTTATACTTTTTCTAAAATCAAAATAATGTAATGATTTTTTATCAACGTGGGAATACAGATTATAGACAAGGTTTAGTCACATTTCATCTCGATATTAATTTTTGTCGGGGGGGGGGGCATCAAGTGGTGCAAAACTGTTCTGTTTGATGAATTAATTTTATCCGTCCCGGACGGGTATTCTTATTCATATAGGGTGGAACAGTAAAATTATCGATCTAGAAAAAACGACATGATTTCATTTCCATTTGATGAAAACTGATTTTATTTTTTGTTACCAACCATCTACTAGTTTGCCAGTTGTGTACAAATCCCAAGAACGATAGGAGCCTTCTATCATGCTTGAAAGTGACACAATGTTCAACAAGCGAGATCGAAGATGCGCCGCTGTACAACTCATGCTCTCTACCAATCAAAGTTATGATATCAGAACCATTGCCAGCGCCCTCAAAATGCATCACTGGATTGCCACGAATAACAGGCGAGTGCCCAGGTTGATGAAAAGAAAGTTTCCGGCCACAGTTATGGTCTTTGGTGTGTGGTTTCAAGTGAGGACCACATCATGTCACCTCATATCTTCGAAATCGGCTTGAAAGTCAATACACACGTGTACCTGGATGTGCTGAAGAGTGTAATGGTTCTCTAGTGCAATCAGGTGGCTGCTGGCAGATCCTGGGTGTGGCAGCAGGATTCTGGTGCCGGCCCACGTCCAAACACTTGGCTCCAGAAGGAGTGCTACGACTTTGTACCCTTTTCTTACAGACCCACCTCCTCCCTCGACCTGAACCTGGTGGACTACTTCGTTTGGTCATAGGTTGTGAACATCACCAACATGACCTCTTACAATACCAAAGCCAGCCTGATCGCTGCCATTCACCAAGTATTTGCCAAGCTTCTGCCAGCGCTTGTGGAAAAGGCATGCTCCCTGTGGGCCAGACCTGTATCGAGGCAGTGATTGAGGCTGAAAGCGGCTACATTTAACAGATGTCAACTCTACTACATAATCAAGTTAGCTGAATTGATTTTTTCAATAAAAGTTTTAAAATAATGCTGTAGTGCTGTTTTCTTTAGGGAGACAATCTTATCGTTCCTCCCTGTATGTATATATATATAAGTTTAAAATGAAAAAGTAAAGTATCATGAGTCAATTGTGATTTAAACAGAAATATTAATTTCGAACGCGCCCCTGTCATATCAAAGAACCTATATTATATGCCGGGCCTTTCTGCTTGTGTGGTAATAAAACTTCTCAAATGCACATGTGATGTTAGGCTGATTAAGGTGTCAACTGTGGTCAAAATCGCCTCTTCCTTCTTTCATAGGATTATTTCGATTCTCAATGCTCATCAAAGACATTCCTATACAAAACCTATCTAAGAACACTGTCAGGCACATAAAGCATCTTGGTGTGAAATTTCAGAAAAATCTACGCTGCCGTTTTCGAGTCCATAGGAAACGGACTCGCACACATACACAAAGCTCCTTTAAACATTAGCTACTATGAAAAGCAACAAATATATAAAAAAAGAAACATCAAAAGAAAGAAAAGAAAGAGTCCGATATATTTAGCTTCAGATGCGTTCGGCTCAATTTACTTGTTTTTCTTTATGGCTTTTCATGCAAGGTCAGTTAAATATTTTACTTACTGCTTTTTTTTTTTTAGAGGATTTTATTTCGTACTTAACTACACGTTTTAATACAAGTGGGTGTAGAGAGGTAACGCAAACGTCTGAAAAGGAGTTTTTTTTTCTCCTAATTTACTTCTTTTTCTCTTCTTTCATTTTACAAATGATTAAGCTGCCATGACCTTTGACCCCAGCAAGCCCCCATGCCTGTGCAAAAATGCGGATTAGTCATGTTGACTCTTAGAAAGAAAATATATTTGACAAGTGCACGACAAAAAATTGTACTTCAAATTATATCAGCTTTCACGTATTACCGTCGAATATTCTGACTGCCTTGGAACCCTTGAGCAAGGTTTTTATCCTAATCACTCTGAATTCCAACTTTGCCAACCTTTGCTACCTTTTGCTTTTCTGGCTACCGTATCTCCCGACCCTATAAACGACTAGACATCTTCCTATCCCCAACTAGCTTTTAAAAAAAACTACTAAGAGTTTTAGAGGAGCGTGGAGTCACACTTTGCCATTCCCCTAAGGCCCATTCTGTAAGGGTTCCATTCTGTTTCTTTTACTAGGGAGTTATCGCTTATTAAGGCCCAAAGGTAACTCGAGGATAAAAGTTAGTGAATGTCAGGTTGCTAGTGAGACAACACCATGATGATTGATAGTGGTGGAAATTGGTTAGAATTTAATTATTTAAATAGACGGCTCAACATAAACTTGTTTACATTGGACTTGATAGCGACCATGCTATAGTCAGCTGGGAAGCAGCCCTGCAGTATTATGATCCACAAGCAGGCGGTGTTAGGAAAGAAACTTTGCTCATGGAATTTTCGTTTAGTTTTAGGCACAGCTAGAATAGGAGAAATTTTTGACAGTGGTTGTAGCTAGATAAGTGCTTGTTGTAAATATTTTACAAGGGAGGGGCATAGACTGAAGCTCAGTCGAGCAATTACTTTGAAAATAATGATAGCGCAGAGATAGATTTGCAGCATCTTTTCTGTGAGAAAAAGAAAATAAGGAGGAGAACGGGACATTGTCCACTAGACTGTGAAGCCAGTTTTGTATGCTGTCCAGGCAGGAAAAGATGCTCTGAGCAGTTCCTCCCCAGATGCGGCAGCAGTACTCCATCTTAGGACGTAATTGGCTCTTTTACAGATAGAGGATTTTGTTCAAAGTGAGATACCTTCTAGAATAATAGAATGATCCAACCATTTTCCCAGCAACCTTGGCAACAGATTTGATGCAAGTCTTCCAGGCACGAAGGTCAGTCCCAGAAGCTTGTCAAGGAAAGATGAGAGCCATGCATTTCAATTGTGGCCAAATGAGAATCAGAATCGATAATTCTTTGTCTCTTGCAGATTATTTGGAATGACGACTCGTCACATTAACGGCATTAAATAATCAAAAAGGGAGTAATCCACCATTAAAACAAACTAAATGAGATTTCTAATAATATTCTGTCTCTTTCGGATAAATAAAGTGCTTCATTAAAAATTTTGATGCCAATAAATGGCGCCAGAAAAAACCCCCAGAGAGTACAGTCAACAAAAACATTGTGATTATGAACACGGAAATAAGGAAGCAGGGGATGCAGCACATATAAATAGGTAGTAAAGTTATCAGATAATCTCTTGTGGTCTGGTTACAACTTGATATTCCTTTACTAACAAAACCGGATACGATTGTTGAACTAATGCTTGATCCTCACTTTTTATTTCTGACTAGTTGACATGCTGCGTTACATTTTTAGTGAGTGTATAAGCCATAATACACCGGTGTCCTTGTTGTTCGTCTGTAGGTAGAACTGTTACAAAATGTCGGATCCGCTAGTGTTAATCTTGGCAAGGGTTGAACTAAGTGCAGGTCGAAGTAGCACAAAGTTTGGAAAATCAACCGATTCTCACAAAATGATGACGGTATAGATGCCATGTAAGATCAGATAAGGTTCAACAGGTCAACGTTGAATAAAAACAAAGAAACGTCAGCTGACATGGCATGACGTTACGGAGGTTGATGGGAAACAAATGTTTTAAGTTCAGTTTGCCTATAGGATGTGCTCGAAGCAGATTGCTGATCAGGCTGTAATAACTGAAAGGAAAACTTTGATAATCGTCAAGAGCGAAATGAAATCTGTTTGACTTTGCTATCAATGCTCGATTTTAATTCCTATGCACTACTCTATGCTTAATCGATAAGACAAAGAAACAAAACTATTTAATATAAAATTAAAAGAAAAACGAATCAATAAGAAAATGTTCATGTGTACTGTCCATTTTTCAATTTGTCTTTTTTATCGATTATTTTGTCTTCATTTTTCTTAAAATCAACGAACACTGAATAGATCTTATGACCATATTTTCAAGCTAGATTTAAACATTTTCATAGCTTTTAACTCTGGACGCATTTTTTTTTTTTCAATTAAGGAAGGGAATATTTTTTTGTGTCTATTATAAGAAAAGGAAAATTATTTCCTTTATTATTATTATTATTATTATTATTATTATTATTATTAAGCCTTATTTTCTTTGCTTACAAAAGTTAAATTTGCATACATGATTATTCATACCGTGAAACACACGTACGTTCAATTTTATTATCTATATTTTTCTTTGTCTGTTCCACTATTCCTCGGAAACTACTGGTCCGATTTCGCTAAATTTTGTATGGCTCATGGTTATGATAAGGTGCAGTACACTAAGTAGTATTATGGCATCCATTCCGTGTACAGTTAGAGATTAATAGGGATTAGTATTTAATGCAAAAATGAACACAAATATAACCATATTCAACCAACAATTTGGCATAAAGCATTCATTCTAAGTAAACGGGCCATAACTTCTGCTCGTGATAAAAAGTCTAGTATCGACGTAATTTCTTTCATTACTCTAATTAATTAATACTATCGACAATGTACGGACATATCGTGTATGTGCTCAGATGCATAAATACTGTTTCTTTATTTCTTTATAGATCTTATCGCGTGTATACATGTTTAAGTTATTATTAAAAATGCACTTATTTTGACTACACCCAAGAATGGCTTCTGTCTGATGTCACCACTCGGACATGGAGATCAAGCTGTAAAAATCCTCCCCGCCCTCTCCCGGGTGCTCCATGTACTCCTCAATCAGCTCACTGACCCGTTTTTGTCAATATTCAATTAAAAAAAAAAATTAATTAAAAAAAATAATAAAATAAAAGAGTCGGTTATGCAACAAACCAGCTGAAACAGGTCTTTAGTAATAGTTTCATAATCATTTTCTTGTTTATGTCGTGTTGTCATGGTGACAGCATCTAAATAAATATATATATAGATAGATAGATTTGAAAAAAAAAAAAAAGAAAATGTTTGAACATGAGCCAAGAGATAAACATTTGTTTATAAATTCCTCATTTTAATTATGATTCATCGTTTCAACCAGAACTTCATGGCCACCTACATAAATCTTTGTATCAGTTTGCATTTTCGAAAACAAGAAAAAACAGTATTTATATAGAATATGATCTATCTGCAATGAAATAGCAGCGACGCTTCCAACAAAATTGCCATCAAAAGATATCCAGTAAAAGGGGCTGGCATTAAGAGTGCTTCAAAACAGCATAAGCACGTTAACACACTGGTTCCCATTCAAACACCAAAATTAAGCAACGCTGAGCTTCATCAGTACTAAATGGGTAACCATTTACAAAGGCATGTGTTGCATGCGCTCTCTGCTTATCTTGGCATTGTTTCACATCGTCCTGGACTTTTCATCACGACTGGAACCAAGCAGTGCAGATTCAGGAGAAGTGCCGTCAAAGATAGAACACCGCTTGCTTCACAGTTATACACACAGCTATCCTTACAGGAGATGCACATTATCTTGGAGGCTACACTTTCAACAAAATTGCCATCAAAGAATATCCAGTAAAAGAGGCTGGCATCATTTTAGGGTTCGCTTCCCTTTTCCACATTTTTTTTTGAAGGAAGGGGGGAATGATCGCTGAGAGAACAACATGTTTGACATATTCTATCTCTCCTTTTCTCCCCTTCCTCTCTGCTGTTCAGTTACTGAATCAATACCTAATTTTGTCTAGACTGCAATTACGAGGGGCGTGCAATAAGTAATGCCCCTGATCCACTTCCAGTTGTCTGATCTAGCTGAAATTTTGTATGTGCAATGATTTATATCTCTACAGGTTATGAGGCAAATTACAGCTCTGAACTAATTGTGGTTTCTGTTTTACAGGTGTTTGAACTGAGTCAGGTGTGAAATAGAGCCTGTTGAATGTCGAGCAGTGATCCGGTTTTTGGATTTGAAAGGACGCACACCACAGGAAACTTTTGATGAAATGAAAGAAACTTATGGTGATAATGCCCCACCGTATGACCTTGTAAAACGCTGGCATCCTGAATTCAAACATGGCCGGAAGTCTGTAGAAACAGCTCCCAGACCTGGTCCCCCCCCCTTCTGCCATTGATGAGGTATCTGTCCGTCAAGTTGAGGCTGCCATTTTGGAAGATCGGTGCATTACTATTCGCCAAATAGCCCAAGATGTCCGGATTAGTACAGGGTCTGTGGAAACTATAATTCATGACCATTTGCATATGCATAAGGTGTCTGCCAGATGGATTCCCAGGTTGCTCACACCATTCCAGAAGCAAAAACGCGTTGAGTGCTTGAGGATGAATTTGGAGATGTGCCAAGAAGATGAGTCAAAGTTTTTCAAAAGACTGATTACAGGATGAAACCTGGGTCCATCACTATGATCCAGAGACCAAAGCCCAGTCAATGCAGTGGAAGCACTTGGACTCACCACCTCCAAAGAAGGCAAGGGTGCAGCCCTCCACTGGCAAGGTCATGCTCACAGTCTTCTGGGATCAGGATGGAGTAGTGATGACAGATTTCCTGGGAAAGGGTACCACAATTACAGAAGCCTATAATGCTTCACTTTTGAGGAAATTAAGGGAAGCTATCAAAATCCAGAGGCGGGGCAAGATTAGCAAAGGTACCCTCCTCCTGCAGGACAACGCTCCGGTCCACAACTCGCATGTCGCCAGATCAGAAGCATGGGCGTGTGGTTATGAAATCCTTCCCCATCCTCCCTACTCTCCTGACCTTGCACCCTCTGACTTTCACCTCTTCCCAGCCATGAAGTTGTTTTTTAAAGGAAAGCCTTTCCCAAATGATGCAGCCTTGATTTCTGAAGTCACGTCATGGTTGGAGGACCAACCTGGGATGTTCTACAAAAACAGTCTCCAGAGCTGCATCAAACGATGGGAGAAATGCATAACTCTGGGTGGTTCCTATGTAGAGAAAGACTAATAACTGTGGCAAGTTTCGTTGCTCTACTGCTATGGAAAGTGAGTCAAGGGCATTACTTACTGCACGCCCCTCGGATCTCCCCAACACCATGCTAGTTCTGCAGAAGTGTTTCTGAGATGCTCATCTAGTCATTCATTACCACACGTCCATACTAGTTGGGTTCGACTGTAACAGAGTGTGTATGGGCGCATGTGTGAAAATCAGCAGCAGCCGAAGGATAATGTGCTTGTGAAAAATGTTAACAGCAGTAGTTAAAGCACATATGCAAATTAGCAAGTGTGCGTGAGCTTGTGTTACAAGAAAAGGAGAGAAAAAATACACCATGTGGTCGAGAGGAGAGGCAAGTTGCTAACCACGCAAGATGGACGTGTGAAAGAGGGAAAGAACTGGCTAGCATCACCGTGAGGTGGCAGTGAGAGAAACGTCTAAAAAGCATGTGTGTGTGTGTGTGTGTGTGTGTGCAGAAAGATTTTGTGAAATATAATGAAATGCGTTGTTTTGGAAGAACCACAAATAAATGCACTTCATTTGTATTTTAATAAAATTCTGAGTCAGATTTTTGTTGCTTTCTTTTTTTTTATTTGTTTGTTCATTTGCAACGGTCCCATACGGCGTGTGGGTCTAAGAGGTCTGAAGTGTAACAACACAGTAAAAAAGTAACGGCCACGTTACACAACACTGCTCCTATACGTCACAAAGCCTGCCACTTTTCATGTCTCCATGCATTAGTAATTTGTGACACATGTTAAACATTTTTTGTATATACATAACTGGTTAAACATACGCTATATTTTATGTGTGTGTGTTATCTAACTGCTTATTTAACCGACTATTGTGTCGTAAATGTCTTAACGTCTTGTGACTTGTCTAGTGGGTGCGTGTGTGTATTGCATATAATTAACAGTACATTAAACAGTACATTTATAACAACATACCTTCCATCTTTTTGACACTGCCTGGAGGATTCACCAACATTTTGGGGAGTTGGGTTCTGCTATAACAAGCCACATGCAAGACAGACACAAGACGATGTATGTTTTTATATATATATTAGTTTATTTCACTCCCAGTCATCTTGTCTTCCACAGCATGGAGTGAAATCGACGATCTTAGACTTGTGGCTTTTCTCTGCATCGATTTGGAGACCGTTACCCTCTTATGTTTAACCCATCCTGCTTCTCCGGTGTCTCAAATCCAACTCCTAAACTTATATTCGCTTATTCAAACCAGAACCCCTGACACGTCACTTCCGGTCTCCATTCGCATAATTTCCAGTGCAACTTGATTAGTCACACAAGTTTGATACCTGTCATATTGACCCTTTCTGCACTTGCGTGCTCGCTCAACTCATTGTTTCCCATGATTTCAACCTGTTGTTTACTCCATCATATAGATAGATAGATAACAAACAATTAAATGCTTCTATCTGGCGTTGCCCGGCGTTTACCTTATACATAAACAAATCTTTATAATTATTATTATAAACACGCTTTTTAGTTCTTTTTTTAGTTTACTTTTTTTATCTAGTTATAAAGATGATTAAGAGACATAAATAGCTTATAATAGTCATTAAGTGCTTTTATACAGCATAGTCATGTTTACAAACCGGTTCCCATTAGATTACCAAAGTTAAGCAACGTTGAACCTGGTCAGTACTAAATGGATGACTATTTGGGAAGAACATACCAAGTACTGTATGTTCTCTCCACTTATCTCACTATTGTTTTCAGTTGTCCTGGACGTCTCTTTGCAACTTGAATCAAGCAGTGCTTATTCAGGAGAAATGTGGTTGAGGATTGTGCAACCTTTGCTTCACAATAAAATGCACAGCCACCTTTACAGGTGGTATCCATTGTCTTTCAAGACTGAACAGAGGCCAGGATATGAAGAATGTGTGGCGTCTCTCTGTTCTCAGCTTTTGGTTGTTTTGCATAACACAAGTTTATAAGTGTGCATCAACTTATTAATTTGACATATCATTGCTACTTTTCGGGTTTGAAACAATTTTCATTGGTTGAAAACACTTTGAGTTAACACGTTCCTGTGAAAACTAACTTGCTTTAGGAAGTGACGAAGAAAACGAATCGAATCCGAATGAAGTGGAGAAAGAGAGTAGCAATTAGAGACGTTTGATTTTAGCATTCGTTCGTCAGAATCGTGCCTCAGTAGTGTTATCCCTCAATACGACCTGGTTTTGCTGAATCTGTTGTCAATAGACTTTGAAACCGATTATATATATATTCCCCCTCCCCATTAAAAATCACGATGATCAGTAAATCCGAAACCGTTTAAAAAAAACCGTAAGAAACACACACACATATATGTGTGTGTGTGTGTGTTAATATCATGTGTGCAAACGCGGCACCCACTTTGAATACAGTTTTCTCATTGACAAATGTTCATTCAAAATGAATACATTGCCTATTAATATCTTGAACTCCTCTGCTATCTCATACAACTTAAATTTATAATAGGATTAAACGAGTTTCTGGATTTTTCTTTTTATGTTTCCCAGAACAACTACGAAATTTAGGCGACCTACACGTTCAGCATCATCTGTGTCTGTACGACCATATTTAAAATCATCATATTACCTTTTAACCGTTGTTTTTGAATAACATTTATCACACCATTACTTTGCTTGAACAGTATTTTTTACGATCAGAAAGCAATGCTTTATCAACACACAAAATTCAGATTTTTTTCATCGTTTGGAAATTTTCTAGGAGTAGCTTCATTTAAATAACTGTAATTTTTAAATTAATAATTCAACTGGGCTACAATCTCGACACGTGCTACTTGAAGGTTAGTACTTTATAATAATTGTATAGAGTTTTTTTTATTTTATTAATGGCATCATCTATATACCAGGCCCAGGATTTATTGAGCGATTTATTATTTTGTCTGCCTGTAACATTTAAGTTTGAAATAGTATTTCGTGCAGTCCATAATCCATGCCAGTAACCACTGCATAACCACTACTTCGACATGAAAATATAATAGAGTATTTACTTGCTTATCTGCAGGGGCAGGTTTGACACAAGATTGATTTAAGGAGGGAAGTTCAACTACTTTTGGCTGCTAATGCAAGTACAAAAAAGATTTCATCTTTCTCAGCATTCCCTCAATCATAAGATAATAACAGTTTGCAATTTGTATATATTATAGCTCAATAGATCAACACAATAAATGGCGCTTCTGCACTATCAGAACGAAATTTTTTAGTCGATAAATAGAATTTTCAGATAAAAAAAAATCGTTTCTACTGATTATTTTGTCAATTCTAATAAATTACAATGTTAACTTCCAAACTATGCAGTCGAAATTACCTGAATATTACTGAATTATTAAAAAAAAAAAAAACAACAACTTTAATCGTGTTAGTAGGTGAAAAATTGCAGCCATCTTGTTTTTATAAAATAAATCGAACCGGAAAATTATCTCCCTTTTGAACTTTCCTGTGTCTTATATAAGCAAATATCATTGTTTTTTTCAAATTCTATTTTCTATTTTCTTTAATAAATAATTTTCTACCGTATCGATTTTCGTAAGTTTTGGATATAATCGTCTTAAAAATACGAGGAATACGTAGATACCATTGTTATCATGTGAAATTCAGTTTTACGATTTCCGAAATTTCGTTCTGATAGTGTAGAAGTTCCCAATAAATTAATAAAAAAACAACAACAAAAAAAAAATAACTCATATAAATCAACATTTTTAGAATTAGTGTCTCTTTTTAAAATCAAAAACTCATATGAGGGACCACATGAAGGTTTCTTTCTATTTTATGAAAATTACTCCAGACAAAGCATGAAACCAATTGATGTAAAGAGATAAAAGAACAAAAGACAACTATTGTAAAGATAGTAGGTGCCTACTGACCTTAGTCATGAAAAGCTGAAGACTATACGTAAGAGGATAACAGTCAGCAGAAAGTGAGTTCACATGCTTGCAGTTTTTGGAAAGAAGCTACTGGAATAGAAAGCGAGATTATAATGAGGTATAAAAACAGCAAATTGGCGAAGACCACTAGATCAACGAGTCAATCAAGTTGGCACAAAGGAAGCAGGGAATAAATCAAACAAGTCTGAAAAACATATGCCATAATATTTACAGGAAAAAACTGAGACTAGCAACATCACGTCTATGAGAGAGAAAATGCTGAGAAAATAAAGGATGGGAACAACAAAATTATCAAGGACTCTCAAATGCAACAGATTTACCAGCCCAATCAGGTTGCCATAATGAAAGTGGTGATATGAAAGTGACAGCACTCAGTCATATAACCAAGTATAACCAAGTGATATGCAATGAAATTGCCACTCCGGCACCAGTAAGTTATTCTATTACATAATCATTTACCAATTGATGTACAAGGGTCGTTCCGAAAGTGAAGCCTCTCATTTTTTTTTTTTTTTAGCTCCAAAAGTTTAAGAGTTATGAAGGCAAAAGTGGTTCCATTGAAACGAGTGATGTTTTGCGCTCCAGAATTTATTTTCTTACATCGTCACTACCATTCTCAATGCACTTTGCCCGCGATGAATGATGGCTGTGCATGGGCGTCTGGAGCACACTTTGTCATGTAAGGGTCGTTTCAAAAGTAAAGCCTCCTATTCTCTTTTTTTATTAGGTTGGTATAAAAATAATGTCATTTTCTGATTAACGTTCAACTTCATGTAAAAAAAAATGACATTATTTTTGCAATAACTGAAAAACTAAAAAAGTTGTAGGCCTACAAAGGCGGGATCTGTACCATTAAAACGAGCAACATTTTGCACTCCAAAATTCATTTTCTACATAGTCATCATCATTCTCAATGTACTTTGCTCGCGATGAACGATGGCTGTGCATGAGCGTCTGGAGCACACTTTGTCTCAATGCACTTTTTGCCAGGAATAATAAGGTTTATTTAAAACCGAGAAGAGCAATCATAGAGCCAAGTTATTTGCATATGTATGTGGAATAAATAGATAGATAGATAGATAGATAGATAGATAGATAGACAGACACTGCTACATCTGAACACATTATGCTCGCTGTCCCTATTTTGGAGACAGCACACAGACACGTCTTCCTCCTTGAAATCTCGCCAGCTAAGAGAGAGAAAAACTGTGTTATGATTGAATCTTAGTTGTTGATGTCTGTGGACACAAAACTACGCAGGCACTAATGTTCAGTTTTTAATAAGGTTTATTCAAAACATTGAAAAACAGTGCAAACAAGCTATGTTCGTATGAGAGAGAGAGAGAGAGAGACAGAGAGAGAGAGAGAGAGAGAGAGATGGCTTGACTTGTTGCCTCAATCATACCGAGTGTACTACCACCCTTAGGGGACAGCTCTTGGATACGTTTTCTCTGTTTAAAATGTCGCCAAGAAAGAGACAGAACATCCCTGATCGGAAATCATGTAGTTTCGACTTTCGTTTTGATGACCTTTGACCATTTAAAGCGCTACTAAAATCCATCCATTCAACAACTGCTCTTGTCATGTAAGAGTTTAACCCCCAAATACTCAATAGCTATTTATTTATCTATTTGTAGACTTATCCTCATCTTCATAGTTGTTGTTCCACCAGGTTTCGGCCAACTCATACTCTGGCCTTCTTCAGAAGATTAACGGCAACGGGATAGCAATGCTGAGTCTCATAACTGTATCCCCTGTAATTACTACCTTTCATAGTTGTTGTTGTCCCACCATGTCTTTGGTCAACTAAATCTCTGACCTGCTTTGGGTAGGATTGAAACCGCTATCTTCAGACAATGCTCACCTGGAACTGTAGCGATTCAACACCTCTATCGATTGTGCCACAGGCCCTGAACAACAATTATGAAGATGAGGATAATAGTCCGCAAATAAATAAATTACACAAATTACTCATCTCAAAGGATTCAAAAACAATATATATATATATATATATATATATATATATATATATATATATATATATATATATATATATATATATATATATATATTGTTTTTGAATCCTTTGAGATTGGTCAATTAGAGTTATTTTATATATATGTATATTTCGGTCAAAAATTATGTACTTGTAAAAAAGTTTTTAAATTTTTTTCATAATATTATTTTGTATTCCTGCACATCACCAATAGAAAACGAATAAAGATAAGTTATAAGCTTTTATACTTTTCGTATTCTTTTTTTATATACTCATTATATATATATATATATATATATATATATATATATATATATATATATATATATATATATATATATATATATATATATATATATATAACTCTAATTGACCAATTTCAGAATATTAATAAGCAAACACTATATTATAATATACTCGTAAACAAACAAAAAAATATAATAATAAAACGAAATGCAAGCATTTTTTTCTAAATATGAATTCGTCTACCTCGTCTTCAATATGTATATAAAATACATATTGTAAAAGACAGGGTTGAGTTATAATCAGAATAGCCTTCTCCATCATCTTTCAAACAATATCTCCATTATCTTTCAAACAATAAGTTTCGCAAATGAAGAGTAAATATAGATTGTAGATTGTTTAATGTCACAAACATTCAAGCGCCACACGATTTGGCCCAACCTCCTCCTAGAAAATGGCAAAGATTCTTCTTTACTGAATGACAGTCTCTTGGCGTACGATTTCAAATATTTCTCGAAAGATCAAGGTTAGATTTTTGCTCAGCAACTTTAGATTGGCATGTCGCTTGCATTAGAAATAAAGGACAAGCATTCTACTAGAGAGAGAGAGAGAGAGAGAGAGAGAGAGAGAGAGAGAGAGAGAGAGAGAGTGTGTGTGTGTGTGTGTGGTATAACAGTTTACATCTATTCTTGAACTTATCACTAACAAGCATAAACTCCTATAGTAGAAGCATTACTAATCAAAGCAAATAAACCAAATATTAACAAAAAATAAATTTCGATAACATTAAAAATACCTTTAAAAGTGACATAGAATAATTAATATAGTTAACGACACATGATTTAGTAGCAGACAAAATACACTTCTATAAATATCATAAAATCTGTTCTGTTAATTATCCCTGACGATGGATCCGGACGAATCTGCAAATACTCAGGTTAAAAGTAACTATGGCAGTTACATCAGCCAGTTCTTGCCAGAAGAAAGAAAATTAATAACAACTTAGAAAGGATAAAACCAAAATATGTAAACAGGAATTGTCTATAATAAAACGTGCTAAAGGAAATAATGTTATATATATATATATATATATATATATATATATATATATATATATATATATATATATATATATATATATATATATATATATATATATATATATATATACAGAACCTCCCCTCATCATCTATCTTATTTGAGTGGGTTAGTCATTCCACGTTATGAACATTGAAGTCACCGCAAATGTGAATGTTAGCCGAGGGATGTGCAGACAGGATGTGATCTATTTTCTCAGATATATTCTTAAAGATAGTAACTCTGCTGTTGTGTAGAGGCCAAATATAAATGCAGTGGTGTAAGCAAGTGCAACGCAGGAGCACATATAAGGTAAATTAGGGTCTTCTCTGGAGATTTCCCTACTACACGGGAATCCATTTTTAATGTAGGCACATATTCCATGCCCATGGCGATGTTGGGGGTCAGATTTAGATGTTAAGTTAGAGTATCCTTTAATTGTGAACTCATCTAGGGAAGTGGTCGGCCGTATTCCAGTTTTGCTTAGAAAGAATATGTCCGGTTTTGTTTCCTGTAATTGGGTTTCAACCTCTGGAAGGTTGGAACGTAGACGCCTGATATTGGAGAAGGAGATATGGTAGTAGGGGTCTACGTTAGAGGATGGGGTTCTAGGTTTATTCGTGTTTTTTTTTTTTTTTCTGAAGATATTTCATGTTGAGGTTTTGGGATTTGTGGAACAGGTCGGCATACTTGGTTAGAGCAGGATAGAGAGGGAAAGTAAGAGAGAAAAGGACAGGAAGATTATTTATTTTTTTTTTGCACATAAGGTAAAGCCGTAACAATTACCCACTAGTATGGCATCGAGGGGCCCCACCAGAGACTACTGCATGGTCCAGAATCCATTCACCAAATGGCAATACAGCAGCCCCAGTACTTTGCACCTACTGATAGGACAGCCTCCTTTGTGGTTAATCCAAGGTTCGGGTCCGTGACTATCAGGCGGATAATGTCAGCCCAGATGAAACATTTACCTCCAGCACCCTTACTAGTGACATGGCCACAAGGATAGATATAGAAACAGAAAAATTTCCGACATCTCAGACTACTACTACCGACTTGGAAAGCAGCTTTTTTGTTCACCTTTTGTAAGAAAAATCACTCATTTGAATGACTGAGGGACAAAAAAGGAGAGTTATTGGAGCTGCCGATAACACATCCACTACATTATTTACTCTCTATTAAAAAAAAGAAAAGAAAATAGGTACGAGGGACTTATTAATATCTACTTAGTATAAGTCTGGTGCTCAATTACCAATTTAGAACGCTGTTTGAAGATAGTTAATTAATGCATGGATGTTTTTGGCGTTATCTATCTCGAGTTTGAATCTTTGAGCTTCACCTGATAATTAAAATCCAATAATGAACTTTTTCCAATTTGTGAAGTCGGGATATTTTGTATTAATTTACATTTGAAGAACTCATTTAAAAACTGGTTTAGAGTAATACTGTTTGGGTTATGTGTTAAGTTTACACTGGTTAAAAATGATGCATACTGCAGAGAACAAACCGCGTTTTGAGTTTAGATAATAGTTCAAGGTTTTAATTTGGAAGGTTCTCGTTTTCATGGGTGACTTTTTTTCTTTTCATTTTAAATGTAAGAAAACAGTATTGGTTAATAATAGCATATTTGACAAAAAAGATTTCAGAACAAAAAAAAAAAAGAAAAAGCAAGACAAGATAAATAAAGTTAAGTTCCGAGTTTAAGTCAAAGCTGCAATAAGAAATATATATATATATATATATATATATATATATATATATATATATATATATATATATATATATATATATATATAGAAATATATATATATATATATAGAAATATATATATATATATATATATATATATATATAATATATATATATATATATATATATAGAAATATATATATATATATATATATATATAATATATATATATATATATATATATATATAAAATATATATATATATATATATATATATATATATATAAAAAATATATATATATATATATATATATATATAAAATATATATATATATATATATATATAAAATATATATATATATATATATATATATATATAAAAAATATATATATATATATATATATATATATATATATATATATATATATAATATATATATATATATATATAATATATATATATATATATATATATATATATATATATAAAATATATATATATATAAAATATATATATATATATATATATATATATATATATATATATATATATATAATATATATATATATATATATATATATATATATATATATAAAATATATATATATATATATATATATATATATATATATATATATATATATATATATATATATATAAGAATAACAGTATAGCTACATTTCAAGATCCAAACATTTATTTTTCATGCAAAACAGCTCCTCCAGCATTTTAAAATTTTGGTACATTTTTTACAGATCCATTTCGTTAACATCTCTTTTCAGGCATATACTCCTCAGAAAAATTAGAAATTCTCTGCTTAGGTAGAAAAAAATGCATGATAATATAATGTTGCAAGAAGAAAAAAGTTCATAGCAGACTCAACATTTTATATATGCTCTGTTATATTCAATATACATTAAGCTTCTAAACAAAAAGGATTGGTATACACAAAGAATAAAATATAACTAAAAACGCATATTTTACAAAAATAACAGATTAAACATATATATATATATATATATATATATATATTACATAGAAACACGCGAGCATGAAAAGTAATATGGTTAAGATTTAAACATGAAAAAGTAAAAGTTGCTGAAACTGGAAAAGGACAAGATATTCTAGTAAAAAATATAATAAATTTACAACTTAAAATATTGCAGCATTATGATTTTAAAAAAAATTCAATTGAATATCATATAATCGATCTATATATTAATACAATAGCGTGTGTTTTATTTACATCTGGGGCATTTACTTGTTATGTACTTCCATTTCTTGTCATTTTAATCAAGAATTCTTCATAAGTTTTGGTTTCGATTATGGCTGAAGGAACTCATGTTATACATACATATTTTTTTCATAAGTATTTATTTCAGTTTTGAATCAAGCAAATGCACCCAAGTCATATATATATATATATATATATATATATATATATATATATATATATATATATATATATATATATATATATATATATTTTGAAATCGCAACTTTATAATATATAAAAAATCGATAGAACATTAACTCTATAATAATATATACAAAATCTGCAACAATTAAAATATCATATTTAAGCCTACTTTATGACCGGGTTTTGCCGGGCATTCATGCTAGCTTAGATAAATACTTTTGCAATTTTAACAAAAAAAGCTACAATAATATCAGAGCGTTTCCATTTATACTGAACATCTACAAAATGCCAACATCAATATATTAAATATGAATGAGTCCCTTGGGGAATTTCCACAGGTCCTGCTAGTTTTTAATTAATATTGCGATATTTTAAATTATGAATTTATTACATTTTTTGCAAGAATATTTTGTCCTTTTCTTTCCAGTTTTAAATCTTAACCATATTAATTTTTACTTTTCAGTTTTAAATCTTAACTTTTACTTTTCCATGTTTAAATCTTAACCATATTACGTTTCATGCTCACATTTTTCTATGTAATCCATGCTTTTCCTGACTTTGCTTTGAAATAAAATTTTCTCTCTGTTTCACTTGTTACCTATGAATTATTAGCAACAGCTTTTTTTTCATATTCTGTTATGTCATCATCTCCACTGTTCCCAGCTGATTTGAAGTAGCATAACAAATTTGGTTGCTATGGTAACCAACAGCCAATCAAAAGTAAATAAATAAATAAAAAATAACGCCTCTCCGTTCCTTACAGAATTCTGAGAATTTTTGAACACAGTAATTTGATTATAACTTTTGTTTTACTGAACGAAAATTGAAACTTTTTCTTTCAAAATATAGATGAGAAAATGACCTATGAAATGTAAAGATTGTTTGAAATTTGATCCCAAAATGAGTGAGTGGTGAATTTTTTTTTATTTTTTTATTACATTTTCACCCCAAACCAGGCACATTGCCACTTTGGTGTAGGGGGATACTATCAATGGCAGCAACTGCTGGGGCGCTATGTTGGGATTTGGGCAGCAAGATGTCAGTTCACGTTACACTTGAACTTCTGCATGTCAGTACAGTTAGGGAAGCAGGGACTTGGGATGGAATTCCAGAGTCTAGCGGTTCTGGGGAAGAAACTACTAGAGTAGAAAGATCTTTTACATCTAGGGATCTCTACTGTGTGAGGGTGGGATTTAGCTGCCTGTCGGGTTTGTTGAGGGTGTCTACGTCGTGGGGGCACAAGTGTCTGCAGTTCGTCAGAGCATTCACCATTAAAATACTTGTAGAACAGGCAGAGGGATGCAACGTTTCGTCGATGGGACAGAGGCTGAAGCTTAGATGCCAGTTCAGGGCCTATCAGATTGGCGACTCTCTTTTAAACCTTGTCTAGGAGCGAGAGACTAGTAGCAGATGCACCAGTCCAAATGTGACAACAATACTCCATACATGGGCGAATGGTTGCCTTATAGAAGTACAGGATATTTTCAGGTGTCAGTAGTTTTCTAGCACGGTAGAGAGAACCTACCTTTACAGTTCTAAATGAGTAAAAGTAACACTTAACCATATCATTCAAACACGGTAGTGTTTGAACGATACATACATACATGCTAGTAGAACCAGAACAAGTATAAGCAATAAATATGCCATTAGTTTTAAATTTTAATGTTTTCTTTCATTCGCGATATCGTTCGGTCTTAGTGGCAACTCCTCAAACTGGTAAAGTTTAAATAATAATAATAATAATAATAATAATAATAATAATAATAATATTCACACGTTACTCACTTTGTTGCCTAGAAAACACATCATATTCCATAAATTCAATACTTTAGGATTTTACCAAGAAAATCGATGATGTTAATGCTCATGTACGGGCATTGATGTTTTTGGAAAATAATTGATGAAACTTAAAATTTGCTGAGTAGTAATTCATGTTAAGTTTTTTGTATTCGACTTATTTTAAAAGTTTTTGAGAGCAGGTGTGAATTTGAGTGGTACACCCCCTCCCAATTTAGTTTTAAAAAATAAATAAAAGTATGTGATCATATTACTCACTGGATTGTCGAAAATATATATTTCAAAAATTATAATGATCGCTTAATAAATAAATAAAAAATTTACAAAAAAAAAAAAAATGTGCCCATGTTATCGTTTTTGTAGGAAATAATTCCAAAATATACAATGATCTGGAAAAATACCTTTTGCAAATAAGCTAATATGTTGTTTGGGAGGATTTGGACATAAGAACTGATTATTTGAATTGTTTTAGACAACTGTTCTCATCTTGGATGTTATTCTCATACAATTTCGGCTGATGTAACCTCCAGCCTTCTCCAGGTGCATATTGTTGAACTCTGGAATCTGTATGCAATTTTGAACTGAGCCTTTTATTTAATCCATGTGGGTAGATTATTCTCGTTCCGTTAGCCATTGCTGAGTAGAAGTTTTAAGTTATTATTAATTATATTCTGAGGATCACTTTTTCGATGACTGAAACTTCAACCTCCAGAAGAATATTATTTAAAAACTGGTTACACTTATGACGTTTCTGAATTTTCGAGATGAGGATTGGTTATTCGTATTATTTGAATTCATCGGACTACTGTTCTCCTCTTGAGCGTGATTTTCACAACGTTTCGATCAATATAACCTCCAACCTTCTTCAGGTGTATCTTGTTGAACTCGGGAATGTTTCTGTTAAACTTGGGAATTTGGATGGAATTTTGAGCAGGACCCTTTACTTTACAGGGGTAGCGGGCTCTTGTTCCGTCAGCCATGACTGGATAGAGTTTGCAAGTAGTTAGAGTACTTGGAAAAATCAATTGTAAAAAGTGATATTCTCCTGAAGGTTGAAGGTTCAATCCTCAATGTGGGTGACCGAAAAATACAATTGCGAATTACTTAGGACCTCTATCCAGTCATGGCTGACCGAACAAGAGCATGCTACCCCCCATGAAGTAAATAAAGGGTTCCACTCGAAAGTCCATCCAAATTCCCAAGTTCAACAAAAACATTCTCAAGATACACCTGAAGAAGGTCGGAGGTTATATTGACCAAAACGTTGTGAAAATCACGCTCAAGATGAAAACAATAGTCCGATGAATCCAAATAATGCTTATACTTATCACTTTATCCGTTGCGCTCCTAGTTAATGTGGATACTTCAAGTATGTATATTGGGAACCTTAATGCATTAGGTTCCACTGTCCTATAAATAGGACACCAAATAGTTTATTTTTAAAATCTATACAATAATACACAATAGTACTGCTTACTGCATAATTACTCTGAAGGAAAGATAAAATTCATTTATATTCATTAATTTCTTTTTAAGAGTTGTTGGAACCCTCTTAAAAATTCTTGTGAAATTTATTAAAATTCTGTTCAATGCTGTCTGAATTTATATATATACATGATATCAAACTGCATGCATGTATTGCCAATCTATAATATAAATCTCACCTGTCTGTTTAAATGTATGTATGTATGTATGTTTGTATGTCTGCCTAAAACTTTCGACAGATGTGACGGATTTTCACGAAATTGGTATCGTTTTAGAGCTAGACCCTTCGGACGACAAATATGGAAAAATTGGTTAAAACATTAGTTCTTTCACCCTCAACTGGGCACTTTTCTACAAGGAGGGGTCGCTTTTTTCGCCGATATTTTCGAAACCCATCCCTTCTTTTCGATTGACTAGCCTTAATTTAAACATATGTCACTTATAGTTTGGCGATGGGCGCAACAGCAAAGACGTCACGTTTTCTTTTTTTTTTTTTTTCCACGGTTTTTCCTCCTTCGCGGTACGGGTTTGAGCCTGCCTTTTTTCTTTTTTTTTTGCTCAACACACATCTCCAAACACACGGGCAACGCCGGGTACCCAGGCTAATCTTATGTAAAATTATTATCACTTCTGAATTAGCTCACAAAACTGAATGCAAAAATTACGTACTCATGCTTGATTCATCGCACAATATGTTGAAACATGTCCTATATACGTATGACGCTGCGACTGTGCGTGCAGAACATAATTGCTAAGCTGGATAATCAAAGGCGATGTTGAAATGAATCTTGCAATCGTAAGCTCAGAACTTATTGTTAAAAGTGCAATGTAACTCTTTTTGTGAACTGCTTTGCTTCTCATCACAATCTGTAAAGTTTATTTTGAAAGTACAATCTTTTTAGTTCTAAAATATATCATGTGTTATGTACCCAACGTCCTATTTAGAGGACAATCGATATTTCGCTTCTTCCTTTCAATGTGTGTATTCTAACAAATTCTTAGTCATTACACATGGTTTTAACTCGAGAGTACAAAAATTAGAAAGCCTAGCACTTAATGGTTCGAATCTATGCTTACCTTTAGATGCGTAGTGTTACTACTTACTGCTGTTTGTGTTTATATATATATATATATAAAGTTACGTATGTTTATATATTTGTATGTACAGGTTTCACTTGTAAAATGATTAACCGATCATTATGAATTTTGGAACACACTTCCTCGATGTCGAGTAAGTGTTTTCCAAAATTCATAATGATCGGTTAATCATTTTACAAATGAAGCCTGTACATACAAATATATAAGCAATGCATAACATGGACTATGCTTAGTATGATTTAGTTTTATACAAAAATGGGATAAAAGGGTGTGGAAGACCGCCGTGAAAATTCAGATGTCTCCAATTTTTATGGAATTTTAACAATAGATATTAGACATCAATTAATAAATAATCCATAAATTCTGGTTTATTTGGGGGCAA
Source organism: Euprymna scolopes (assembly GCF_053919585.1). Lineage (NCBI taxonomy): Eukaryota > Metazoa > Mollusca > Cephalopoda > Sepiida > Sepiolidae > Euprymna > Euprymna scolopes. Next base: position 63,622,710 of record NC_136487.1, read on the forward strand.
CTTTAAAGGATTTTAAGAGCAAATCTCTTTTAGAAATGTAAAATATATCAGCTTTGCGTTGAATTTCATCGATAGTCATTAAGACACCAATTCAATAAGATTCCCTGAATTAACATTTCTTCTTATGACCCCTTAAACTTAAATCTTAGACATAAATGCTGGAAAGCCTTCTACTTTAATAGTTTCTTCCTTCAGACTGCCAGGCTTTGGAATTCCCGCCCTGTTTCCTGCCTCCCTGGCTGTATGGAAACACAGAACTTTAAAATGTAATATGAACAAGCATCTAACTCCTCAATTGCCCACAGTATCCTGTTAGACATGATTCTAAATAGTAATCCTTTACGACCAAGTGGCAATACGCCTTGTTTGGGGTGAAAAAGATTAAAAAAAAAAAATTTTTCAGAATCAAAATGATGTAATGGATTTGGATCAAATTTAGAATAAGGATTCTAGACGTAAGGTTTAGTATAATTTTATCTTTATTTTAATCGTTGTAAGGTTGCATAAAAGTGGTGCAAAACGGTCATGTTCGTGGGGGGGGGGGTTTAATTTTACCCGTCCAGGGACGGGTATTCTTCTAGTATATTTATGTATTTTTCCATGGACATGCCATAAGCTAGATGCTTTAAAAGAAGAGATTTAAAAGGGCAGAATGATAAATGAATACCTCAACTGCTGGTTGTGAAAAGGCTTCTTTTTTTTTGTGTGTGTGTGTGGTTTTGTTTATGATAGTGCGTTTGGGTGTCAAGATGCAAATGGAATGAATCATCCACCCCAGGGTCAGGCAGTACGACAGCATTGGTAAAGCCGGTCGGCCGCGTCCAGGACCGGTACTAGATTTTCTAAGACTCACACAAAAAATACCGCAAACAAGCGGGCCGAGTAATGAGTCAATGTAGATATCAATAGTAGATTTTCAAGACTATCATGTTTTGGATATATATGGAGATATATATATATATATATATATATATATATATATATATATATATATATATATATATATATATAAAATAAAACAAACTACAAAAACCAATAAATAAATAAACAACAACAAAATGCTTCACAAAAAAGATATATTTCTTTCTCTTATAATTACATTCCACTCCAAAAAGCACTGATAAAATAAAACAACTATAGAGGACATTTTATTTAGATGAATAAATGAAAATGTTTTATGTGCAAAGATTTCTTTTAAGAATGTTTTTCTTTACAAGATATGACAATTTCAAGGTTGTAGAAACAAGACTCCCTAGAGAAAAAAATAAAATAAATAAAATAATATATATATATATATATATATATATATATATATATATATATATATATATATATATATATATATATATATATAGTCATGATTTGGGGAGGAGTTCTTAAAATTAGAGTACGATACTCCTTTGATTCCTATAAGCGAAATTACTGGAATATTTGGAATTTGTAAAGCCATATTCTAGCTTTGAACAATTAACTAATGTTGTAGCGTTATTGAATGTAGGCGAGCAAAAAGAATGTTAGAAACGGATTTTTTTTTTTTTTTTTTTTTTTTTTTTTTACAGACCATCTACTGGTTGGTCAGTTTTGTACAAATCCCAAGAGCAATAGGAACTTTCTATCATGTCTGAAAGTGACACAATGTTCAATGAGCAAGATCGGAGATGCGCCACTGTACAACTCATGCTCTCTACCGATCCAACCTATGACAACAGGACCATTTTCAACACCCTCCAAGTTCAAATCTGGACGGGTCAACACTTGAGAGCACAGCTCAACAAGGTTTCCAGCCACGGTTATGGTCTTTGGTGTGGTTTTAAGTGAGGGCCACATTATGTCACCTCACATCAAGTCGGCTTAAAAGTCAACACTAAAGTGTACCTGGATGTGTTGAAGAGCGTGGTGATCCCCTGGTGCAATCAGGTGACCGATGGCAGACTCTGGATGTGGCAGCAGGACTCTGTGCTGGCCCACAAGTTTTGTAGTTTTGCCTTTTAGTTAGAGACTCAGGCTTGGCTTCAGGAGTGCTATGACTTTGTACCCTTTTCTCACTGGCCCCCTCCTGCCCCGACCTGAACCTGTTGGACTACTTCGTTTGGTCATATGTTGAGAACATCACCAACATGACCTCCTACAACACCAAAGCCACCTGATCGCCGCCATCCATCAAGTATTTACGGAGCTCCTGCCAGCCCTTATGGGAAAGGCATACCCCAAGTTCTGGGCTTATATTGAGGCAGTCATTGAGACTGAAGGTGAATAGATGTCAGCTCTGCTACATAATCAAGTTACCTGAATTGATTTTTTTCAATAAAAGTTTTAAAATAAAGCTGTAGTGATGTTTTCTTTAGGATGACAAATTTATCATTCCACCCTGTAGGATCAAGTGGTCTATATTCTGGGGGGCTTCCTTGCAGATTGGGGAGTCTATCTGTCTCCATCCATTTATTTACTGAAGTCTTCCAGTGTCTTGTTCGGATCCAGTTTGCAGCTACTCACTGCTTTCTACTATTTGTAGCGAAGCCTGGGAGGCGCAAAATTGGGTCTTCAATGATTGCCTCTCCATTCCTCCTTCTATGTCGAAATTTTTGATTTTTGAGTTGTAGAAGGCTTTCGGGACTTGAGTCTGGAGGTATCTGGGGTGTCTTTAAAAATTTATTGGATTGACAAGTCCCTGGTGTCAATTAACAGAAAAACTCTTTGATGTACTTTTACGTATCAGGAAAAAATAGATATCTACACCAAAAATTACGGAAAATTTGCAAATAGATTTTTAATTCAATATAAAAATTAACTTTTTTTTGCATATGTCCAATTCTAGGTTGGAGTGAACACATTTTATGTCTTTAATTAAGAAGAGTTAGAAAGGAGAAAAAGAAGTGACAAACTTGGAAAATACAATTGTTAACATTTTTTTTTTAATGCATAAACCATAGCCCACTTGACCGTCAAAAAAATGAATAATTTCTTTTAAGTTTTAGATATCATTCATTCACGAAAATGCTGATCAAGACTATATCAACTTTGTGGGTGCTTGTTTTGTAGTTTTTGACTTTTAGTCAGTCAGTCAGTCAGTCAGTCAGTCAGTCAGTCACACACACACACACACACACACACACACACACACACACACACACACACACACACACACACACACACACACACACACCAGGTAAAGGGAATTCTTGTCCTAGAATCCAATAAGATCAAGAGACCACAATAAAAGCATACTATAACTTATTGTAATAATGCGTTGCTTTGGCTTCACATGTATCTAATACGTATTTTATTTTATTCTAACTCAATCAACACTTCTATCCAAGAACACACACCCCTAACGTGAATACTATAACTTATTTAAATGGTCAATCGAGGAGAGGAAAATTATGTTCCCAACTTCTGTACTAACACGGTATTTGAGAGGTTTAAGAGAACTTTAATGGAATATTCGAATATCTATGTATCTCATTAAGAAATCAAGTGTTAGCCCCAGGGAGGGGGCTAACTCTTGATTTCTAAGAACTTAAACTGAAGTAAAATGAAACAAGACATGCAACTGCCATTTTTATAATAGCAACTTCAACTGAAAATGGCAGATGTGTATGGTTTAAAATTTTACTTATATTGTTTATGTGTGAGTGTTATCACTGTCAAAATATGTAAAAAACTATAAGGCATGTGTATGCAGTGTGATGAAGTATGGAAGTGAAACCTATCCAGTGTGCGTTGAGGACATGAGGGGGAATACCGTTGGAGCACAAGGTGGAGCAGGTCCTCATGTCATTGGTTGGATGGAGTAAATTCCGGGAAATTCTACCATTACTAACTAGCAGAGCGTTACCACTGCCAACCAAGAGAATATATAAAGCATGTGTATATTGTGTGATGATGTTGGAAGTCAGTGACGGTTGAGGACATGTGTTGCATGGAGAGAACTGATATGAGAATGATACGATGGATGTGTAATGCAAGTCTTAAAGACAGGTTTAGTTTGGATGACCTGAGAGGAAGATTAAATTTAGAGGGTGACTAGCCTGGGTGCCTGGCGTTGCCCGGACGTTTGGACATGTTTGTTGAGCAAAAAAAAAAAAAAAATTGGTAGTAGGCAGGCAGGTTCAAACCCGTACCATAAAAGAAGAAAAGGATGTGAAAAAAAAAGTGACGTCTTTGCTGTTGCGCCCATTGCCAAACCGGAAGTGACGAAGGTTTAAATTAAGGCTAATCAATCAAAAAGAGGGGATGACTTTCAAAAATATCGTCAAAAAAAAAGCAACCCCTCTCTGTAGAAAAGTGCTCAGTTGAGGGTGAAGGAATTAATGTTTTTAGTCAATTTTTTGATATTTGTCGTCCGAAGGATCAGGCTTCAAAACGATACCAATCTTGTGAAAATCCGTCGCCTCTGTCAAAAGTTTTATACATACATACATACATACATACATTTAAACAGACAGGTGAGATTTATATTATAGATGTGTGCAGAAGAGTAGACTTTAATGGCATGACTATGTCAAAAGAACTGCTGAGAGTTCCTTTGAGTAGGTTAATATAGAAGAGTCAACATAGAAGGTCCACTTCACAAGAGAAAGCTAAGGAAAACACAGGAAGTGACTAAAATTGGTATCATTGATTCCGGTCATCATATAAGTGACTTTACTCAACACCTTGTAAAAATAACAACCAAGATAAGAATAATCTAAGTTGAATGGATCAATCTGCATCTTAAAAATTTTGAAACTCTTTTTGGTACTTGTACAGTTTAATGAAGACATTAAAAAATTAAAATATCGAAAAAATGTTATATTGTACGTATCCGTTTTGGACTGAAGATCTCTGAAAAAAATTTTTACTTAATTTGATCGAGTAGTTTTTTTGTTGCAGCAAAAAAACATGTTTTTATGAGAGCACATTGAAGTCAGCTATTATGGACTGTTTTGAACATGCCACAGGGAGATAACTCAATTTAAAGTGCTGACACTCCCTCCCCATCTTTAATACCAGCTTTTCTTCCTAAAAATCAAACCTTTTGCTCGGTATCATAACAAATTTTTTTTCTGTAAAAAAAAAATCAAACAAAAAAACAACGACTTGATGAAATTAAGTGAAATTTTTTTTCCGGAGAACTTCGTTCCATAATGGATACGTACACTATAATTTTTTTCGATATTTTCATTTTTTAATGTCTTGATTAAACTGTACAAGTACCCTCTTTTTTTCAATCATTGCTACCCTCCTCCGTACCATTTTTCCTTTTATTTTAGTTTCTTGTAGGAAATATGCTGCTTTCTCATTATAATAGCAAAATTCGAAAATAGAAATATTGAATTTCAAGTACAACCAATGGTATCTACTTAACTGTCATGTAGCAGTAATGAACATATCCAAAAATTATGAAAAACGATAATATAGAAAATTGATTATTGATGAAAATAGTTTTCGAAGACAATTAGCAAAAATTAAGTTTTGCTAAAAAAAAAATAAAGTAAAAATAAACAGGAGCATTCAAATCATGACAAAGGAGGTAATTATTTTTTTGAAAACTGAAAAATTTAGCAAAATTCCATTTTCGCGAATTGTCTTTGGTAGTTTGTCCGCCCAACTCTGCAAGTTGGTGATGGATCCAAAGCAACATGAAGCGAAGCTTTTACAGTTTGCCACCAACATTTACAACTATTACAGGAACTGGTAGAATGAAGTTTTAGGTAATGCTGGACTGGCTCCACTCCTCTGTTTACTCCTGAAGCCTTTTACATATATATTATATTTCCACAAGGCATAAGAAGTTTGAAATCAAGCTTACTTTTCCCTAGATAGACTGCCCTCCAAAGATGACAAGCTTCAACCACCTAAAGCAACTGGTTATGGTGCCAGTGGTCTGCCTACACCCTTTCTCCTGTTATTAGCAGTAAGTTTTCTTAACTATATTATTTAAAAAAAAATACATAAAGATACTCTATTAAGATTTGTATATAACAAGGCTAAATAAATATAGCATCAATTTCGAATTATTCAGGTCATCTGATTAGGACCGAACCCACCCTGCTCAATTTATGTGTAGATTCATTTAAATTATTTATAGAATAAATTTTGAAATAGTTAAAGGGAAACAACTCTGCAATCTTTTTTTGGCAATGACCATTCGTTATACGTTTTTGCATTTCTCGAAATCAAGGGCGCAACTGAAAATATTTTTTTACAATTATACAAGCTAATAGATATTCGATCTGTGAGAGGATATATTTGCTAGTAAATTTAATGTTTTCTTTAGATAAATTGATGAACTGAATAAAAAGAAATATTGTATTAATAAAACCTGAGAAACTAATACAAAATATAATCACAAGGATATTCTAGTTAACGTTTATATTTGTATTTAATATATCATCATGAATTATATATCTATATCTACGAGGGGCGTACAATAAGTAATTCCCCTGACCCACTTCCCATAGCAGTAGAGCAACGAAACTTGGCACAGTTATTAGTCTTTCTCTACATAGGAATCATCCAGAGTTATGCATTTCTCCCATCATTTGATGCAGCTCTGGAGACTGTTTTTGTAGAACACCCCAGGTTGGTTCTCTAATCACGACATGACTTCAAAAATAAAGGATGTATCATCTGGGAAACGCTTTCCTTTCAAAAACAACTTCATGGCTGGAAAGAGGTGAAAGTCAGAGGGTGCAAGGTCAGGAGAGTAAGGAGGATGGGGGAGAATTTCATAACAACACACCCGTGCTTCTGATCTGGCGACATGCGAGTTATAGACCGAAACGTTGTCCTGCAGGAGGAGGGTACCTTTGCTGATCTTGCCCCGCCTCTTCATTTTGATAGCTTCCCTTAATTTCCTCAAAAGTGAAGCATAATAGGCTCCTGTAATTGTGGTACCCTTTCCCAGGAAATCTGTCATCACTACTCCGTCCTGGTCCCAGAAGACTGTGAGCATGACCATGCCAGCGGAGGGCTGCACCCTTGCCTTCTTTGGAGGTGGTGAGTCCAAGTGCTTCCACTGCATTGACTGGACTTTGGTCTCTGGATCATAGTGGTGGATCCAGGTTTCATCTTGTGTAATCAGTCTTTTGAAAAACTTTGACTCATCTTCTTGGCACATCTCCAAATTCATCCTCGAGCACTCAACGCGTTCTCGCTTCTGGAATGGTGTGAGCAACCTGGGAATCCATCTGGCAGACACCTTATGCATATGCAAATGGTCATAAATGATAGTTTCCACAGACCCTGTACTAATCTTGACATCTTGGGCTATTTGGCGAATAGTAATGCGCCGATCTTCCAAAATGGCAGCAATAACTTGACGGACAGATGCCTCATCAATGGCAGAAGGGGGGGACCAGGTCTGGGAGCTGTTTCCACAGATTTCAGGCCATGTTTGAATTCACGATGCCAGCGTTTTACAAGGTCATATGATGGGGCATTATCTCCATAAGTTTCTTTCATTTCATCAAAAGTCTCCTGTGGTGTGCGTCCTTTCAAATACAAAAACCGGATAACTGCTCGACATTCAACAGGCTCCATTTCACACCTGACTCAGTTCAAACACCTGTAAAACATAAACCACAATTAGTTCAGAGCTGTAATTTGCCACATAACCCGTAGAGATATAAATCATTGCACATGTAAAATTTCAGCTAGATAAGACAACTGGAAGTGGGTCAAGGGCATTACTTATTGCACATCCCTCGTATATATATATATATATGAATGAATGAATTATGCAAAATTATATATTATGCCGAGAAATAATTATACAAAGTGAGTAACAAATTGCCCTTTGTTTTTATTATTTTTTACTAAAAACGTGAAAAGTTATAGCTCGTTCACTTAGAATGAACACTTGATACCAAATTGATAGTTAGATATGATTAAATGCTCATTTTTGCATTAAATACTAATCTCTATTAATCTCTGACTGTGCACTGAATAGATACCATAATATTTAGTTTGCTGCACTTTGTCATAAAAAAGGGCCAAGACAAAATTTCAGTTCAGTGGTTTCCGAGAAAAAGTAAGAGCAAATGTGGTATTGTGGTGACTAATCCCTATTAATCCCTAACTATGCATAAAACGAATACCATAATACTTAGTTTGCTGCACCTTATCATAAAGATTCATGAAAAATTTCAGCCAGATCGGCCTAGTAATTTCTGAGAAAAAGTGGAACTGACAGACAGACTATTAGAGATATGATATAGATTATTATTTTTTATTTTTTTGCCGGCCTATTTGACATAGCAGTAAATGTTTGGTAATGGGCCAAAAATTTGGGGTCCAATCCTTAGTCGGGTCTTACCAAAGACTTAAAAAATGGTACTTAATGACAGCTTGCTAAAACACTCAGCATTATAATAGGAGAATCAAGAACAAGTGAAGTAATCTTGGGAATGGAGTGGCGCATTCTCTTACACCTCGGTGTCGCAGCTAATCAAAATGGAGCCTTCAAGTTGCCTTCGACCATAGTCGATTACTTAGTTTAACATTTTTTTTTTATCAGGTGAAAATAATAAAGGCAATTTTTCAAAAGTAAAAAAAACAAAACATGTTGGTATTACTTGAGTTAACAACCCAACCTAAGATTTGTAAGTAGCATTCTAATTATGTGTTAGGCAGAGTTAAAAACTGAAATTAATTCCGATTTTAATCACAAATTATTTAGAGTGAAATAGATTTTCATATTATTCGCAAACAACT
>NC_136487.1:63636406-63646406 GCF_053919585.1 Euprymna scolopes
TTGTTTCTGTCTTTCACAATTTGTCCATCACTTTAATTTCAACAGTCACCACAATACCACATTTACTCTATCAACTGCCCTACTGAAAATATCCACAATATATTTTTACTTAAATTAAATCTGAACTACACACACACACATATATATATATTAGTGATGGGACGATCCTAATATTATTGCTAGTTCTTAATTCCGATACAGTCACCAATTTCGTACAAAATTACTGATTCCATGTTAAATGTGCATATATATTTTCTCAAACGTAAAAACACACTTGTAAGTGTTGGTGATCTACAGATTTCAGTTTTACTAATAATTTAAAACCAATATTCATTATTTTATTATTACTACCAACAGTGGAATGTTTTGTTTTAAACAAAATCAAATGAAAAAAAAAAAAAGACAATTAAAGGAATCGTTTTTTGGCATTGGAAAATAGGCACAAATTTTTCCAATTCCAATACACAAAAAATTTCTGATTTTTCTGATTTCTAATTCTGATTAATTGTCCCAAAGCTATATACGCACACACACACACACACACACACACACACACACACACACACACACACACACACACACACACACACACACGTTCCAAGTGTGTAATATGCTGATCTAGTTTGCATATCAATGATCTAAACCCCTTGGAGGTCGCATATTAGGGTTAGGCTTGTATTGTGATGAATAAGAATACATAAAAACAGAAAAACGCATCCATATTGTTAGCGATGAAGGCTGCTGATGCAGATGACTTACCTAAATTGATTGTTTTGTATTATATCATTAACTCGAAGGTGGGGGGGGGCGTTGTCCGGTCGTAAAAAAAAAAACAATAATGGGAAAGAGGGGGTAGGTTTCAACTTTGACCTTTTGGCAGCCAAATTTTTATGCAAAAACTGATTAAAAAGTCTACTGTATGTCTGAATACCTTTTCTGTAAAATTTCAAATGTTTAGACCCAGAATTAGCTGAAAAGTTTGCTAGAGACAACAAAGGTAAAATCTTTTGAACTCTGACCCTTTGGCAGCCAAATGTTCGGCCAAAAACCGATTAAAAAGTTTGCCCTATGTCTGAATACACTTTATGTAAAATTTCAAATGTTTAGACCAAAAATTGGCCGAGTAATTTGGTAGAGACCGCAGAGGTTAAATTTTTTAAAAACTTTGACTCCAATTTTGACTCCTTAACATTTATTATTTTGGGCTCAGATCAAATTAAAAAGTTTGATCCATGTCCAAGTTACCTACATCTAAAATTTCAAGTGTTTAGACCCAAAATTGGCGGAGGAGTGTGGCAGAGTTTTCAAAGGTCAAATCGTTGAACTTTGACCCCGTTGACAGCAAATTTCTGACCGAAAACCGATTAAAAAGATTTTCCCAAACCTCAAGTCTGTAGACTGAAAATTGACAGAGTACTTTGGTAGGGAAATGTACACAGAGAGAGACAATTTCAGTTTACATATATATATATATATATATATATATATATATATATATATATATATATATATATAGAGAGAGAGAGAGAGAGAGAGAGAGAGAGAGAGAGAGAGAGAGATTGAAAATAAAAAAGGAAAAACCGATAATTCATATTTTCATACACATTTTGTCTTTATATCAAAATTGTATCAATATGTCTGATTTCGAGAAAAACATAAATGTCGATATTTTTTCAAACCAGTCATCTTGAGGAAATCTTGAAATAAAGACGAAACGTCGATTAATATATATATACATATATATAAAATAAATTCGGCTTTTCTTTTTTTTCATCACAGTAGATTATTATTTCCATAATTATTATCACACAAAAATTAATGTTTGTATGAATAAATAAACATTAAACAATAACGCTCATCGTCTTTGAGTGCTTTTTGATAATCAGATAAATTTCATTGTATTCACATCTAGCAATACAATCATATATAAGTTTTAAAAATATTTCGTGTTTTCTCCTCACGAGAATTTGTTACCTGACGAATACTCACGAGGAGAAAACATGGAATATTCTGGGTAGATTAAGTGCCATATATGTTTTCAAAAGTTACTGTAAATATATATTTCCCTAAAACCTCTGGACTAGATGGAGGAGGGACTAAAACGTGCTGCTTTGGTTTCAAATGATCTGAAATTGTGTGTGTGTGTGTGTGTGTGTGTGTGTGTGTGTGTGTGTGTGTGTGTGTTTGCGATACTTTTTGAATGAATTCAATGAATTATACGGAAGTGCATTTTGACCTAAATGCGAGTTGGGAGTTCAAAAAGTATCGCAAGCAAAAACAAATAAACAACATCTACATAAAACGCGATACATCCAGCAGTCGTGCGAGATAGCCCAGTGGAAGATGTTTAGGCTTATCATGGGGCCCCGATTTCGCATACCTATAGCTAGCTAGCTAGATAGATAGATATAGAGAAGGAGAGAGAAAGAGAAAGATAGAGAGAGATCCTGGTCTAAAAGGAAGAGTTGTTTTGGTTTACTAAAATTATAAAGAATAAAATCAAAAACCCTTTAAAAGAATACAATTTAGATAAAATAAATATTTACGAGTCATTCATTTTCTACAGACTTTTTTTTGCATGTCATGTGCTGTCGATTTCTAGATTCCAATTAGTTAGACATCCAATAATTTCAAAAGAAAAAAAAAACTCATGCAATTTTGTGTGACGGCAAATTTATTGGAATCAAAGGAAGAATCAGTTCAATAATCAAAGGATTACAAAAATTAAATAAATATAAACAAAGGACGGAATTCTGATAAAAAATTTTTTTGTTATCGAAAAATATTTTTTCCCCACTTCCACTTGCCTATTATTGATTGATTCGATTTAGCATTAAAGTACACGACAAAATATTTTTTCAATCTTTTTTTTATCATTCAGAGGAGAGGAGGAAAAGGAGGGGGTGTTTTGTTTTTAATTAATTCATTAAAAAATGTAAAAAAAAAAAAAAAAAAAGGAGTATGGCTCTGTGCAGTTCTAGGTGGTCCACTTTCTCACATTTTATTTCTTCTCATGAGAAAGCTTAGTTTACTGCTAATCACCTGAGGCAGGCGCCCTGACCGAGAATGTTGCCAGGGCTGTTCAGACATAGTTTGTCAGCTCGAACACTCTTCCCCTTTGGCACTGGCTTTTCAAATCCTCCACCTTCCGACCTCGTGCCACACCTTCCTGCGATTGGAGGAAAGTAAATACTAGTTCTCTAAGTAGTAAAAGACTAATTATACAATGAATTAACGGTACTTCTGCAGTTTACGAATCATGCTATTTTTTTTTTTTCAAATAGAATTTTCAAATGAAATCTAATTTTTATATCTTTTGTTTATTAACTTGTTAGGTGAAAGTTTAGAATAATTAACGAAAACCCTCCTTCGCATGTTAAGAGTGAGTTTCTTAATAATAACGTTGTTACTTCGCCATGGTCCATAAAGTGCAGAAACACGGAATTAACATTGGGAACAAGACCTTCTTCTAAAAAGGGATGATTTTGAAATTTCTTGGTTCTCATCTTTTCTACCTCCCTCTTCTTCTCTCACCTTGTACAGGCCCTTGCAAGATTGTCTTTGCGAAACCTGATGAACGTGTCACAACAGTCAGTGCCTCATATATCCACACTGCTTGTATGGATCGGTTCTTCCCTTACTCATTACTAATGTAGTCCTGTTGACCTGTTGAGGATCTTTCAGAAGCATCTTTTTTCTCTGGCTTGTGTTATTCTCTCCAGGTTCGTAGTAAGGGCCAACGACTAAAACACATACAGATATATAGAGACTAGAAGGAGGACCCGACGTTTTCCAAGATTGAATGAGGATTAACAAATGCTCCCCCCTATTTATATTGTCATTGAAATCGATAAAATCACACATTTTTCAATCAGATACATTAATTGCCTGCTCTAGTTTGGGACCCATCACGGTGCACCGGGAGGAAGCTTCACATGCCTCACTACAATGTATTATGGACTCAATTCCACAATACATTGTAGTTTACATTGTACTGTTGATTTTATGAAAGTATTTTTATATAAAAGCTTAAATTGAAGATTAACAAGCAAAAGTTAGGTACGGGCAAAATGAATGCCGATGCTCAAAATGTATGAATATTTTGACCCCTCCCCTTACTTAAAAATTCACCAAAAATCAGAGAATTAACCAATTTTAATGAAAATTTCAGGATTTATCAAATAATGATCGCGGAATATAATGAACTAATTATTTTTATTTAAATCTTAATGGAAATGTATTATTTTGTTTAAACAAAAATACCTTTACTAAAGTTATGGTTTTCAGTAGTAAATAAAAAACGCCAGAATTTATTTTTGCTTTTTTTTATATAAATAAAGCATCGTAATTTGTAACAATAAAAATAAAATAATAATAATTTTTACAGGAACATTACGAAAAAAACCCTAAAGTCCGTATTAATGAATTCGATATATCTCGAAGAAAAATGAATTTATCGAACTACCGATATTATCATTGAATTATGCTTAATTTTGTTTATTTAATATTTTCACACAAAAAAAATTATAAAAGCAAAAATATTTCTACCTTTTTTTTTTAATTACAGATTTCGCATAATTTTTATATGCAAGATTTTAATAATTTCCTTGCTTGCAAGAATGTGAAACTTTCGGCGTAACATAATTTTTATATAATCTTAAACAATAATTAAAAAAAAAAATTAATTTAAAAACAGGAACATAAAAAATAATTAAATTAAAAAATGATAAAAATTGATACAAATGTTCAGAATAGGAATATACGGATGACCGTCTGGGGGGGGGGGGAAGAAATCTGACACCCCTACCTCCTTTTATTATCATGACTTCATTTTGAAACAGCGTTTTGATTCGCTGAAATTTTGGCCTTCCGTATATGTTGTATATTCGTGTTTACAACCTGTTATCGATTGCATTTTGCTGAACGGCATAATTGCTTGCTTTTTGAGGGCTAATTAAGCTGCATTTTGTATAAACAAGTTTTTTTTTTTAATTCAATATCTTAGGACTTTACTAATTAACTTTGAAATAGACTCAGAAAACTAATATTAACCTTTTAAAGGATTTTTACAATGAATTTCTGTAACTTCAAAATTTAGCTGAATTGGTTAGCTCGCCGTGAAAACATTTTCATAACTTTTTTCACGTGTACAAATATTTTTTTCCTTTAGGAAATTAACTTTAGTCCTTAATCTTTTAAATACAATCAAAAAGTAGTCAGAAACCTTAAAAAAAAAAATCATGATAAATCGGCTTTGAAAACTAGGTCCCCCTATTTTTGCCCGCTCATTTTTGCCCGCTCATTTTTGCCCGTACCTAGCAAAAATCAAGTATCATGGTTCACTTGTGCTCTACACTGAATAATTCAGCTAAACAGTTATCTTCCACATTGACGATTTCATTAGGATGAAACATATACGTATGCGGATAATAAAGAAAAAATATTGATAGCTTCATTTCAAATGGGCACCTGTAAGAGAAATAATATAAACAGTCTAATCTATATATATAAAAGGCAAAACGGCCGCACGCGTTTTTGTATGTGCAGCAAAAGCTTTTTTCGGGGGGGGATTATGTTCTCGAGAGGATTACTATTTTTTAGAACTTTTTATATACTTCCTAGATTATAATATCTACGATTTGCGAATGAAGGTCATCTCTATCTTTTGTTTGAGTGACTTTTACAAAATTTACGTTATTCCTTCCTCTCGCATGTTTTTCGTATAAAAGCGAAACTAATCGAAAGCGAAGGCAGATCTCTGGCTTTCATTCCACGGACGCCCAGAAACAATTAGCTTTGATCAATGTGGGGAAACCCTTCATATCAGACAATTGCTATTTATTTGGACGCTGCCAGAGTTCCCCCTTTTTGGGGGGGAACGACCTCGTGGGGGAAGAAAATAAATACCATAAAAGAAAGCGAAAGCTTCATTAGCCCCAGGCCAGGTTTAAAAGATACTTTCATTTCTTCGCCGACTCCTATAATCCTTAACTTAATTATTATTGAGTTGACGACTTTTTGACGGACATCGATAAATTTGAACACTTTTCACTTCCTGTAACGTCATAGCGTAGGTTTTCTTTCACTTTCTTTTCTGCTTTCGCGTCATGAGTTCAAGCCTGCTTGCATGCCAACACTTTTTTTTTCTCAACACACACCTCCAAACACCCCGGGAAACGCCGGGCACCCCCGCTAGTCTAATCTGAAATGCAAAGTTCTTGTCCACCGGATTTGTTGGACGCTGTTAATACGTTTTACTACATTTTCAATTTTAGATGACATAAAATAGATTTATTTCTCTGCCAGTCGCATAGCTGTTGGACAATTGGTTGGAGCGTTTGGATTTGGATAAAAAAAATCACTGGTATTTAGAAATTCAAATCTTCCGACTGACTAAACAGTTATCTTACACATCGATGATTCCATTAGGATGAAATCTATATGTATGCGAATAATTTAAATAGTATTATCTTTTTGTTCTCCTTCTCCTCCTTCTCCTCCTTCTCAAAATATAATAAAGTTGACTTGATTATTCTCGTATCTCTACAGTTCGAATAGGAAGATAAATGAACAAATTTTTGCCATTCAGTACATACAGCATTTCTTACAGCGTGTTTCGCACAAATACTAGTACAATCCTTTCCCGAATACAAATTACTACATTTATTCCTCTCAAATACGTATTCCCATGCAGACGATAGTAAACTCTTTTATTCTATATTTATTAAATCCTCTCACTGTTCCAGTTCATTGTCAGAGAACTACCTCCATTACCATGTCTATTTCTCCAACCTTCCAGAGGTTGAAATCCAATTACAAGAGACCAAACCAGACCTATTCTTCCTAAGTGAGACTGCCATTGGACCGACTATTTCCCTAGATGAGTTTGTAATTAAAGGATATTCTAATTTAACATCCAAATCTGACCTCCAAGATCGCCATGGGCATGGAGTATGTGCCTACATTAGAGATGGCTTTCCATGCGGTAGAGAAGACCCTAAATTGCCCTATATGTGCTTCCGGATTGCACTTGCTCACACCACTGCATTTATATTTGCCCTCTATCGCCCCCATAACAGTGGAGTCACTATCTTTAAGAGCATATTTGAGAAAATTGACCATATCCCGTCTGCTTATCCTTCGGCTAACAATCATGTCTGTGGAGACTTCAATGTTCACAATGTGGAATGGTTAATCCACTCAAACAAGACAGATAATGAGGGGAGGTTCTGTCATGATTTCTCCATTGCTTACGACCTAACTCAGACTGTTCACGAACCCACCCATGTGTCGACACTGATGGTCAGTAAACAAGTCTCCTAGATCTTTTTCTTACAACTTGTCCTGAGCTATGTTCATCTTCCGTTCTGTCTCAACTGGGATCTTCCAATCACTTGGTTGGCTCAGTTGGATAAAAAACAAAATGTCATAAGTCCTTCGACATACTTCTCCATCGTACAGTATATCGATACTCTATGGCTGACTGGGATAACTTTCGTACATATATATCAGATCTACCTCTGCATCCCATGTTTAAAAAGAATGTGTCCTCTATAGTATCACCTGATGGAATGGTTAATTGTAGGTATAAACGGCTTCATACCGTCCAAAAACTTCCAACAAAATCCTAACAGCCAGCTGTGGTTCTCTCTAGCAGGTGCTGCTGCCATTGTGCACAGAAATCACTATTTCCATTGTTTCCAACATGATAGATGTACTGAGACTAAAGCCACCTTCAGGACTGCCAGCAACCACTGTAAAGGAGTAATAAAGAATGCAAGAGAGTTGTTAGATCACTCGTAGACATTTATGCTGATGACACTACCATCTATGGCAATACTTCAAAGGCCGTAAACAATCAAGTTCTTTCTGATCCTCTCTTCTCTGATCTTGAGCATGTGGTGCAATGGAGAAAGAGGTGGCTGGTTAATTTTAATGCATCTAAAGCCAAGCTTCTATCTTCCCATCATCAACGCTCTGATCCCCATCTGACATTAATTGAAATGAATGACTCTCGTCTTGAGGAGCTTCCATGTTTTGACAAGCTTCTGGGTCTGACCTTTATTCCTGATCTGAGATGGGACACGTGCGTCAAATCAATTGCCAAGGCTGCTGGAAAAATGCTTTAGATATCTCACTGCTGATGCAATTCTCTGCCTGTATAAGAACCAAGTACATCCAAGGATGGAGTACTGTTGCCACATCTGAGCAGAAGCTGTTAGAAGCAGCTTATCCTGCCTTGATAGAATTAAAAATAGACTTTGTAGTCTAGTGAGGGATGTCCTTTTCTATTCCCTGCAACCTCTTTCCCACAGAAGAGACGTTGTGAACCTATTCCTGCTTTATCATTATTTTCGTGACAAGTGCACGTCTGAGTTTTTTTTTTTTTTTTTTTACATGGGTGTCACCACTTATCAAGGCCCAGAGGCCACTCGAGGATAAGGGTTAATAGGTATACATTAGTCATTGTGATTTTAGCATAGTAAACAGTGGGAATTTTGTAACTTGGATTACTTAGGGGGACGGTTCAATTAGAACTTGTTTACATTGGACTTTTTCTTTTTTTTCATAGGCATCAACACATTATCAAGGCCAAGAGGTCACTCAAGGATAAGGGTTAAAGAGTGTACGGTAGAAATTGGACAATATAATAATCATTAGTAATGAAAATTTGTTAAATTTGATAACTTATATGGAACGGCTCATCAAGAACTTATTTACGTTAGACTTGAAGACAACCATATTGTAGTCTGCCGGTTTTCAGTTTGAGTTTCAATTTATGATCCTTCCTGGCCTGACTTTCAAGAAAAACACTTGTCTAGCTAAAACCACTATCAATAATTTTCCCCCACTTTTTATCTGTGCCTAAAACTACAGTATGGATGTCTTCAAGTTCAACATAAACAAGTTCTTAATGAGCCATCCCTTTCAGTAATTCAATTTACCAAATTTCCACTACTAACGATTACTACAATATTTTCCTATTGACTATTGTACGCGCATTAACCCTTATCCTCGAGTGGCCCCCGGGCCTTGATAAGTGGTAACTCCTTCGTAAAAAAAAAAAAAAAAATATCATTAATTTCGTCGCACTGTTTCTTCTTGGAACGACAGCAGATCCAATTTGCTATGGACATAATAATCAAAACATTTAAATCATCTTATAACATTACAACATCAACGTCACATACATGTACATTGTATTACAAAGATTACTCTTACTGATCATATTTATTCTTAGTGTTACATATACATTCATCTAACATGTTTACGCTAGAAAATATTTATAATTGGATACAAAAAATAAATTTAAAGCAAAAAAACACTATTACATAATTACGTAATTCAAGTAAAAATTCTAAATTATCAAAAATGATTGAATAAAAAAATGATTACAAAAAAAAATAAAATAATGCAGTTTTTTTTTTTTCTTTTTGCGGTTTAGTCTATTCCTTTTGGCAACTTGACTTATCTCCCTTGTTTTCACCTTTTCGCTATTTCAAATTAGAAAATGGCGGATCGATAATGACGATTTTTCTTTGTAAAAAGTAGTTCTAGCAGATGTGCTCTTATCATTTTTCATAAGTTTTGGAATTTTTATTAATTTCGACATGACAGGCAATTATGTAATAGTATTTTCTTTTTTTTTTTTTAATTTAAAATGAATAATTTTGATTTATTAGATATCCAATTATAATGCACAAGCACCAAATAGTTTTGTTACTTCTACACAATTTGATCCGAGCTTTCAAAGTTACTATGTACTTTCAATGATTCTCTTTACATAATATCCTTTCCCAAGAACACGGGTAGGCTAGTTATTAAATATATATATATATATATATATATATATATATATATATATATATATATATATATATATATATATATATATATATTTAAAGGGGGTTAGAGCAATTTTCTATAGAGTAAAGTGTCTTTTATTTAAAAAAAAACAAAAAAAAAACACCCAATATTTTGCTGATGAGGAGACTTTGTT
>NC_136487.1:63651406-63741406 GCF_053919585.1 Euprymna scolopes
ATAAAATTATATGGGGAAAATAAACTAATTTCTCCATCCAGCCAGTTATTATTATTTCTTCCTCATCTGAGTTGTCTTTTTTTCAGCGTAAATTTAATAACTTACTCTGAAGCGGATATAAGCAACATTTTACAGAAGAACTTAGATATTTTTATCTTTATATTAAAAAAAAGATTTCAAGGTATATTTTTTTCAAGCATATTTTATGTTGTCAAATAACGATTATAAATAAGTGTTTTTTAATATAATATCTGTGACATTAGGTTTAAAAATAAAATTATAAAGGAAAACGTTATCAACACCAAACATAAACTATAGTTTCAATTATAAATGTCTAAGAACCTTTTTTTTTATTTATTGTCCAGGACACTTTGATCATCGTCTCATCAGTAGGATATGTGATCCTGAATGGCTGTAACGTAGTACACACAAGGAATATAGGACAAGTAATAACTCTCCTCTTTTTTTTGCAACAATAACATTTATTTCTGAGTACGTTCCCGAATAAAGCATGATCATGCTCCTTCTCTCTGACCTCTGTCCTCTTGAACGTTATTCGGTTTGTGCACACGTTCTTTTTATAATCCTTTTCTTTTTCCTTAAAGTGACGTCACTTCGCACACGGCTCGGCATTTGCATACAGCCGCCATACTCTGTTACATGGGTTTCACATGTAGCCGACTTTCATTCTCCAGATATGTTTGGATTGCAGAAAGGATCGTGACCGTTTACCAATCATTTTCGGCTCCCTGTTGTATCGTCAAGTTGAAAACAATACATAGTTGTATTAATATAGAATAGATTTATTTCTATAGGTACAATAATATAAATCCGTGTCAGGTAACAACTGGTAACTCAGTTGTCAAATAAACTGCTAATGGTTCGCTATGAGTTTGCCTTTCCAACTTGCAGTTTCAACTCTCAACTACCAGTTTCACTCTCCTTAAATATGCGTGAACTGTAGTAGTCACAACATTCTATCTATATTTGTCATGTTTTCATTGCACAGACTATCATACCAATGTGCATCAGATTTGAATACCCTAGTGCAGTCATCAGCATTTTATGGCCACGTCTAGAAATCCTTGCAAAAATCGTGAAATCAAAAAAAAAAAAAGAAAAAAAAAAAAGATGAAGGACAAGATCAGAATTCGTTAGATGATGGTCAAGTCTTGCCTGCCCACTTGGATAATCCTAACTATCAAATCTAAGAGAATTAAACCAATTTATTTTTTTCACTTTTAATTTCATTGGAGTTGTTCCTCTTGATCTTACAGAAAAGAAATAAGATATTTTCTTTGTTGTTAACATGTCCTAAAAGCGGAAGTCAGAAATCATGTGACTTCCACCCAAAAGTACGGTTCGATCACTCAGCCTCCGGACATTGACAAAAAAAGACACAGGAGATCATTGTCTCGGATAGCCCCATCAAGGACGGGGGGGGGGGAGCGTACAGGTAGCTGAAAATCGGCCTATCTTCTACGTTATTGGTTTTCCTTGAATCCCCTCTCTCTCTCCCTTTCTCATACACATGTATTTCAGTTTTACATCTTTATTCTGTTCAAATAAAACTTTTACAAAAAAAAAAAAAAAAAAAAAAAAACAAACAAACAGTGTCCATGAGCTTTTCTATGAACATCCGAGTTTAACAGCAATAAAAGCACTAACGACAGTTTGGGTTGCCTCAGAAGCTGGGCAGGAGCTGCTAAAAACAGCCTATCCTGCCTTGACAGAGTACAAAATAGACTTCGTGGCTTAGTGGGGGATGCCCTTTTCTCTACCCTGCAACCTCTCTCCCACAGAAGAGACGTTGCGAGCCTATCCTTGTTTTATCGTTATTTCCATGGCAGGTGCTCGTCTGAACTCCAATCTCTGGTCCCCCCTCGCCAATCTTTCACGAAAAACACCCGTTTAGCTGAATCCACTGTCAAAAGTTTCCCCCACTCTTTATCTGTGCCTAAATCAAAACGCGGATTCCATGAACAAAGCTTCTCTCTTAGAACTGCACGCCTGTGGAACTCTGTTCCGTCTGCCTGCTTCCCACTGGACTACAACTTGGATGTGTTCAAGTCCAACGTTAACAAATTCCTAATGAACCGCCCCCTTAAGTAAACACTTCATCTAATCTCCACACTAACGTAATGTACTTGCAATAACCCTTATCCCTGAGTGGCTTCCGGGCCTTGATAAGTGGTGATCACTGTGAAAAAAAAAAATGATGTATGTACACCTGCGATAAATTTTATTCCACAAATAGACAAACAAGTCTCAGACTTAAATGATTAAGACACTGTCCCACCTCCACTTCCATACCAATAGGTCACTTGTTAGATTCTTTCGATTTTCAGCGTCCACTGCACACAAGTAAAATAACATTTGCTTACGTCATCTAATCTAATCTTAGGTCAATAGGCTATTGACCTAAGATTAGATTAGATGACGTAAGCAAAGCTGACTTATTCCGCACTCTTTACTTTTTCGGACAATGCCATACTTTGTTGGCTATGTTCTTTTGACTCATTGACACTATAGACGAGGAATGTTTATAACTTTATTCGTTTGTTTACAAAATAATTCTTTGTTTTTATTACTAGAATCCTCTTGAGATGAGTCATTTATTTATTTTCGGACTATTATCCTCATCTTCTAGTTGTTGTTTCACAACGTTTCGGCCGACTATTACTTTGGCCTTCATCACGGAAAGGGGATAGGAATGCTGAGTCTCTTAACTGTATTCTCAGTAATTACTGCCTTCCATAGTTGTTGTCGTCTCACCACGTTCTGGTAAAGTAAACCTCTAGCCGGCTTTGGGTAGGATTGAAACAGCTATCTCAGGACAATGCTCACCTGGATTCAACGCCTCTGCACCACGGGCTCTGAAGGGCGATACAGGTTGGATTTTTTTGGACTTATATATCCAAGTTTTTCCGTTCTTATCTGATCTTCCATCATCAGGTCCCTACCGAATGATATATTATTTTTATTATTGGAATCCTTTTGAGGTGAGTAATTTATTTATTTATTTATTCATCTATGTTGAGGCGAGTAATTAATTAATTTATTTATCTATTTTGAGGTGAGTAATTTATTTACTTATTTATCCATCTATTTTGAGGTGAGTAATTTATTTATTTATTCATCTATTTTGAGGCGAGTAATTTATTTATTTAATCATCTATTTTAAGGTGAGTAATTTATTTATTTATTTATTCATCTATTTTGAGGTGAGTAATTTATTTATTTATTTATTCATCTATTTTGAGGTGAGTAATTTATTTATTTATTCATCTATTTTGAGGCGAGTAATTTATTTATTTAATCATCTATTTTGAGGTGAGTAATTTATTTATTCATCTATTTTGAGGCGAGTAATTTATTTATTTATCTATTTTGAGGTGAGTAATTTATTTATTCATCTATTTTGAGGCGAGTAATTTATTTATTTATCTATTTTGAGGTGAGTAATTTATTTATTCATCTATTTTGAGGCGAGTAATTTATTTATTTATCTATTTTGAGGTGAGTAATTTATTTATTCATCTATTTTGAGGCGAGTAATTTATTTATTTATCTATTTTGAGGTGAGTAATTTATTTATTCATCTATTTTGAGGTGAGTAATTTATTTATTCATCTATTTTGAGGTGATTAATTTATTTATTCATCTATTTTGAGGTGAGTAATTTATTTATTTATTTATTCATCTATTTTGAGGTGAGTAATTTATTTATTTATTCATCTATTTTGAGGCGAGTAATTTATTTATTTAATCATCTATTTTGAGGTGAGTAATTTATTTATTCATCTATTTTGAGGCGAGTAATTTATTTATTTATTTATTCATCTATTTTGAGGTGAGTAATTTATTTATTTATTCATCTATTTTGAGGTGAGTAATTTATTTATTTATTTATTCATCTATTTTGAGGTGAGTAATTTATTTATTTATTTATCTATTTTGAGGCGAGTAATTTATTTAATCATCTATTTTAAGGTGAGTAATTTATTTATTTATTCATCTATTTTGAGGTGAGTAATTTATTTATTTATTTATTCATCTATTTTGAGGTGAGTAATTTATTTATTTATTTATTCATCTATTTTGAGGTGAGTAATTTATTTATTTATTCATCTATTTTGAGGTGAGTAATTTATTTATTTATTCATCTATTTTGAGGCGAGTAATTTATTTATTTAATCATCTATTTTAAGGTGAGTAATTTATTTATTTATTTATTCATCTATTTTGAGGTGAGTAATTTATTTATTTATTTATTTATTCATCTATTTTGAGGTGAGTAATTTATTTATTTATTCATCTATTTTGAGGTGAGTAATTTATTTATTTATTCATCTATTTTGAGGTGAGTAATTTATTTATTCATCTATTTTGAGGCGAGTAATTTATTTATTTATTTATTTATTCATCTATTTTGAGGTGAGTAATTTATTTATTTATTCATCTATTTTGAGGTGAGTAATTTATTTATTTATTTATTCATCTATTTTGAGGTGAGTAATTTATTTATTCATCTATTTTGAGGTGAGTAATTTATTTATTTATTTATTCATCTATTTTGAGATGAGTAATTTATTTATTTATTCATCTATTTTGAGGCGAGTAATTTATTTATTTATTTATTCATCTATTTTGAGGTGAGTAATTTATTTATTTATTCATCTATTTTGAGGTGAGTAATTTATTTATTTATTCATCTATTTTGAGGTGAGTAATTTATTTATTTATTCATCTATTTTGAGGTGAGTAATTAATTTATTTATTTATTCATCTATTTTGAGGTGATTAATTTATTTATTTATTTATTCATCTATTTGTGGACTATTATTCTCATTTTCTAGTTGTTTCATAACGTTTCGTCCAACTATTCCTATCCCATTGCAGTTTACCACCTGACGACAGATGAGAACGAAAAAACTTGGATTTATAAGACCAAAAAATTCAACTTTGATCGCCTTTCAGAGGCCGTGGCACAGTGAATAAAGACGTTTAATCTCTATGCTTCCAGATGAGCATTGTCTGGAAATAGTGGTTTCAATCTTGCCCAAAGTCAGCCAGAGGCTTAGTTGGCCAAAACGTGGTGAGACGACAACTATGGAAGGCAGTAATTACTGAGGATACAGTTAAGAGACTCAGCATTCCTATCCCGTCGCAGTTTACCACCTGAAGAAGGCCAGAGGAATTGTTGGCCGAATTATAGTGAAACAACAACTAAAAGATGAGGATAATAATCTGCAAATAAATAAATAAATAATTCTTTGTTCTTTTTATTCTGTCATCAAACCTATCTGTAGGCAATCTGGATTGAAAACCTATGCCCTGTCTCGTAACATTACATAATGATATTTCCAGTTTGCCTGTATGCATTGGTGGCTCTAAATTACAAAAATGAGGAGGCAACGGTTTCAAAACGTGTATATTACTTAGCAATAAGGTCCTGTGAAGTAAGGCGTTCATACCACATTATAACAACACTTCTAAATGGACATTTTAGAATCTGTTTACGATACTTTTTTTTTTTTTTAAAGGAATAATTTCCTAGTAAAAACAAACAAAAAACGCAAACCCATCAATTACAATCTGCTCTAAAACATCATTTGATTAGTTAAGTGCTTTCCTTGCTTTCAGAAAACCATCTGCAATTAATCAAGTGGAATTAATTATCCTCCATTTCGTAAATTCCCAACGTGTGTCTGCAGAAGCTTGGGGCACTGGTTACCTCAAATATATTCAGAAAGTTTTACTTTTCTGACTACAAATAAAGGCATGAAGTTTTTGTGTTGTTGTCATATAATAAAAGAGCAAATAATGTTTGCACTTAAAAGTTGTTTATACTTAATGAAAAAAGAAGAAAAAAATGCTACTTTACTAGAGAATAAGGGTTTACTTCCCTTATGCCAACACATTCCTCAAGGAAATTATATAAAGGATAGTCGTATACATGGGTGTATGTATGTCTATGGAGAAGAATAGGCTGGGCGGAGGAGGGAGAAGGAGAAGGAAAAGATTGACAGATAGAGAGAGGTAAGGCGATTAAAGTTTTAATAGAAATATGTTCCACTTGTGCCCTGGGCAACGCCGGGTAGCCCTGCTAATGGTAGAACGACAAAATATTTTTTTCATACAAGACAACAAAATAAAATGGTTGAATAATAATTTTTTTGGAAATGATGATAAAATGCTGTTATTACCAGAAAAAAGATAAATTCCCTTGAATAATTATGCATAAAAGAGAGACTATTTAAGATGGACATGTTTATTGTCCAGGGGTGGTAGTGAAGAAAATGGACCAGTAACTATTTAAAGGCTGTAGGAAATATTAACATTGGGTAGCAGGATATGTTCGATTTATTGACCTTTGTGTTAAGGGCCCGATACGCTTCTACTGCACGCTCTGCTACCAAATGTTAATTTTCCTACAAACTCCACACACATTTAGTGGTTCACTTACTTCAACCTCAGGGCAGTAAGCTTGTTTGTCTTGAATAATGTCAGGTAATTTTTGCAACGGTTGGTTAATTGTAGAAAAAGAAGTAAATTTGAAAGAAAAGAAAAACATCTACAAACCTTAACTCTTGCAAATTGCATCAATATCTGAAATAAAATAAACACAGATTGTAATGAATGGTGCAAATCCAAAGACTGAATTGTCTGACGCCTTTATAAAAAAATTAGCGTCATAACTTCTTAATTATTTAAAAGATGTTCTTCTGCTCCATTTGTTGGATGCAGATCTCCATAGCAATTATTTTGGTACTTATACAGAATAAGGAAAAATATATCATTCCTGTTATAATGAAAATAATTCAGCAAAAAGTTAATTGAAAAATGAAAACAATATATTTTTTGTCGTTACAAAGAAAATGCAATGAATAATTATTGGCTAATTGTTTACAAAACTTTAAGAAAATTCAAATTCAAATCAAGAAAATGAAAACACTCATTGTAAGGTAAGTTTCATGAACAAGTGTTTATTTTTTTAATGACTTTTTTGTATGATTTCTTTTCGGTTATGTTTTTTTTGTTTGTTTTCAAATCAAGATATATATTTAGTTCTTTTTTATAGAATCAAGTAATGATAACAAATAAATGTTTTCTGAAATGACGTTGGCGGCTGCGATTTCATTGTCTCAGCGTTTTGTCACCTTTCTACATTTTATGTAAACTGCCCAGAAAATTCTGACGATAACACGGTCCTTATTCTGGATTCTTACCATCATTTTAAGAGCTCACAGCAATCTTAACTGGAAGTTACCAATCTATTAAAACAAACTGACGGGTATGTCTGTGTGTTCTTTATGTTATTGCATGGAATCAAGTGTCCATCTTCTTGTTTTTTTCTTTCTTTTTTTTACAAGGGAATCACCGTTTATCAAGACCCAAGAGCAACTCGAGGATAAGGGTTAAAGACTGTATGGTGATCACTGAGACAACATCATAGTGATCATTAGTGATGAAAATTGGATAGAATTTGATTAGAGAACAGCTCAACAAGAACTTGTTTACATTGGACTTGAAGACGACCATATTGCAGTCAGTCGGAAAGAACAGAGCAGAACAAAGTTTCACAGGTGGGCAGTTATAAGAAAGCAGCTTTGTTCATGGAATCTGTGTTTAGATTAAGGCACTAATAGAAAGGTATTGAGAATTTGTGATTGAAGAGAAATGAAAATCTGAATTTAAGAAGTTACATCAGCAAAAATGTCGTGAATAATGAGAATAATA
This sequence comes from Euprymna scolopes, assembly GCF_053919585.1. Taxonomy (NCBI): domain Eukaryota; kingdom Metazoa; phylum Mollusca; class Cephalopoda; order Sepiida; family Sepiolidae; genus Euprymna; species Euprymna scolopes. The sequence continues at coordinate 63,659,150 of NC_136487.1, forward strand.
GTCTGAATAATCGTAATACAAATTATAAATCCTTATCTAAAAAAAAAATGGAAAATGGAGTCGAATATCACATTTCTCAAGTGAGAGAAAACTTAAGTTTTCAGATCAGTTTCTCACAGGAAATCATGTGAACGAGATATGATCAATAATGCAGAATAATCTAAGGTGAATGTTACTTTGGTGTATGGGCGTTTGCGTCACTCATTTCTTAAGTTAACAAGTTTAAGAAGCAAATAATTACTTAAGATAATGAGTCTCTCTCTCTCCTAAGATAATTCTCTCCAAATAAAACCTTGAAGAAAACTCAGCAAACGTCTCCTCATGTTCTCATTCTTCATGCAAAGAAGTGACTATAAAAAAAGACCCTGTATAAACACCTCACACATATAAAGAACCCACATATGTACAAATACACTTATTTTGTTATTTAAATATTACAATATTTATTTGTAAAAATTACTAGAGAAAACAATGAAAGTGTTCCTGAAACTCTAAGTTCTCACCCAAGGGTACTATGAAAAGATAACCCCTTTTAAAATTTCAAACTATTTTGATTAAATTTGAATCATATGCATACAATTTTCCAGGGAAGACAATCAAAGCAGTTCCAAATGTCTGTGCCCCTCATTTTGCTAAATTTCTATGTGCCTCCTTGAAAGAAGTTAAGGGAGCAGCCCCCTTTTAAAAATTTGTAGTAGATTAGAAATTAATGTGTGAGACGAATGATCATAATAAGCAACTCCTTTTCTTTCTTTGTTCGTTTGGCTTACTTCTTTCTTGGCAGTTTAACATTGGATTTGTACATAAAGATGCGATTTGATACCAAAAAGCAAATGGTTTGAATTGTTGCCCTTTTTCTTTCTCCAGTTCATTGAGATTTGCTCTCTTCATCACTTCAAAATCAAGTTAGTTTTCACAGGAACGTATTAACTCCAAAATTTTTTCAAAGCAATAAAAAATCTTTTCAAACTTCAAAAGTAACAAGTCTATGTCAAAATAACAAGCCTCTTCAAAACTCTTATAAAATGTTGGCTTGGTTAACTGAAATGAGAATTCTTCCATGATGACGCCTGCGATGTGCTTCGAATTTCAGTGTCAACAATGCCCATCCTAGAAATAGTGAACTGTAGTGCCCTATGCTGAAATTCCCTCAAGCCTGCTACCATATCTCAAGCGAAACAGTCACTCAGAAGATAAACTCACATACATACACACAATGCAACTTTTAAATAACCTTCCTGGCACTTTTCTCTATTTCCTGTTCAAGAACTTTAAAACAAACTTTGTTTTTTCAAAGTATATTTTATATCTCTGTAAAATTGTTGATATGAATATATTTTTTCATTAATTCATGTTTCCTCGCTTTCATTCCAAAATTACGGTTGTTACGTTAGCACTTGCTAATTGGTGACCCATTTTGTGTAATTGGTATTGTAGAAAAAGGGCCTAATGTTACTCATTGCGAGCAACATCTTGTTAGATTGTAAACAATTGATTCACAATGTGATGTAGTTATATAGACTACATGTGCAAAACTGGATATGTTACAGTATGCATGATGATAGATAAAAAAAATCAATCAACTAATTAGCTAATCAATTAATTAACAAAATGGTAATTCGTGAAGCCAAAGGAAAAAATTTGGAATCAAAGTGTGAATGGACTATAGTGTTGTACAAAAAACTTTGTTAAAATTTGATTGATTTTTTTAATCTGTTATTCTATTTAAAATGCCTTTTTGTTTCTATATATTTTTTACATGTTTTCAAATTCATGCTGACTAGTGAGGCATTATTTTTTACTAATGTTTGTCCTCTGATGTTTGCTCTTTTGAATCGGAAAAGTCTGACGAGTCGCATGATGATGTTCACTCTGAACGCTTCTTTCTTAAAACTGCCCGCCTATGTGACACTGTTCTGCTGGCTTGCCTCTTGACTGACTACGATATTGTTGCCTTCAAGTCCAATGTAAACAAGTTCGGAAAAGTCTGACGATGTTCAATCTACACAGGTCTGAACGCTTCTGCCCCCCCCTTCCCAGCAACCTGCTTTTATGGTGCCTGGGCGTACGAGTAAGATGTGATTTTTCATGAATTGTGCGAGACCAGGGGCATTAAAAGATCACAGTCGCCATGTTGGATCTTTTCATTTTTTCTTCTCGGTCCACGGGACAGACAGACACGAGCACATTTTTGCAGTAAGCCTTCTCTATTTTCCTCACAGATGTAAGGAGCCTATCTTGAAAAATCCATGGATTGAGGTATTTTTCTTTATTATAATTCCGGATTTGAATTTTTAATCAATTAATAAATATTGTAATTTATTCAGTTTTTATTTCATCATCAATTTTTCTTTTTTTTTTTTTTATATAACATTGCTTCATTCAGGCAAGAATTTTCCTATAGCCCTCTTATGCTGGTGTCGTTTTGATTTTATAAAGACAAAGAGCAACTCAAGGATGAGGATTGCTGAGATGGAATGATTGTTAATTAAAAGATGAAGAACTTAGAAGATCAGGAATTATTAATGGAATGGTCCAGACATGTTACTCACAAGGAAGCAGTTGCGTGGTAATGTGTTCCACATACTAGAAGTCTTTACAAAGAAGCTCTGATCATGGAAATTTCGTCCGATGCTAGACAAAGGTGTCACCAGTTACCAAGGCCCAGAAGCCACTCGAGGATAAGGGTTAATAAATGTACAGTAGTCAAAAGGAACCTGTCATAGTAATCATTAGTAGTGGAAATTTGGTAAATTGGATTAAGGGAATTTGTTCATGTTTGACTTGAAGACAACCATATTGTAGTCAGTTGGAAAGCAGGAAATTGGAACAGAGTTCCACAGGCGTGCAGTTCTAAGAAAGCAGCTTTGTTCATGGAATCTATGTTTAGGTTTAGGCACAGATAAAGATGGAGGAAGAAACGAATATGATTTTTTGGGGGGTGGGCGTAGTAAGTCAAGTTCATGCTATGAATGTCTTACAAAGAGAAACCAGAGATTGGAGCTCAGTCGAGTACCTTCTATGGAACAATGAAATGAGAGAGAGAGAGAGAGAGAGAGAGAGAGAGAGAGAGAGAGAGAGAGAGTAGCAATGTAATATCGTAATATATATTAGTTTGTGAAAAAAGTATTGCTGCATCAACAATATGTAGTAGGTTATGACACTAGTATTGATATATAGATATTAATATGAAGATAATTTAATTAGTGATATTTTTTAATTTAAATTTTATTTAGTGAAGTGTGTATTGAAGTCAGGAATAAATAAAATGCACGTGGTGTTTATCTCATTCTTTTATTAGTTGCGTGTTTACATATCTAAACACCACAGTTAAAAATAGAAAACTCTTATCTCTAGCGTGACGTCAGTGAAGAGTTCTATGATACAAAGAGATAACTTATAATCACGATAACCTACCTGTCTGCAGGGGAGATAACTTTTAAGTGACTAGTGAAAGAGAGACAATTTATAATATTATAAAGTGCAGTTTCTATATTTGACTAAAGTTATTGCAGGAAAACTCCTGAAATTCTGCCACCAGCCTAGAGGTACACACACACCAACTTTTAATTAAAACCAAATTTCTTTTGAGAAGAGGAAAATCTTAATTTTGAGCTGTTAACATAAAATAAAGAGACGAAAAGAAAACGAAAAGGCAGTGTTTCCCCCCTCTTGAAACACAATAATTTTGTCTTATTAAAAAAACAAACAAACAAAAACAGCATAATAACTCAATCCTTTTTTTCCCACCAACAAAATAAAAAAAAAGAAAAAAATGAAAAAAGAATAATTGAATCCTAAACAATTTTTCGAAAGAATCTAATCTGTGCCAAACTTGTTTTTCATCGAGATTTAATTATATCTTTTGCATTCAATTAATTTGAAAACATTTTTATTATCATATTAAACAATAGCTCGAATATACGGAACGTTCTGTTTTCAGTCTATAACTATGGTTTCCAATGTTTAGAAGGGGGAAAGGCAGAGGGGCGGGAGTACATTGGAAATCCGAGAAATTCCCATCGGACCATTCCAACCATCGCATATAATCAATAAAACTTTTTTTTTCTTTCTGGTTTGGGATTCTTGCATATCCCCTGTTCTAATATTACAGTTTGGATTTCAAACCGAGGTAAAATCTGATATTTTTTTAATGCTGATTTTCTAGGATGGTAATTCCTTACGTTATAGCTTAACACCATGAAATATTCCTATTTCCTCTTCCCTCTAACTTTGTACTATTTTCAATAAAAGTCTGCGGTTGTTTATATGTGTCGGATGTTTATATGCGTGTCTTTATCAACTTGTCTGACAGTTTCATGAATGGCCGTCACTCGTCTCCTCTGCTTAACAAAACTCGTCTCGTCTGATGAACAAAACTTTGAATGCAGGAAAGACACAAGGAGACGTTTATAGAGTTTCTTCAAAGTTTTATTGGGGAGAATAGACTTAGAATAGAGAGACTAAAGTTATGTCCTTTATCGCCTCGTCTGACAGTTTCTCTTTGCCGCATTTCATGATTGGCCGTCACTCGTCTCGTCTGCTTAAGAAAACTCGTCTTGTTTGATGAATAAAACTTCAAATGCAAAAAAGACATAAGAAGATGTTTGCAGAGTTTCTTCAAAGTTTTATTAGGGGGAATGGACTTAGGAAAGAGAGAGAGAGAGAGAGAGAGAGAGAGAGAGATTAATATTATCTTAACTAATTGTTTACATTTTAACTATAACTTTCTAACTTAATGAAACGAGTGATGCAGACAGGCAAAGGCATTGAGGCATTTTTCTGCTTAGATTATTTCTACATTAATAGTAGTGTCTCATTCGTTTATGGCTTCCCGGAGAGAACTGATTTGGAAACCTTTGTTTCTCTCAGCTCGAAAATGTGACATCAATCGTCATCATTCGCCTTTTTTGTGTATCTGTTTGACCTGTTACCTCTGCCTTTTCAGTCATCTCTCATTCAACCCTGGCAACGAACCACACGGACTTTACTTTTCTAGTGACACCATGGCACGAGGAAGGAAAAAGAAAGGACACAAACTAATTTCAAGCCTGATGATAACGTACATCGTCGAAACTTAGTTGATTTTAAACAAATAAAGGTTTAGTAAAAATAAGATTTGCATTGTATTTGGCTTCTTAAACTCAGAATTTTTATTTATCTATATCTATATCTATATATATATATATATATATATATATATATATATATATATAGAGAGAGAGAGAGAGAGAGAGAGAGAGATAAATGAAATTTCTGAGTAATTCTGTATGTATATATATATATATATATATATATATATATATATATAAAGTGACTATATAGTGATAAAGGAACGGTTTCTACTAAACCTCTCTTTTTTTACTATCAAGGCTCGGGGGCCACTCGAGGATAAGAGTTAATGAGTATATGGTAGTCAATGGGACAATATCGTAGTAATCGTTAATAGTAAAAATTTGGTAAATTGAATTACTTAAGGGCACAGCTGATCAAAAACTTGTTTATGTTGAACTTGAAAGTGACCATATTGTGGTCAGTTGGAAAGCAGGGAAACGGAAGAGAGTTCTACAGGCATGCAGTTCTGAGAAAGAAACTTTGTTCATAGAATCTACAATTTATCTAGCATAGATAAAGAGTAGGGGAAATTACTGATAGTGATTTCAATTGGACGAGTGATTTTTTTTTTTGTGAAAGTTTACCAAGAGGCTACCATATGAGCAGATGAGCACTTGCCATGAACATAACGATAAAGCAGAGACAGGCTCACAATGTCTCTCCTGTGGGAAAGAGGTTGCAAGAAAGAGAAATGGACATCCCCTACTAGGTTATGAAGTCTATTTTGAACTCTGTCAAGGCGGGATAAATGCTTCTAGCAGCTCCTGCCCAGATGTGGCAGCAGTACGCCATCCTAGGACGTACTTGGCTCTTACACAGGTAGAGAATTTAATTGGCAGTAAGATACCTACTAGAGCAGAAGAACGATCTCACCATTTTTCCAGCGACCTTGGCAACAGATATAATGTAGGTGTTCTATTCCAAATCAGGAGTAAAGGTCAGATCCAGAAGCTTGTCAAAACATGAAGTCTCCCCAAGACGAGAGGCATTCATTTCAATTGATGCCAGATGGGAGTCAGAGCATTGATAATGAAAAGATAGAAGCTTGGTTTTAGATGCATTAAATTAATTAGCCACCTCTTTCCCCATTGCACCACATGCTCAAGATCAAAGGAGAGAGAATCAGAGTAAAATTGGTCATTTATGGCCTTTGAAGTGTTGCCATAGATTGTAGTGTCGTCAGCATAAATGTCTACAAATGATCTCAGGATGTGATTTGGGAGATCATTGATGTAGATCAGAAAAAGAGTTGAGCCAAGGATGGACCCTTAAGAGACTCAAGCATTAATACTATGAGCTTCTGATTTCTGCCCATCAACCACTACTCTTATGAACCTACCAGAGAGAAATGATTTGTTCTAATATATAAAATACTATATGTCTGTCTGTCTATCTCCATATTTTCAAACTCTATCTCTTCTGAAACTAAAAGTCGCAGAGCAGCGTTAGAGGCCTTAAATGATTGGATTTTTTATGGACCCTTCTTTTATGGGTCTTTAGCCAGTTAAAATAGTTTTTAAGGGGTTAAAAAGGGGTCAAAATTGAAAAATCGTTAAACATTTTGTACATTCATCTTAGTTTATTTTAATTTTTTAATTTTTAATCAGTTCATATGTCACGTTGGTATAGTGGTAACGCCACCAGCTTTGGATGCTGCAGTTTTGCTTTCGGTTTCGATTCTAGCTGATGGCACCCAAATACTTTTATTTTACTTCTGAAATCACGCTTATAATAATATATACGAAATCTAAACAAATTAAATCATCATATTTAAACATATTTTACGACTGGGCAAAACCAGGCACTTTCCCTCCTACTGCTAGTAATTGAGAAGGCATTTCAAGCTATACCATAATTGGAGATCTTGTGGAGTAGACCTTTATGCCATACCCTATCAAAGGCCTTTGGTATGTCAGTAAAACTTGATATATAGAGGATTTATTCTGCAAAACAAATTCAATTTGGTTTTTAGCCATTAAAAATAGCAGCTAAAGGGCCAAAATTAAAAAAAAATTAAATTTGACAGGCATAAGTCGATTAACAATGCTCTTGTACGTATGCACAAATATTAGTGATGGGACGATTCCAATATTTTTCTCGTTTCTGATACAATTACAGATTCCGTTTTTTTATAAATCTCTAAGTATTTAATCATGAAGTTAATATTTTGTCTCGATTATCGTAAAAACACATGTTAGATGCGCATATATTTTCTCAAAGGTAAAAACCAACTTGTATGGATGATGATCTAAAGATTTTAGCTTTACTGGTGAAGATTTAAAATCAATATTCATGATTTTACTATTGCTACCAACTGGTGAAGATTTTGTTTCAAATAAAATAAAAAAGATAATTAAAAGGAATCGTTTTGGCACTGGAAACTAGACACAAATTTTTCTGATTCCGATACCGATTCCGATACCGATTCCAATATCGATTCTGATTTTTCAGATTCTCGATTTCGATTAATCGTTACAACACTGACAAATATACATTTATACATTTTATTTATTTATTTATTACATTTTCACCCCAAACAAGGCACATTGCCACTTTGGTGTAGGGAGCTACTACCAGGGGCAACAACTACTGGGGTACTATGTTGAGATTTGAGCAGCAAGAAGTTGGTTCACGTTGCACTTGAACTTCTGCATGTCAGTACAGTTAGGGAAGCAGGGACCTGAAATGGAATTCTAGAGTCTAGCGATTCTGGGGAAGAAACTACTGGACTAGAAAGATCTTTTACATCTAGGGATCTCTACTGTGTGGGGGTGGGATTTAGCTGCCTGTCGGGTTTGTCAAGGGTGTCTACGTCGTGGGGGAACAAGTGTCTGCAGTTCGCCAGAGCATTCATCATTAAAATACTTGTTAAACATGCAAAGTGATGCAACATTTCGTCGATGTGACAGAGGCTGAAGCTTAGATGCCAGTTCAGGGCCTATTAGATTGGAGACTCTCTTTTGAACTCTGTCCAGTAATGAGAGACTAGTAGCAGATGCACCAGCCCAAATGTGACAACAATACTCGATACATGGGCGAATGGTGGCCTTGTAGAGATACTTTCGGGTGCTCGTAGTTTTCTAGCACGGTAGAGAGAGCCTACCTTCTTCGCAGCAGCCCTGGCAATGCTTTCAATGTAATTGTTCCAATTCATGTTTCCTGTGAACGTTAGGCCAAGCAGTTTGAAAGATGTACTCTCAGATAAAGAGTCACTGGTCATTGATATTGGTGGCAGAGAAGGTTTCTTGTAATTATTGAAGGAAACCAGTTTAGTCTTGGCAGCATTGAATGTGACCATCCATTTTTGTCTCCATTCCACTACAGATCGGAGGTCATCATCTAGTGTTTTTGCCATTTCTTTGGATATGTGTTCATTTGTTTTCCTGTCATGCCTGTTATAGAGTGTGGTGTCATCAGCATATATACCCATCTCAGAGGCAATTTTGTCGGGGAGGTCATTAATGGATATTAGGAACAATAGAGGTCCAAGGATAGACCCCTGAGGCACTCCTGCATTTATATCATATTGTTTAGATGTACGACCGTTGAGGACAACCTGGATTTTTCTCTTATCTAAGAAGGATTTAATTATGTTAAGTATTCTACCAGTGATACTGCACGATCTAATTTTCCTGAGTAGACCCTCATGCCATATCCTGTCAAAAGCCTTAGATATATCTAGAGCTACTGATCTGCCCTCCCTGCTTTGTCCAGTGAATGGTATATACGTTCAGAGATTACAGTGAGGATGTCTTCTGTGGAACGGGCTTGTCTAAATCCATATTGTTTGTCAGTCAGAAGTTTAGCATCTGTAAGGTGATGGACTTGAGCATGGTTAATTATGGTCTCAAATATTTTGACGAAAAGTGGGAAGAGGCTGATGGGGCGATAATTTGCTGGGTCAGTTCTTTCGCCAGAATTCTTGAATACTGGTACCACAGAAGCAGTTTTCCAACAGCCTGGAAGCAAGATTCATTAAGGCATTTGTTGTAGAGTTTGGAGAGAACTGGAGCTACTTTGGCTGAGCACTTTTTTATTAGCACAGCTGGGATGAGATTGGGTCCACATGCTTTTGAAGTGTCAAGGTTTTTATGATAGCATGCACCTGAGCATGGGTGATTTTTAGATCGTCTAGTGTGGCATCTGTCCGCAAAGGAAAGTCAGGGAGGGGGTGGTTGGAAGGGTCCAATGTGGAGTTTGAGGCAAACCGACTGGCAAGCATATTAGCCTTGCTCGTTGTTGAGCAAACAACCTCGTGATTGTTGGTTAGTGGGGGAATTGTTGATTGCCCATTATTTACTACACTGTTGTAGATTTTCCAGAAGTCATGAGTTCCTAATTTTTATGCTTTGATACGTTTTAGGGCGATCTCGACCATTATCACTGCATGATCAGCGTTCCCGAGTGGGCTGTCAGTATTTGCTATACAATCATCGGGAACTGTGGTCAGAAACAGATCTAGAAGTAATGCGTGTTGTTCTTGATGGTCAGGTGAACGGGTTGGAAACATAACCATTTGTGATAGAGAGGGAGATATAGAGAAGCTATGTGTTGTGCTGCCCGCTGCATCTGTGTAAGTAGAGAATCCAAGCCAGTTTTTGTGGTGGACATTAAAGTCACCAAATACATGTACTTGTGTGCTAGTGTCGAGGGAGAGTGCTGTGTCTATGCTGTCAGAGACTTTGTTTATTATGTTACAGTCCTGGGTCGAGGGAGAGCGGTAGAGAAAATAAAAGTAGCTAATGTTGTGTTGTATGTTTAGTCTAAAGCGCATAAAGGCTTGATAGTCTGATTCTAGGTTTGTTTCACTAGTCAAGGGAGGGTGTTACGAATGTAGACTCCAAGTCTGTGCATATGTCTGTCAGAGTCCTTACGGCAGAGTGGGAGATAGCCAGGCATGTAGTTAGAGGGGATGGAGGAGTGTAGGTTAGTCTCACTTAGTGCTAAGATATCCGGGGTATTTGTTAGGAGAAATGCTAAATTAGTTCTAAGCCCACGGATGTTCGTGAATGCAAGCCTCAAGGGAGGACGCAAGTTGGATTTGTTTGTCCCTAAGCCTGGTTTAAGCTTATTTTTTTTATTGTATTGTCATCATGTTTTTAAAGAGTTTCAGTTAAGTAAGGGAGAGCTGGACAAGAGGTTATGCAGAGTATTAGACATGCAACACAAGTAGACCATCAGCTGACCTTCCTTCAACTAGGACTGTGGCCTCAGGAAAGCCCATCAGGGATGAGTGCAGGGTCCCTTTCCATGCGGACATGGCACTACAAACATCCCGATATTATACAACTGTTGATGGAGCAGCCGTTCTAAGCACTACCAAAGAGTTAGGGCTCCTGTACTACCAGTCGGAAACAGCAGCCAGGAACTGTCAATCTGATACCCTCAATCCATCAGAAGGTAAACCCAATCTAATTGCACAGGCATATGTGGTACTCAAGCACTCCCAAGTGCCCAGTTTTGAGGGGTGGGATGTGTCAGGAGTGGGGAAAACGGCGTTCATTGCCCTAGACAAGAAACAAGATCTACCACTAAGTGTTTTGTCAAATCACTGTGATAGCGTCTCTGCGCCTGACTAATAGGCAATGAAGGAGTATGGAAGCCGGGCGATAGACAGAGCCTATCTACTCCTTAAGCAGTTTAGGTTTGCAGACAGGTAATTTGTTTGAGTCACCAGCTCTAGGAAGGTTGTCATCCAAGACTGGAGAGGCCTCCCTTCCCTTAGGTTTAGTTTCAGAGTTTTCCTTCTCCTAGATCTGGGAAGATCTACTGGGTCCATCAGCCCTGAGAGGATTTGCTCCGCGCCTGGGTCCTAATCCAGGTATTTCTGTGACCCCACGTGGTTAGTTAATGTTACAGGGTTGGTTTGTAGAGGTTATATATCTAATGACTAGTTACACTCCTCAAAGTGATTTAGGGACATTGCTATTTCATTGTTGCTAAGGAGAAAAAAACAAAACAAAAACCCCCCAAAAAACAAAAAAACTCATACAGTGGAAACAACTATGTGAGCAGGCTTGTTAGAAGGGCGTTAGTGTGAATTAAGACTTTTACCTTTAGATTTTTACATTTTTTAAAATTTATATGTTAGCTTAGGTACAGGATAACGTTACAGCAGGTTAAATTTTAACATTTTCTTATCCATCTGACGCTAAATGTTTTGGTTTTGATTCTACCTGATGGCACCCAAGTCATATATATTTTTAAAAAACTTAAAATCACTGGGTACAATATAACAATTAATAAAGTATTGGCTTTATAATAAATACGAAATCTGTATGAATTAAAATATATTGGGAGTAGCGAGTTTTGACAGCAGAGTGTCGAATTCAACCCCAGAAATTGTTACTTGTAAAGTGTAGAATAGTTAACTCTTGACTATTTAACCACAAGAACATTCAATCAAATTAAATTTTCTAATTAGTCGAATTCAAGTACTTTCCAAATTAAAACAGATTTAGATTTCCTTGAATATAATCATTAGAAATGGCCGCAAGTTATATCTAATTCCAGATAAAAGAAAGTTTTTTTTTTTTTTATTTCGCATACTAGTTAAAGAAAGACTGGGAAATTCACACAGAAGAAAAAAAAAACTTCCTCAGCCATCAGAATACAAATGTTACAAAAAGGGAAACAATATTTTAAAGAAAGCCAATGGCAATTTACGATGATATTATTGAATATTATTCAAATGTTGAAGCGGGATCGTCGTAGATGGAAACAATTGTAACATTTAATTTGTGCTTTAGGCTTGCAGAAGATCATGCACGTATCGATTTTCCAATCAAAACACTTAAAACTCATATTTTTGTTACTTCCTGTAAATAACAGCACAAAAAAAAAAAAAAAAAAACAGAAAGAAAAAAAAGAAAAATGAGATTTTTAAATGTTTTGATTGGGAAACTTAAGAATTTTCATGATCTTCGCACATCCTAAAGTAAAACTTTAAAGTAAGATTTAAAAAAAAAAAAAAATGTCTAATTATTTAATTCTACAATAAAATCTGGGTTATGCTTCATTAAACTCCTAAGACGATTTATGTTTCTGAATTTTTTAGATGGATTCATCTTACATGTTATTTTCACAACGTAAGGACCTGTAGCACAACGTATAAAGTGCTTAGTAAATTAAATTCTGTGTAAAACTCTTATGGAGGTTGAAGGTTCAATCTTCAATGTGGGCAATACTAAAAATATAATTGTGAATTACTTAAACTTCTACGAGATCACGGCTGAGGGAACAAGAGTATGCTACCACCATAGATTAAATAAAGGTTTCCATTCAAAATTTCATACAGATTCCAGAGTTTGATTTGGTTGGTTGTTTTTGTTTTACAGCATATCAACCCTTTTCGGGTTATTTAATGCCAAATCCAAAGATTTGGAAGAAAAAAATTTTTTTAATAGAATATATTTGTTGTTTTCACGTCGGTTTCTATTTAACCCATAGTTGGGACCCTAACAGGTACTACCACTCCGGGTCAGAGTTGACCTGGGAACAATGGTAATTTAAGGATGGCTTCACACTCCCCAAAGCCCACAAGCTGGGGCCTCACCACGGGATATAGTTTAAGGTCATATCCAGGACCCCCATTGAGGGACTTTTACCCTCTGCAGGGAGGCAGTCGGCGTATTCTAATGCCCCACCGACAGGGCCGCCCAGAGTTTGAGAAAAAGAATCCGGAGTTTGATAAAATACACCTTAAAAAGGTCGGAGGTTACATTGGCCGAAATGCTGTAAGAACAACACTGAAGATGAGATTAATAGTCTGAATAATTCAAATAATACAGATGACTCTCCTATCTGAACTTTTCTATATTTACCGACCCAAGAACTCTCATTCAATGTGACCAAATCAATGTAGTCTCCTGTTTTGCACACATTATCTTATACTTTCCAGATTTAATCTTCCTCTGAGTTTATCAGGTCAAAGCCGGTCTTTATTTGGATTACTGTTCTTATCTTGAATGTTTTTTTCCCAACGTTTCAGCTGATGTAAACTCTGACCTTCTTCAGGTGTATCTTGTCACACTCCTCAGAAAATTTCTATCCAACTCAAGAATATGTCCAGAATTTCTACTGGAACCCTTTATTTAATCCATGTGGATAATAAGCTTAAATGAGGTTTAAGGTTCGATCATCAGTGCAGGCAATACTAAGAATAAAATTGCGAATTACTTAGGATTTCTTCCATGTTCATGATTGACAGAACAAGAATATACTACCCCCACAGGTTAAATACAAGGTTCTGTCCGAAATTACATGCAGATTCCAGAATTTGACAGAAAGATTCCGGTGTCTGTCAGAAAGCTTCAAGCGTTTGGCAGAAAAATTCCAACATTCAACAGAAAGATTCCAGCGTTCGACAGAAAGAGTCTAGCATTCTATAGAAAAATTCCGGTATTTGACAGAAAGACTCCGGCGTTTGACAGAAAGATTCCCCTATTTACCATCTGACAAAAAGATTCCGGTGTCTGGCAGAAAGATTCCAGCGTTTGGTAGAAAGATTCCGGCATTTGGCAGAAAATTCCAGCATCTGGCAGAAAAATTTAGGCATTTGGCGGAAAGATTCCGGCATTTGACAGAAAGATTCCGGCATTTGACAGAAAGATTCTGGCGTTTGACAGAAAGATTCCAGTGTCTGGCAGAAAGATTCTGGTATCTGACAGAAAGATTCCAGTGTCTGGCAGAAAGATTCCGGTGTCTGGCAGAAAGATTCCAGCATCTGGCAGAAAATTCCAGCATCTGGCAGGAAAATTTAGGTATTTGGCAGAAAGATTCTGGCATTTGGCAGAGAAATTCCAGTGTCTGGCAGAAAGATTCCAGAGTTCAGCAGAAAGATTCCAAAGTTCGGCAGAAAGATTCCAGAATACAGTAGACCAAATAATTCAAATAATACTACTAAAGTGATTTTTATTAACATTTAACAGCATTTTCATATCGGGGCAAAGGGAGATAATTAGAAACAGAATAAACAAACATCTCTACTTATACAAAGTTAGTTTTGTGTATAGGTTTATATATTTGTATGTAGAGGATTCACTCCTAAACTAATTAACTTAAACTTTAAAATCCCCCCCCCCACCGAGAGGGCTAGAATTCCATCATGGTTGAGAACCACTGTTGTAAGGGGACGTAATAATGGTGTAAAACTGTTCAGGAAAATAATTTTACCCGTACTTGGACTGGTATTCCTCTAATTTTTATTGTGAGTCTGAGAGATGATGGTGGTCAAGTGGTAAACGATACTGATTGACGACCTGGTCGTTCCAAGTTCGAATCAAGCTCGTTCCACAAAACTCACTTTTAGTTAGAATTCTGGCAATCTTTTTGTGATCGCTACCGTAAGTACCTAATGTCTTTCTAGAAAGAATTCTGACTAGAAAAATATCGGGGAAACCAATGCCAACAGGAGAATCTTTGGATTCATATTGCAATGTTACTCACACGTTTACACATGTGTTAATATGTTGGGATCCAACACATTGTCGACTCCGTCACAAAAGAGATCAAGATAAGGAATAACTTGACTCACTTTTTTTCCGTTTAAATAATGATATTTATTTCCAGGCACTTTCCCCGAATAAAATGTGATCATCATCTCTGACCTCTAGAACGTGATCATGATTCGTGTCTGCATACATTCTTTTTTTATATAATCTTTTCTTTTTCCTTGCCATGACGTCACTTCACACACGGTCATTTGCATATAGCTTCTATATGCGTGTCCACGCTCTGTTGCAATATGATATCAGTCTAGGATATAGTCGGGAAACAACAGTAAAAAAGAAATGCAGGCATAAAATATTCTTTGCTTCTCCATCGTTGGCAGCTTATTGTAACGGTTTTTAAGATCTATCACTCAGTATCATCTGACCGATACTGACTGACGACCTGGGAGTTCCAAGTTCGAATTTAGTTCGTTCCACAAAAATCACTTTTATTCAGAATGTTGGCAATCTTCTTGTGGCCCCTACTGTAAGTACCCAATGTCTTTCTAGAAAGAATTCTGAGAGAAAAAATATCGGGGAAACCAATGTCAACAGGAGAATCTTTGTATTCATATTGACATGATGATGAGAATTATGTCTCAGATATAAACAGGAAATTATAGTAAAAAAAAAAAAAAATGCTGATCTGAAATATTCTTTGCTTCTCCATCAATGGCAGTTTATTGTAACGGTTTTTGAATATACAATCCATTACCCAGCAGCGGCTGGTGTCTGCGATAGAAATATTCACAGTCTTCGAGTTATACTTTCAGTGATCGGCAAAACGGCATTTATTAACATGGTTTTGGTTTAGTGCGATCAATGGCTTTCAGAAGAAATTCTCCTGGGGGAATTTTTCAGACATCAAAGTTGATTCTGTGAATGTTTATTTACTGTAAATGATTGCCTGCACTACAATCATTGGAATCAACCCAGATACCATTCAATATGCTAATGTGCTGATTGAAAAGAAGAAAAAGAAAATGTCCCTCATCTTCTTTACTCGTAAAAGAAAAAGTGATGGAATCAGAGAGAAAATATATAAATTATAAAAGCTACAGACATTGTTCTATGATTAAAATTTCCAATTTTTTTTTTTTTAATTTTATACAGGAATCACCACTTATCAAGGCCCAGAGGCCACTCGAAGATAAGGGTTAATGGATATACATTAGTCAATGTGATTATAGCGTAGTAAACATAAGTAGTGGGAATTTTGTAAATTGGATTACTTAGGGGGACGGTTCATCAAGAACTTGTTTGCATTGGACTTGAAGACAATCAGATTGTAGTCAGCTGTTTAACATATTCACATAAGGGGAGATGCTCGTGTTGATTCACATATATCCAAGATTGGTTTTACATATTCCTACGCCAATGAGTTACAGTTATTGCATGTATGAAAATAGTTCCATCCATGATATTAATATAGTTGCCAACATCCATTTTTTTTTCTTTTTTGAAACTAAATCGGGCGACGTATGGAATAAGGACCAAGAGCTCAAAAGGGACACATTTCAATCGACATCGGTCAACGCACGTGTTATTTGTAAACAAACATTCACAACTTGAATTTTTTTGGTTCAATCGTTGATTTGAAATATTAAGGAAAGATTTAAAGTGTGTCGGGTGGGGAATATATTTCTGTATGAAGGGTGCGTTTTTTTCTGGGTGGTTGGAAGCTTGCGTTTTTTTTTAGCAAAACTTTCCAATAAACAAACACAGAGATGGTGTCTGTAGTAACTGCTATGCCCGGCTGGAATAAATCACCGCCAGGAACATTTCATAGCAATCACCGTTTCAACGCCCACATGTATAAAGAACGTGTAGGTACATGACGTTGTGATGTGACCACACGCACACATAAAACAAAAGGAACTATGTTGCGCTCCTTCGCGTAGAAATACAGTGAACAGGCTAGACTGTTCGAGAAGGCCTGTATTTAAAGATTTTCCCGCCAAAAATCAAGTGAGTTTCCTCTTTGATTTCTCAAGAATAGCACATGTTCAGGATAATTGTCACCAGGAGACGTTAACCCCCCACCCCCCCACCTGATATTACGCGCAATGCACATGAACTTTAATTCCCATCATGGAAAGTTATCACATCGAACGAGAATTTAAATCAAGTTTATTTCGAACTATTGTTCTTTCAATATGCACCCACACGCATTATGAACTATTTTTCTCAGAAAATATGCACATTAAATTTCAGTCCACGTATGGCATTCTGATTATAAAAAAATCATTAATTTCAAATCTCATGCAAATCTCACACTATCCTTACTTCACTAATCTTTCATTATAAACATTCCACACGATAAAAAAATTACGTTGGAACGATTTAAACTAATATTCTTAACATGTAAATAAATGTTGTTTATTTCATGTTAATACTGTGATTTGTATATATTATTTATTTTATTTAGTTATTTTTTTTTAATTGGAATTCATTATTGAGATGAGTATTATTTATATTAATTTATTTATTGCGGACTATTATTCTCATCTTTATTAGTTCTTGTTTCATAGCGCTTCGGCCAACTATTCCTTTGGCCTTCGTCAGGTGGTAACCACGACGGGATAGGAACTCCGAATCTTCTGACTGCATTCTCAGCAATTACTGCCATCAATAGTTGTCGTCTCACCACGTTTTTGGCCAAGTAAGCCTCTGACTGACTTTTGGGCAGGACTGAAACCGGTATCTTCAGACAATTCTCACCTGGAACCGTAGATTTGTGTTTTTTGTCGAGTGTCTTTATTTTCCGGATTTCGTGTTTATTTTTTTTTTGTTTATCTAGGGACATGGATTGGTGAAACCTTTCTATTAATTGGCGATCCCGTTAAATTTACCTTTAATGATCCCATGGATACACTTCTACTTTCGACTTCAGTCCTAAAAATTGATAAATCCCAATCATAAATTGATTATCCTACCAAACCACATTTCCTATAAGTAGTGACTCCACCATGAGTCCTACAAGTGGTGACTCTCACATAAATTTGGAATCTGGACACTCAGACGAAATACGGATCGCTCATTTCAAATAACGTCACTAATCAAATAACGATGGCGAACATTTTATTAATTTAATGAATCATAAGTCCTGTGGCATACGGACAGTGATCGAGGAATCACCAGACAACAATGGCGGACTAGAACACCCACGCAACAAATAATGGAGAATGACACTGTGTCATCAAATTCAACTATACTTGTATTAATAAAAGTCCCACCTTTTTGGGCAGACGACTCTGCACTTTGTTTCGCACATGTGGAAGCTCAATTTCATACTCAAAGGATCCACAGTAAACTCAATCACGTTGTAGCTTCGCTATGACATGAGTTACTGGCTGAAGTGCGTGACTTAATCATTGCCCCCCACCTAGATCGGTTACATAGACACTTTTAAGTCAGAATTGATTAAACGAACGTCGGATTCACAACAAAAACGCTTCTGCCAGGTCCTCACGGAAGAGGAGCTGGGCGAGAAGAATGAAGCAATTATTAGGCGAGAACCCATTTCAACTGGACATTTTGAAACAACTATTCGTCAGTCCAAATAATACTCGCATCCACTGAGTCGAAGTTTTGGCTGACCTTGTTGACAAAATTATAGATTATTTGGGCCACTATTTTCACCTCCCCTTTTTTTTTTTAACTAATAGGTAACTAATTCAACAAATTCAAAATCTAATAAAATACCATCATAAGACATACATTAGAAAGTTTATGCAAACTTTTTACTTGTTTTTAAACTCGTGGCGTAATGGATAAAGTAGTGAGTAAAATTCAGTTCTAAGTGACACTCTTTTGGAGGTCGAAGATTCAATTCTCTGTGCGAGCGATACTAAAAGTACAAATGCAAATTAAGAGTTCAATGTCTGATGGAACGAGAGCATGCTACCCCGTGGATTAAATAAAAGGTTCCGTTTTAAATTTTGTACAGTTCCAACCCCCCCCCCCCCGAAAAATACCTGAAGAAAGGCAGAAGTTACATTAGTCGAAACATTGTGAGAATAACATTCAAGATCAGAACAATAGTTTAAATAATACAAACTTTTACTTTGTTGTTGCATTATTCTAAAAAAATTTTTTTTATGGATATCGTTCAGACAACACAAGAAGCCACTTGATAGAAGGAGCTTAAAAAAAATGCATACATCTAGCCAATGATAAATGTTATACAGATAGATTTTGACCCAGAAAACAGCAATTCTTTCCCCTGTGTGAGAAATATCGCTCATATGTGAGGAGTAAAGGACAAAAGCTCTTGTGGATATATTTGAATTATTAAGAAGTTTCATCAGATGTCCTGCTGGCTTGGCAGGCTGAGAGCAGGCTCAAGCCGTTCCCTTAAATAATGATGGAATTTGCCCAGCTTAGGCATCCTTATATTTCAAATGGAATCCGTTATTTAATTCATGTTAAAAGGTGAAAATTAACTATCAGTGACAGTCTTCTGGGGGGGGGGGTTGAAGGTTTAATCGTTTGTTATAGGCGATAATAGCTACAGATATCATAAAACTTAATAAACACTTCTAATTATGGATTAAACTTTTTTTTGGCTGCAACTTTCTGGGATTTTCAAACATTGATTTCCTATGTTTGGAGAAGAAGGGATTCTATTTATAATATAAATTCAATATGAAAAAAGATTTACCGATTTTCTGACATGCAATCATTAGATTTCAATTATACTGAACTGATGCGAGATGATGAAATTGATTGAGCTAACACCATCGGGCCAAGATCAAAGTGTAGTAATCTTTGCAGTGCCTGGGGTTTGACCTTTAAAGCCCTCTGGGCCATGATCAAAGCAGCGAAGGATGCGATCCCGGGCCAGCAGCTGGTGGACAGGGACCATCCTTCACTGAACAATTTCTTTTTCAAGTGCGAGGGCAGAGTCCCTGTGTATATACACCCCTCATTCTACAGGGCACTTAAACTAACCTTCCCCCTGGACGTGGGAGGTGTGGCCAAGGACGGAGTACCCTCAGCAGACTTACTTACCCGCAGCCTCGGCCAGGCCTGCCACGTCCTCACTGCCAAGGATTTCAGACCCGTCTGTGACACTGAATAAGGTAAGTGAACATGGCTTTGAACTTGGCTACATTGAATGTGAGGGGCATCAGGTGTCGAAGCAAGGCCTCGCGCGTTGTGAGAGACTTGGTGTCCCTTAAGGTAGATATTGCCGCTATCCAGGAGACCCACTTTATTTGTGACGAGGATTGTCAGGTGCTGGTGAACGATTACGATGTTTACTCAGCATATGGCAATACTTATAGTCGTGGAATCTCTTTGCTAGTGAGTCGCACCCTGTCAGCGCCGGTGAATGTTGTTCACGCAGGTGAGGACGGGCGGCTAGTTGTTGTTGATGTTGCCGTTAATAGTAGTGTTTTTCGGATTGTCGCTGTTTATGCTCCCAATTCTGCTGTAGAGAGGGAATCCTTTTTTCGACGGTTGGAGGGCTTCTTAGTGGATCCGGAACGGTTAGTTTTAATGGGTGATTGGAATGCAATCCTTGATCCCAAAATAGATAAGGTTGGGGGGACTAGTGGGTCGGTGCGGTGTGACAGCACTCTGTTCGACCTGATGGCCTCATGCGATCTTGTCGACAGATTCCGTCTGGATCATCCGGGGCAGGAGATGTGGACGTGGCATCCTGTAACGCCGTCCCATCTGAGTACTTACTTGGATCGGATGTTAGTTAGAAGAGGCGACGTAGACTTTCTATCGTGCCCCACGTTCCACTTGTTAGGACACTCGGACCATAAACTCGTTATGGCCCGTTTGAACTTAAGTGCTAGGCCTAAACTAGCCAGATACTGGAAGTTCAACAGCACCTTGTTGGAGCTGGAGGACTACCGGTTGAAGGTTACAGAATTAATTCAGCGGGCTTTAGTGGGGGCGGTTACAGGGATTAAGTGGTGGGTTAGTCTTAAGGCCAAAATTAGGCGCTTCTCTGTCCAATACAGCTAACGCCTCGTGTTAGATAAGGCTAAGGCAAAGAAGCGCTTAGAGGATAAGCTGACCCGGGCGGTGGAGAGGGGGGATCCCCTAGAGGTAGCACTAGCTAAACAAGACCTCAGCCGCTTGGCTAGCGAGCGGTATGAAGGTCAAGTAGTTAGGGCTAGATTAATGAAAGTTTCCAACGAGGCTGTGAATGTTGACGCTGTTGAGCGTAAGGCTGCTTTAAGGCGCGGTTCGGACGGGTACATTCGTAAAGTACATAACCTGGAAGGACACGCCCTAGTTTCGATTCGGGAGATCTGCGAGGGGTTTCGGGAACATCTATCGGAGCGCTTCATCCAACTACCCGGACTCAGGGTCGAGGAGTTTGGCAGCTATTTGGCTGACTCGCCTCGCCTCACGGCGGCTCGGGCGGCTAGCTGTGATGGTCTTGTTACTGAACATGAGGTCATTACTGCGTTGAAGCAGGTCGGCTACAACAAATCCCCGGGTCTTGATGATTTACCCTACGAGTTCTACTTGAGGCTGTCGCCCATGTTGGTCCCTATTCTGAAGGATATGTTCAACCATTGGTTTGCTCAGGGTTCCATCCCTGGACAGGTGACCAAGGGAGTGATCACATTGCTGAGGAAAGGTCAATGGCATGGTGGGGTGGAAAATTTCGATGATTTTAGGCCCTTGACTCTGCTAAACACAGAGTTAAAGATTTTGGCAAAGATTCTTGCGAATCGTTTGCAGGTTGTCATCACTGACTTGATCGAACCGGACCAGACTTATGCTGTGAAGGGGAGATCGATTCAAGACAATTTGCATTTGATACGCTCGATCATAGAGGAGACAGAAGACGACGCCGAAGCCGCGCTGATCAGTTTAGATCAGTCCAAGGAATTCGATAGGGTCGACCATCAGTTCCTGGGAGCTGTGCTAGAGGCCGCTGGATTTAATCCGGACTTCCGCAAGTGGATCTTTGCCCTGTATGACAGGCCGACGGTAGCGGTGCAGATCAACGGTAAGCTGTCGGAGTCATTCGCTGTCTCTCGGTCGGTGCGTCAGGGTTGTCCGCTGTCGCCTCTGTTGTACGTCCTGGCGTTGGAACCCTTCCTTCGCAAGTTAAGGGACGAGGCGGCTACACCAGTCCTGCGCGGAATTGCCCTCCCTGGAGGCACACGAGCCAGGGTTTCCGCGTTCGCTGATGACGTCACCGTGTTCGTGTCTTACCACACGGACGTTCAAGTGGTGGTCGAAGCGCTCGCTCGATACGAAGAAGTCACAGGGGCCATCTTCAACCGCAGCAAGTCTGTCGGCCTGCGGTTGGGGGCCTGGACCGGGGTAAACTCGCTTCCAGGTATTTTTAGCTGGACCGATGGACCGGTCTGTATTCTCGGTGTCTGGTTTGGACCAGGACTACAGCTGGAAAAGAATTGGTCGGAAGTATATGGCAAGGTCAAATCGTCGGTGAAGACTTGGATTGGAAGGAAATTGTCCTTGAAGGGTCGGGCGGAGGCGTGTGCTACATACGTCTTTCCGCTCATCCTTTACCGATTGTCTGTACTTCCTCTCCCTGCAGAACGACTAACCCGCTTGCAAGAGTGCCTCGATTCACTATTGTGGAACGATGGTAAGCATTATGTCTGCAGAGAGGTCTGTGTCCAGAGGCCAAGCGAGGGAGGCCTGGGTCAGCCCAGTCTCTTGTGTCATAGAAATGCTGAGAGATTGGCTTTCCTGGGTCGTTCGCTTGAAGAAGATGCTCCTTGGGTCCCTGTGGTTGAGAACTCGTTTCCCAATCTCAAACCCAACCCCTCGGTAGAAGGTCGTCGTAGACCGAGGGGGGAGTCTAAGTTCTTCTCCGAATGCCGGACCGCTCTAAGAGCTTTGCCGGGGACCAGTGTCCTCGATCAGCTAAGAAAGAAACTATATCGGGAGCTAGTGGAGGGGACCGCGAAGGATCCACTTTGTAGGCGGATGGGATGGTCGATGGAGGTTGTCCGTTCTCATTGGAGTTGGGCGCCGGGACGCGAGATTCTGAACAACTCAGAATTTTCCCTCACCTGGTGACTGGTCCGTAACGCGCTGCCCCTTCTCGACGAACTCTGCCGGTATAAAGAAAATACGAGCGGCTTCTGTCCGCGCTGTGACGAATGCGAGCACGCATTTTTTAGTTTCAGCCGGATCCAGCCCTTATTGGAGTACGTCGAGGGGGTAACGGCTCGCATCAATGCTGAATGTCCGCTCGATCTCGACGAAGGTTTTTTTGTGTACAACATGGAGCCGCCGTTCCCCAGGGAGGAAAGAATGGTTGTCCTGGCGATCCTGGCAGTAGCGCGCATGGTGATTTGGATCACGTGCCTCAAGTTGGTCCGCGAAGGGACATCTGTTCCGGATCGGGATCTGATCGTTTACTTTAAACATCTGCTTAAAGTAAAGATCAGATGCGATTGGAGGAGGTTGCCTAAAGTGGAATTTGACAAGAGGTGGGTGCACAGCACTAGTTTGTGCATCCGTCGAGGAGCCAAGTTTCAATACGTGTTCCCTCCTTAAGCATGGCACGGGCGGTGCTGGGGCCTTCGGAACCCATCCCGCTTAGGTTCTAGCTAAGAAAAACTTAAGAAGACTCTTGACTGGTGGTATAAATGAGATCCTGTTCCTGATTTTATTTTTTGGTACTAGAGAACCTCTGAGTCTGCCCATCCCCTTTGTGCCACATCCTTGCTTTTTCAACATCCCCGGTCACTCCCCTACTCGGAGGTCACCTTCCAAGCCCCCTCCACCCGTTGCTTTGTTTGCTCCCACTGCCATTAAGATATTTTCTCCAATCCCCAATTAGGGATCGCCCTGCTTGTTTTCGGTTCCCCGGAAAACAGTGGGGGGGGGGGTCTAGTCACCTAGATTAGTACAGGGGGGTCTCACTAACAACCCAGTAGGATTTATTTTTTGTTTTTGGGATGAACACTTTTAATTAGTTTTTCCCCTCTCCACGAGCAATCCTTTTCTTAATTCAAAAACTTTTTTATTTACCAATGAAATTGAACTTTATTTTTTCACACATGCACACATACACACAAAATTGATAAACTTAAAAAAAAAAAAAAAAAAAAAAAATGCATACACAAACACACAGACAACTGTTTTTAAATTGTAAATATGGTTTTAATTCTTAAACGCTGGGGATTTGTTAGTTAGTTTAAGATCCATAGACTGAATGAGGTATTTTGGTAAATGTTGCCAGTCAAGAGTAAGACTCCAAAGTCTACATTTATTACTTTTTAATCACTTTAGTCACAAAGACCCTGAACCCTTCCCCTCCCCAATTTCTTGTAGGGCCTTGTGCCTAATTTTGTTGTTTAAAAATCTTTTGTTTTTTACTTAATTGTATTTTCAAAATTTTTAAAAAGCAATAAAATATATAAACAAGATCAAAGTGTAGTATCTGTTCTTCAGATCTACACTTCAATTTCTTGTTCTCTGTCAGTGGAGGAGAAATCCTTCACGACTGAGACAATTTTTATTTTTGTTCCTTTTCTCCACATTAAAAAACGACCCTGGTATCTAACTCTGTCCCGTGGAGAGGCATTGTAAATCTTGTTTGTCGATACGCATATTTTAGCAAATTGGATGAAATTGTTTCAGCTAAGAAAAAGTGAGTTTGCAAAGCCAGTTAAATATAAGAAAATAAGACAAAAATGTTTAATTATCCTCTTTTTGTTCGCTATGTATATATATTTTCTTTTTCTCTTTGCCTGTTTAACTAGGAGTTAATAATATTTCTACCCGTAGTGATATTTCCTTTTGTTGAGAGAGAGAGAGAGAGAGAGAGAGAGAGAGAGAGAGAGAGAGAGAGAGAGAGAGAGAGAGAGATGAAAGCAAGATTAATAAATGACATATAGAATACGAGCAAGGAATCAAACAGCATTAAGTGAGAGAGTGAAAGTGATAGAGAGAGAGATGGGTCACTTGACGAGTTATTTGCAAATTACAGCTAACTAGCACAGTTAAAGTAAAAGTATTTTTTTTCAAGCATAACTCAATCCCAAAACTGAAGAATATTTTAACATTTAGTTCATGTAATTAAAATATATAAGAAAAAAAGGCTTAGATAAACAAACGTTGAGTTAATGAACTTTAATATAATTATATATACTAGTGTAACCTGTGGAAATTCTGCAGTGGCATCTTCCATATGTAGTATATTGCTGCTGGGAAATCTGTGTTACATTATTGTAGCCTTTTTGTTCAAATTGTAAAAGTATTTATCTAAGTAATCTGATTAATGTAGTGTATATCTGGTTATTACGGTTTACCTCCAATATCCTTATAGGAGTCTGTGGCACATTTCCATTGTATAGATGCCCGGCGTGAACGGAAACCCCACGATATTATTATATCATCTTTAGATGGCATAATATTATTATGGGATCTTATACCCTTGCGTCCTAGCCAGAAGACCAAGAAGGTATTTTTTTAGTTTCACATACGGCCCAAAAGTGATATTATTTTATTTTATTTATTTATTTTTACATTGCGTCTTTGGTGATCGGGAGATCCTATTTATTAAAGAGGAGGATAGAAGGTGATAACATACTATGAATAGTAAATTAGCGTACGTATATACTAATTTAATGTTCGTAGGATGTTATAACCTTCTCTCCTCCTCTTTAATAAATAGGACTTCCCCGATCGTAATTAATAATCTAGAAACTGCGACACACGTACGTACGTTGAAGTTACTTCAGTATTAACACAAGGTGGAACGATAAAATTGTCGCCCTAGAAAAGACGACATTCCATTTCCGTTTGATGAAAACCGGTTTTCTTTTTTTTGTTGCAGACCATCTACTAGTTGGCCAGTTGTATACAAATCCCAAGAGCAATACAAGCCTTCTATCATGTTTGAAATCGACACAATGTTCAACGAGCGAGATTGGAGATGCATCGCTATACAACTCATGCTCTCTATCGATCCAAGTTATGACAACTGGACCATTTCCAGCACCCTCAAAATGCATCGCTGGGTTGCCATGAATAATAGGAACGTGTCCAGGGTGATGAAAACAAAGTTTCCAGTTATGGTTATGGTCTTTGGTGTGGTTTCAAGTGAGGGTCACATCATGCCACCTTACATCTTCGAAGTCGGCTTGAAAGTAAACACAAAAATGTACCTGGATGTGTTGAAGAGTGTGATAATACCCTGGTGCCATCAGGTGACTGCTGACAGACTAAAGAAACCCAGACCTTGGCTTCAGAAAGAGTGCTACGACTTTGTACTCTCACCTCCCTCGACCTGAACCTGCTGGACTACTTCGTTTGGTCATATGTCGAGAACATCACCAACATGACCTCCTACAACACCAAAGCCAGCCTGATCACCGCCATCTGCCGAGTATTTACAGAGTCCATGCTGGCGCTTGTGGAAAAGGCACGCTCCCAGTTCTGGACCTGAGTCGAGGCATGACTGAGACTGAAGGCGGCTACATTAAATAGATGTCAGCTCTACTACGTAATCAATCTACCGGAATTGATTTTTTCAATAAAAGTTTTCAAATAAAGCTGTAGCGTCGTTTTCTTTAGAGCCACAATTTTTATCGTTCCACCCTGCATATAGATGCAGGATGTCTCAAAAACTGTACTCACATTTCGAATAAGGATAAAACCTTTATGAACATACAGTGAAATGGATTGCTTACAATACAATTAATAATAAAATAATTGAAGAATCATGTTCGCAAATGTTCGATTTGATAACCATTATTGTCCAGACAATACACCAAGGGATTCACAAACGTCATGAAACGGGTCATTGCAGTACATTTTTTTGAGACACCCTGTATATAGATTTCGATGTAAATGGTTATTTGCTGTTAATGATTGTCTGGACTAGAACCATTGAAACCAATCAAGAGACAATTCAATATGCTAATGTATCGATTGCAAAAAAAAAAAAAAAATGTCCCTCATCTCTTTGCTTGTAAAAATGATTGAAGCAGACAGAAACCATATAGGCGATTTCATAAAGGCTTTATTTAGTTGATACACATTGTTATAACAATTATTATATCTTCTAACAATTATGTTTTTTTGTTTTATCTTTATGTTTTTATCAATAACGCCAAATAGAAACTGACTGACTAAAACCATTTATGGTTGAAGAATGGAAACAGGAAGTGTTTTGAGTTAAATGCTGACGCAATTATTAACACGATTATTTTTTCTGAAACGCGCATAAAATCTTCATCTGACGTGTTTCCGAATAAAACTTGATTTTATTGATATTATAAATCGTTCAACACGCACGTAAACATATATGTGTGTGTGTATATATTTGGGCAGCATTTTTTTCTTTTATGCATATTTCGTTCAATTGAATAAATGTTTTTAGTCTATTAATTTTACATAGGATCCTTTCCATTTTTCGTATTGTAGTCTTTACTTCAGGTGGGAACTGGCTGATGTAATAACCATAAATTTGATTTGTCCAAGTATTTTCAAATCCTTCTGGATTCATCTTCCGGGATTAATTAAACTGGTTGGATTTTTACTATTTATATTAATGGATGCGTAATTTTCATTGGTTAATAAATTATTAATTGTTTTTTTTTATAAACACTTCAAAAGATCCAGGCTATTAGTAAAGTTTATTTTGTTAATGTAAGTTTTTTTTTTTAGTTTTTAATAGTATAGTTTCGAGTATTTCAAGTTTACGTTAATGTTACATTGTATAAGAATGTTAGTGTTTTCAACTAGGAGCTTTCTAAAGTAGGACAAGGGAACGGAATGCTGGTTTGTCAGGTGTTTAAAGATGGAACTTTATTCAAAGCGATGTAATATTAGTTTCCTGGACAATGTCGTGGTAGTCATACCTATGTACATGTTTCTGTCCCAGGCACAGTCTCCAATGGGCATTTTACTTCATATATATATATATATATATATATATATATATATATATATATATATATATATATATATACTAGCAAAAGTACTCGTCGTTGACTGGGTTAAAAAAACAGCCTACAGAAAATGGACTCTGATTTATGAAAGTATGATAGGTTATGAAAAAGAAGGGTTGTAAATTTGGGGTATCAAAACCAAAGCAAAATATGATGAAAGTAAAAGTAAAATAGATAAACCCCATAATTTATTATACCATACCTGTTCACACACAATATTCTGTGGATATATATTAAAAAACCTTGTTAAACTTTGTGATATATTTCCATTCTATGGAGGTCAGGTGCGAACGAACACCCCATAATTTTATTATACCATATTTCTTCAATCTGAAACATAATTATCAAAGTATACTTACGCAGATAGATATGAAAAGTCTTTAAAGTTTGTGCCTATTTCCATCCTATGGAGGCCAGGCGCGAACACAGACCCCACAATTTTATTATACCATCCCTATTTAAGTTAAAACATACTTATCAAAGTATTATTATACCATATCAAAAATTATTATTATACTATATCATTAGTATTGTATTAGTATTAGTATTATTATACTATATAGTATTAGTATAGTATTATTATACTATATCAAAAACACTTGTAAACTTTTTTTTTTTAATTTTTAAATTTTTTATTTCCATACTTTGTGGACCAGGCGCGAACGCAGACCCCCACAATTTTAATGAACAACCGTTCTGCCAGATTAAACGTACCCATTCCTGTGACTCGATACATCTTCTATCATTATATGTAATCAGTTTTTTAAAATAGTCAACCATATAGGAGCCTATTCGTGACCAGACACAGACAGCTTATATATATATATATATATATATATATATATATATATATATATATATATATATGCATACATACATACATAGCTACCACGACATTGGCCAGGAAACTAATATTACATCACTCTGAATAAAGTTCCATCTTTAAACACCTGACAAACCAGCATTCCGTTCCCTTGTCCCACTTTAGAAAACTCCTAGTTGAAAACACTAACATTCTTATACAATGTAACAATAAACGTAAACTCGAAATACTCGAAGCTATACTATTAAAAACTAAAAAACCCAACATTAACGAAATAAACGTTACTAATAGCCTTAACCTTTTAAAGTACTGATAAAAAAGAATTATATATATATATATATATATATATATATGTATGTATATATATATATATATATATGTATGTATATATATATATATATATATATGTATATATATATATATATATATGTATATATATATATATATATATATGTATATATATATATATATATATATGTATATATATATATATATGTATATATATATATATATATATATATGTATATATATATATATATATGTATATATATATATATATATGTATATATATATATATATATATATATATATATATATATATATATGTATATATATATATATATATATATATATATATATATATATATGTATATATATATATATATATATATATGTATATATATATATATATATATATTATATAATATTTCAAAAATAGACACGCTTCTATCACCAGAATACATACGTCATATATATACATATATCAATTTGTATATATCAGTTAACGAAATCTACAGTAGCGTTTTAAAGAAATAAATAAACGTGTGTGTGTGTGTGTGTGTGTGTGTGTGTGCATGCGTGAGTGTGTGTAGGTGGGTGCGTACATGTAGACACTCCAGACAATCTTTGACCAGTCTATAACCTAGAACCACAATAAATCTATAAGTCTAAGCTCTTGGAAAAGACATTCTACTTGGCATCCACTTAGCTTATCACTTACATCTGCCCATCAATTTCTAGCTGTATATGTACACACGTCTATAAACGTGTGCGTATCCTGTGTATGTATGGGTACGTGAAGCATATGTGGTAGTGTGCGAGTGTATATACATGTATGTTCACAAGACTTTTTGTATTCCTACACACAGGAAATAAATACAGAAAAGATATAAGCATTTATATATTTTTTATATTGATTTTTTTATTCATAGCCATGATGTAATATACTGTTTTGTTTTTAAATCCCCGAAACAGTGTTTCATGGTAAACAACTGATGATCCCTTGAAAAATAAATTATTGGTATTATGGTAAATTCGAGAGCGAGTTGATGCAGTGATTGCAGGTGATTAAATGACTTACTGACTAGATGGTTTTCTAACGAATGATAAAAAAAATATTTTTTTGTATAGTTTTAAAGATTAAAAACTTCAAGGACATATATATATATATATATATATATATATATATATATATATATATATATATATATATTCATAATCCCTATTCTAAGGGATCAAGCAGTTGGACTCACCTGGTTTCTCATCGTTTTATTCAATTATATATATATATATATATATATATATATATATATATATATATATATATATATATATATATATATATATATGACGTATGTATTTTGGTGTCTGAAGAGTGTCTATTTTTGGAATATTTTAAAATGGTATAAGGTTTAAATTTGTACAAATGTTTATGAAACAATTGTAGCACATAAGGAAATACACCATATGATGTTCTTAGTTAATATTTTGTCTTGATTGATGCAAAAATATTATATATATATATATATATATATATATATATATATATATATATATATATATATATATATATGATTTTGCTTGTATTAGAGCTTGATAAGGATACCTTAAACGGGCCTTATTATCGGTCGGGCTTGAACCCGACGATACCAATGATCTGTCTCAACTAACAACTTTCTGTACACAAAATATTACATATATATATATATATATATATATATATATATATATATATATATATATATATATATATATACACACGCACATTAAATATTAAAGGAATGTAATACCTGTGAGTATGGCATCAAGGCGACGGAATAGTTTCTTCACTACCCTAACCTCACTCTCAGAAAGGAAAGGTAATCCTTGAAAAATTGTCTCATGACAGCAGAAATAAATACTACATTAATCCCTCTATTATAGACGGGATTGCTCCTAAATAAGGAGGCAATTCTTGGGAAAACGGTTTTATGGCAACAGAATCGATACTATACTATCCACCTTTTATTTCATTCATTTAGAACTGTCTAGCAATATATAAAAAAAATAACATTTTTATGATTCCTCAAAGTGTAATGTCAACTAGGTGACGGCTCGAATCGATCCCGAGGCACTTCGTTCACTGAACGTATCCCACATCATCCACAATATCGGGCCACCATGGGATAGGGGAAGACGGATGGTGTTTTTTGTGATTCTGGCCATAGCACGAATGATTTGGACGTCGTGTGTGAATGAGAACCAAGGAGTTGAATCTTTTGCTGACCATGATCTTCAATCATCAGCTGAAGATCAAGATCAGATTTGATAGAAAAGATTACATTCTGTGGTTTTTAAAAGAAGATGGATAATATTAGCGAGCTTGTGTGTACGCAAAAGAGTCAAGTATGAGTACGCGTTCTCTGCTTGAGCATGACGCATGTGATTCCCGATCCTGTTGGACACCAGCCCCTGCGGTAAGCTTTTTAGTTTCTTAGCTAGTCGAATGAATGTTCCCCTCCCTTACTCTCAATAGGAAACCTCCAAGACGCCTCCCAACAATTTTTCATTTTGCCCCTGACCTCCCTCAATTGCCGTATTTTGTAATGACATCATTTACTCCTCCACCTGAATTTTTACAAAAATCTTCTCTCCCCTCTAGACTTCACCCCAATTAGAGATTAGCTTGCTCGTTTTTCGGTTCCAAACAAGCCGAAAAACAGTGGGCGGTCTATCATT
The DNA here is from genome assembly GCF_053919585.1 of Euprymna scolopes. Classification (NCBI taxonomy): domain Eukaryota; kingdom Metazoa; phylum Mollusca; class Cephalopoda; order Sepiida; family Sepiolidae; genus Euprymna; species Euprymna scolopes. Next base: position 63,690,493 of record NC_136487.1, read on the forward strand.
TAGAAAGGGTTGGGAGGGTTTTACTAACACCGGTTTTTATCTTTTGTTTTCTTCCCACCCCACGCCAATAAAATCATTGTAAATAAACAAGTTTTTATTTATGTATATACTTCATATATAAAAAAGAAAAATCGATTTGCGAATCTTAAGTAGGGCAACCTCTGAAGTGAATGTGGTATTATGGTGATTGAGGATTCTAGATAGGAATAGCTTAGACAATCATAAGGTAGAGTGACAAGGATGACCATATATCCCCCCTCCCCACACTTTTGAATGACCTTGCACCTAATTTATTTTCGATTACTGTATAATTTTCGTAAATGAATAAATTTTTCAAAGTGTAGTGTAGTATTTGTTCTCAACATCGCAGCAACACCAAAGATTTTACTATCGATGAAATATATAAGAAAATATGACAATGCAAAATTACAGTAGTATATTACTCACAGAATATCAATTATTAGGAGCTGCTTAATAGATAAATATGTACATTAAGACGACCTGAAGGTATTTAAAGTTTACTATATATATATATATATATATATATATTATATATATATATATATATATATATATATATGTACATATATATATATATACACATATATACATATATATATATGCAGTATTACAAAATTTTATGCTGAATAATAAAATTAAATAAGCACAACCTGATCTGGTGGTAATATAGTTAGGATAAATGTAAAAACTTATATATATATATAATACACAAATAGTATGTTCTCTGTGAGTGTGTGTATATATATATATATATATATATATATATGCATATATATATATATATGTACATATATATATACATATATATATATATACACATATATACATATATATATATGCAGTATTACAAAATTTTATGCTGAATAATAAAATTAAATAAGCACAACCTGATCTGGTGGTAATATAGTTAGGATAAATGTAAAAACTTTATATATATATATATATATATATATATATATATACATATATATATATATATATATATATATATATATATACATATATACATATATATACATATATATATATATATATATATATATATATATATATATATAAAGTGAAGTTGTCTGTGTGTACTACTCAATTTTCAGTCTAGAGATTTGACATAAGGAGTATTGATATTTGGGAAAATCTTTTTAATAGGTTTTCGGACAGAAATTTGGCTGTCAAGGTGTCAAAGTTCAACGATTTCACCTTTGAAAACTACCACACTCCTTCACCAATTTTGGGTCTAAATATTTGAAATTTTAGATGTAGGTTACTTGGACATGGATCAAACCTTTTAATTTGATCTGAGCCCAAAACAATAAATGTTAAGGAGTCCAAATTGGGATCAAAGTTTAAAAAAATTTAACCTCTGCGGTCTCTACAAAATTACTCAGCCAATTTTTATTCTAAACATTTGAAATTTTACAAAAAGTGTATTCAGACAGAGGGCAAGCTTTTTAATCGGTTTTTGGCCGAAAATTTGGCTGCCAAGCGGTCAAAGTTCAAAAGATTTGACCTTTGCGGTCTCTAGAAAACTATTCAGCCAATTTTGAGTCTAAACATTTGAAATTTTATATAAAGGGTATTCAGACATGCAGCAAGCTTTTTTAATCAGTTTTGGGCGAAAATTTGGCTGAGTTGAAAGTTGAAAGAGTTGACCTTTTCAGACTCTACCAAACTCCTTCGCCAATTTGGGGTCTAAACACTTGAAATTTTAGATGTAGGTTATCTGGACACGAGTCAAACTTTTTAATATATATATATATATATATATAATTTAAAGGAGATTAGAATAATAGTCTAAAGAGCTAAGTGTATTTTAATGTAATAGTGAAATTACTAGTTTAATTAAAATACAGGAAATGCTCGTTGTAATTTAGATATATAATAAGCTCGATAGTTAAATGTCCTAGAGCTAATTCAATATTAAGTAATGTGATTTACAATTTAAAAATTAAAAAAAATTTTTTTAAATTTAAAAATCAAATTTTAATTAAATTAAAAATCAGTTTCATAAGAAGGAACAACAACAAAGTCAATTATCTGTACGATCGTTTCGGAAATCCGTGCTTTTTATTTGTGGTATACATGAAGTTATGTAGAACAATTATATATAGTTTTTTTGGTAAGCACGGTCTCCTCATCAGCAAATTTAGGAGGATTTTTATAGAATTTAAAAGACACCATAAATAAACCTAGCATTAAAAGTAAGGCAGATGAATCTTTTAGTTTTTCTTTTTTTGAAATCAGGAACTGTGTTTAAAGTAGTCATTTAGATGTTTGCTATAGCCTTTTATTTTATTGAATGAAATATATAAAATAAATGTTTCTTATTGTTGAGAACTTTCGACATTTAAAAATAAATGTTTAAATTTCTTGTGGTTAAAGTTGGCCATGTGGGTTTGTTCCTTGCTAATGGAGTCAGATATAGTTTCGTGGCCAGGTCTGAATCTCCAGACCCGTCGTAATCGTGACACCCTGCACTGATAATTCCCAAAAGGATGAAACACTAGTGTCTGTAGGTATTTAAAAATTGATTTAATAATAATTATGTCAGCCCCTTTAAGAACGTGGTTCTTAGTGTTGAGCACTTGACAGTTGAAATGAAAGTTGGTTACTTAAACTCGAATGCACAGATCATGATGTTATAATTATCAGGTCACTGTGGCCGGATGTTACATTTAAAAATAAATGTTTAAATTCTCGAAAGGATAAAACACTAGTGTCTGTAGGTATTTAAAAATTTTTATGGTAATAATTATATAACAAAAAGTCTATATTCCAAAGTTCAAAATGTTGTTCATCTTACCATTTATTTTTTTTTTTTGAGCATGTAAAAAGGTTCAATTCTTGACAACACATGTTTCGTAATGCAGAAACAATCATATAATTATATATTTTCCACCCTGACTCATCAGGATAAGAACACGTTAACCTTAAAAGAAAAAGAAAAACTGAATTTGGGCATAATAACATAAATCAGAAAAAAAAAAAAAAATCAGAAGATTAGTTGCAAGTGTGTTTTATGATATTTGTGATCTTTATTTATCTTTGATTTTGTTGTTATATTTAGCATACGCCGAGCTTCATAACTCCCAATCTTCTATGTCAATCCATTCCTGCAGACAACTCTCTTTTATATAATAGATTCCTGGAGGAATGAATCAGCATTTTCTATCTAAACACTAAAAACTGCCCCCAACCTCCTTGATAAAACCTGACTCAGTTGACCCCTTAGATAATTAATTTTTTTTTTTTGGTAAATTTTAAATATTATTCATCCGTGGCAATACTGATGAAGAATATAGAAACTTTGTGGTTCTCTGTTTTATAGTATTTTATTTTTAGCAGGACCTACAAACACACATATACACGGACAACTGCCCTTTATATACGTAATAGATTAATATCCACATACATATATGTCCCATATTTAGCAAGCTATGTATAGCTGTACTGCCACTCATACGATTCAAATCTCAGACTTAAATCATCTTCCACTCCCATCTAACGCCTTTTCGCTATGGCTGTCATAATAGCTACATGAAATGAAATCAAAGTAAAGTATTATTCTTTGAACGAGTTGTTTAAATCCAGACGAATCCATTGTCTTGTTATTAACATCAATTTATTAAGTGTGTAATGTGCAAGAAACTTGTTCAGGGTCTAGGTGTATCGGAGCTATAACGAAATGAAGAGGATTTGCCAATGATTAAATGAAAACATTCTAATTAATTCTTTGGAGCGACAAACGCCACATTCCTGTTCTTGTTAGATGATTATCGTTGCTTGTATTAAAAACAAGCTTTATTTTCTCAAAGGTAATTCTGGAATATGTCCTCATACAGTAAGCATAGAAGATTAAAACTTCAACCAGAAATTGTTCAATGAATTGGTTTATGGCCAAGAAATTAATATTTCAAGTAAGGGGGTCAACCCGAGTTCCCATCCCCCGTGCGCCCCGAGAAATATGCTATTTTTGTAGCAGTGTTCTCGCATATCTATTAGAGGCTCTATCCGGTCCTCAGTCTGCCAGACTTCAGTTTAAAATAGCATCTTCATCCATAAATACAGACTAGATATAAGCCCTTATTTTGAATGTGACCAAATATTTTAAAAAGGGGTTAGTTCGTTAGTCTGCCGAATCATATTCTGTTAAGCGTCCATTTTACATGCTGGCATGTGTTGGGCGGTTTAAAAAAAAAAAATGATTTCTAACCTAATCTATCCCTGGCGAGATCTTTATTTATCCTCCTTTCTCCCAAGAAAATATTGTTTAAAACTTAAGCATGACAGACCAAAGAAATACTATTTCAGAATAAGCATGTAGTTTAAAATTACATTTTCTTTGGTCAGTCATGCTTAAGTTTAAAATAGCACTTTCGTTTTTCTATCATGCTTAAGTTTAAAATAGCATGGTTCATTGAACCTGCAGTCCATGTCGGTAACCGCAATTTTCCAACAGCTGACAAAAATGGTGTGTAAAAGCAGCTATTTTATTTTTGCGTTGCTCCGAGAAGCAAACCTACGAACGAGGCACGACAAACGAATGCTAATAGGATTAATTGACAATCACAACAGAATTTAGAAAACTGAAAATATGTCACCACGCATTATCTGTTCCGGAAAGGATAATACATGGTGCAGACGATATTTGTCCACAATTTTGAACTGCTAATTTTATTCGTATGTTTTTTTTTTTTTTTACTTCCATTGTTAATCTTAGCCTCATGAAAACAATGCCTCTATTTCCATCCTTTTTTTAGGGGGAGTGCTTGTTTAAATTAATGATTTTTTTAAACCAACGCATTTAATTATTGAGCCATTATGTGTCATACCGAACGTACTATTAATTCCGAAAATTATGAAAAATGATCCAATAGAAAGATAATTAGGAGTAAAAAAGGAATTTAGTGAATTATCGAGTTTTATCGTAGGTTTTAATATTGAAGAGTTGTTCATTATGACAAACTGATTTATCTCCCTTAATTTAACTTGACAAATTAAAGGTCTGCGATTTTTAAACCTACGCATTTAAAAACGTAATTGTAGTTGATTTTTTTGTTAAATATATCTAGCAAGTCTTCTACTGGATCATTGTTCATCATTTTTAGAATTTATACTAATTTTGCCATAACACTGAAGTACGTAATAATGTTTTCACCTGAAATGCGTTAGTTTTAAAGATCACTAATGCAAATAAGCACCTTTTTTTCAGAATGATTGATTCCAAACAATTTTGAATCTCCATATCTGTGGAAAAGACACAAAGTTCTTGGAATCCATACCAGATGACTGTTATACAGGGTAGAACGATAAATTTGTCGCCCTAAAGAAAACAACACTACAGCTTTATTTTAAAACTTTTATTAAAAAAATCAATTCAGATAACTTGATGATGTAGTAGAGCTGATATCTATTCAATGTAGCTGCCTTCACCCTTAATCACCGCCTCGATACAGGTATGGAATTAGAAGCATGCCTTTTCCACAAGCACCAGCAGGAACTTGGCGAATACTCAGTGGATGGCGACGATCAGGCTGGTTTTGGTGTTGTGGGAGGTCATGTTGGTGATGTTCTCAACGTATGACCAAACGACGTAGTCCAGCATGTCCCAGTCAGGGGAGGAGAGGGACGTGAGAGAAGGGTACAAAGTCATAGCTTTCCTTCTGAAGCCAAACCTGGGTCTCTTTGGACTCGTGAGCCAGCGCCGTCCTGCTGCCACACCCAGGGTCTGTCAGCAGCCACCTGATTGCACCAGGGGATCACCACACTCTTTAGCACATCCAGGTACATTTTGGAGTTGACTTTCAAGCGGACTTCGAAGATGTGAGGTAGCATGATGTGGCCCTCACTTGAAACCACGCCAAAGACCATAACCGTGGCCGGAAACGTTATTTTCATCATCCTGTTATTTGTGGTAATCTGACAATGCATTTTGAGAGTGCTGGCAATGGTCCTGTTGTCATAAATTGGATCTGTAGAGAGCATGACTCATGTACAGCGGTGCATCTCTGATCTTGCTTGTTGAACATTGTGTCACTTTTAGACATGATAGAAGGCTCCTATCGCTCTTGGGATTTGTACACGACTGGCCAACTAGTAGTAGCAACAAAAAAGAAAACTAGTTTTCATCAAACGGAAAGGGAATCATGTCATCTTTTCTAGGACGACAATTTTATCGTTCCACCCTGTATATCGAGACCCTACACCAATAAGTAGAGATTATGTTAGCTAGCATGAATTTTGGCAAGGATAACATTAGTATATGTCAGGATAACCTGGTGGCAAACGGAAATATACCAGCTGCAGATGGCATGATTGGGGATCAATGGTTAGTTTCTTAGGCAAAACGTGCTAGAAATGCAGGGGAACGTTATGACGATAGAAAGGTCGTCACATGTTCGAAGAACAGAGTTTCTAGTTAATCCTTCGTGGGGAGTCGGACAGACGCTGTAGAAATCAAAGTGAATGATCACCTCAATGTCTGCCCGTCTGCATCTCTCAATGCCCATCCTTAAGACTAAGTTGGAAAAACAAGTTAAGTAATTAATTAGATACTGGTTTCTCCTCCCATAAATGAACTCTCTAAATAAATAATACCTTTGAACTTTCAGCAATTCTCCATTGTGTCTTCATACATGAGTTTTATTTGCCTAAGTTAAACAGCCGATCAACAGCCACTAGACGACGCAACCACACAGGAAACGGCCAGTCATGAACAACGAAAGTAGCTAATGAAAAGGGAGCCTTCGGGTCGCTCTTGACTCTAGTCGGCCAGTTAACCTAATTTAGTTTTTATGAAACTATTAGTCACAAATAAAGCCAAGAGATTAATGCATAATGCAGGACTGATAAGTGTTAGCCACTTAAGTTCACTAGTGACATCCGAGAGGGGTGGGGGCAATGTATGAAATATAATAAAGAAAACTATTTTGTATGTCATCATGCGTTTAATCTATTGATGACAAAATGTTCAAACATGAAGAGAAGACCCCTGGACAAGAAAGTCCACCATTCTCCATCCAATGTTGTACAGAAGTCTAGTGATGTCTAGGAAAAATCTTAATCGCTTGACTGCTAATGCCTCAAACACTAAAATACTATGATGAAAAAAAAAGAGAAAATATTTTGAATTTCTGTAAACAGAGAGATAATCTGAAATAAACGATTTTTTCAATTTTAATCTAAAAAAAAAAAAACGTATTATTTGCATCTGTTTTCATCTTCAGTGCTATTTGCACAACGTTTCAGCCGATTTAACCTCTGATTTTCTTTATTTGTACCTTATCGAACTCGGGAATTTACATTTTGAATGGAGCCCTTTATTTAATCCATGGGTGTAGCAGGTGTTCATTCCGCCAGACATGACCGGTTAAAAGTCTTAAGTAATTCGCAATTGGATTCTTAGTTTCGTCTGCACTGACGGTTGGACCTTCAACCTCCATAAAAGTGTCACTGGGAATTGAATTCACTTAGTACTTTATCCGTTACATCTTGCAGTCTTTCAACTACCTGTACCGTCCCCACCCCTCTGTTGGGACTTGCTGAAATAACAACGTCTCTCGTCTGTTCTCATTGATGTCCAGGGGCTGAGAGAGTGAACCGCTCTTCTGGGCATAAATCCGCTTTTCGGCTCATCTCTTCTTTTAGGATGCTCTAGCCTGGCCCGACGTTGTTATCTAACACAGAGCAAAATGAAGCAGGTCTCTAAATTAACAGACTATAATTCAAAGTAGTCCAAGAAGTCTTCACTTCATTTCATCTCAGAGAAACAAACGAATCATGAAACAGTATTCATTGAAACTAGCATGATCTTGTGGACATTCCACAATGCTCTCTACATCAACGCGTACATTTCACTGTTAATATTAATAATGTTCCTTTTGAAAATAGTATCTGTCAGGATCAATATTATTAAGAAAGAACTAGTGGGACCTGTGAAAATTCCAAAGGGACTCTTTCATATGTAATATATTGAAGTTAGCATTCTGTGGATGTTCAGCATTAATGGAGACACCCTGATATTATTGTAGCTCTTTTGTTAAAACTGTAAAGTATTTATCTAAGCTAGCAGGGACGCCTGGCAAAATCCGCTTATGCAGATTTCATATATATTATTATAAAGTCAATTTTCTATCGATTTTTATATATTAGAAAGTTATGATTTCAAAAATATATCCATATGACTTGGGTGCATCAGCTTGAATTGAAGCCGAAATAAAAACTTATGAAGAATAAAATAATAATAATAATAATAATATATATATATATATATATATATATATATATATATATATATATATATATATATATATACAGGGTGTCCGTAAAGTTACTATACAGTCTTATTGTTTTATTGTATTATATTTGTATTAATAGTTAATATTTATTTTTGTGTAGCTGTAGGGTGTCTGTATAGTAACTTGTAAGACTGTATAGTAACTTTACGGACACCCTGTGTATATATATATATATATATATATATATATATATATATATATATACTTCAGAATAAAATTGGTCCTGGATATGACCTTAAGCTATATCCGATGGTGAGGGCCCCAGCTTGTGGGTTTTGGGGAGTGTGGAGCCACCCTTTAATTGCCATTTCTCCCAGGTCCACTCTGACCCGGAGTGGTATTACCTGTTAGGGTCCCAACTATGGGTTAAATAGAAACTGACTTGAAAAAACATATTCTACTGAAAACCTTTTCTTCCAAATCACTGGATTCGGCATTAAATAACCTGAATAGGGTTGATATGCCGTAAAACAAAACAACCAACCAACATCAGAATAAAATTATCTAACAATCAACTGGTATGGAAGCCTGTGATTATAAGTTTTACAAGATATTACTGGCAGTAATATTCTATAAGTACAATCCCACCTAAATAAGAATTGCTCGATATACAAGATAGAGCAACTAAATCAAATGTTAGTCATTCAATGAATTTAAAAATTTATGACGTGAAATGTTTGAATTTCAAATCAAAAGATTTTTATTATTCTATGTAAGACAAAGTATACGTTTGAAATATTATAACTCCTTATCCTATAGGATTTCAATTTTATTTTGGAGTGGAATTTGAAGTTCATGTTCTATAATTATAAAAAAATTAAATATATTAATTTATATGTTCATTAATAAACAGATCCACCGGACATATATATATTTTTTTTTACCGGACCCATTATATAAACAAAGAAAATTGCTCCAGGAAAATGCCTACTTCGGACCATTACCTTGTGATGTGGATTACTCAAAATACAGTTTGGATTATTTTACTATACTGCTATCAAAGACATTCACTTCGGATTTTACCATGCAATTTGGATGTGAATTTTTATATCCTTTTCATTAACTTCCCTTACTCTATGACATTTAAATACTTAAACAACTTTTAATTGTGATTTTCCATGTCTCACTGACTTTAGCAAATAAGGTGTAAACTATTATAACTATTTGCTAATATTTTCTCCTCTGAAGAGATGGTAGACATCGAAATCCTATAGGATAAGCAGTTAGAATATTTCAAATGTATTCTTTGTCTTACATAGAATAATAAAAATATCTTGATTTAAAATTCAAACAATTCACGTCATAAACTTTTAAATTCATTAAATGACTAAAATTTTATATATATATATATATATATATATATATATATATATATATATACATATATATATATATATATATATATATATATATATATAACTTGAGTTGCTTCAGCCATAATCGAAACTGAAACCAAAACCAGTAAAGAATTTTTGGTAAAATTATTTATTACAAGAAATGGAAGATCATAACAATCAAACGACAGTCACTCAAAAGAAAAAAGATGTAAGCGTGACACACAAACACACATGCTATCCTATTAATATATAGATGACTCTTTCTTTTTCCGTAAAAATAATTGTCATTGTCAGCTAAATATCATTTAAATAAATAAGCCTGTGGCATATACTCTAATGCAGGTTAAACCAGCTTTCTGCACAGGAGGGAGTATTTAGGGATATCAAATTCACAAGCAGTCCCCAGTCGTATGTATATCCTGCTCACGGAAGATGAATACAACATATTTTTGCAGTTCTTGCAGGGAGGTGTCGACTTTCTCCTACATACAACGCCTGGTATTCCCAAAATGGTCACTCATCTGGTACTGACTAGGCTCAACGTTGCTTAACTACAGCGATCTAACAAGAACCTGTATGTCAACGTGATGATGCCGTATGTATTTCAAGTTTAACGTTATTTTTTTTATGGAAAGAAGACGAAGAGTATATATTTTTTTAAAAGTAATTAAATTGCTAATTAAATTGAAATAAAACGAGTATGTCTCTTCTATGTTTAAAATGAAAGCATTCAACACCTTTTAAAACGCAATAAATATTTTGCGTCTTCTTTCCATAAAAATAACTAAATCACTGAATGACAAATCAATGAAAAAAAAAATGTCACTTTTTGAAATATATTTTAAAATTGTGTAAGTGGACGCCTGCATGCAAATGCATACCAGATGCGAGATTACGTCACTCTAAAGAAAAAGACTATGAAAAGGAGAGAGAGCACAGAGAGGACGATCACGTTAGAGACGTGGGTGATGTCACAGCTGTAACGAGAAGTCACGCGTGGTGGGAGAATGAGGAGAGAAATGGACGAAAAAGTGAGTTTGAATTATTCTTTGTCTTTGTCTCCTTTGCGACGTAGACTGCATACAACGTATGGGTCACATGTGTAAACGTGGGTAACGTTACAATGGTACCGTTTTAGTTGACGTGATGACATAATTTGATTTTTTGAACAACTCATTTTAAAATGGATAAACCTGGAATTTTTTTACTTTGGCAACATCAGATAAATCACCAAATAATATCTTTGCTAATCAGATGATCTCATTGTTTTCTTGTTTTTTTTTTTTTTTTTTTTTTTTGATGTGTGTTAAAAGTTATAACGTACGAGTAGGTATATACTGTGGAACATTGTTCCCCTGTCCCTCTTCCCGGTTAAATACAACATGGTAGCCTTCAAATCCAATGTAAACAAGTTCTTGCTGAGCCGTCTTCATAAATAATCAAATTCTACCCAATTCACACCATCACCGATTACTACACTGCTACCTTACATTTATTAACCCTTATCCTCGAGTGGCCTTTGGGCCTTGATAAGTGGTGACTCCCAAGTAAAAAAAAAAAAAAAATATGAGCATGAAGTGATTTAGCATATTAGTATACAGAATTATTCCGGGTTAGGAATTTGTTTATTAAAATAATTTAACCCAATTCAGAAGTGAAGATATAAAAAAAATGTCTGCTTGACGATTGCAAAAATGTATCACCCAACAAAAAACTAAAAAACAAAAAGTATCATCAAGCAAAAATCTGAAAAAGGGGGAAAAAATAAGTTAACAACCAAAAAAAATGATGAAAAATTAATAAAAAAAACACACCAAAAAACAAACAAAAACAACTTATCACTAAACATATATGTATTTTAATGTCTTTATCTTTTAATTTGAGATGGTGAAGCCAAACGATATTCTAAAGTTTGACACTGATTGACACGTGACGAGAGAAGGGAAGTGGGTTCTTTATCAGCTATGCAGTGCAGTTTCTATTGCCTTAATGGAAAACGCCCGAGGACATCTTACAGATCAATATCTTTGACATGGATTTCTCTAATCAACATTTCCAATTAAAAGCACTCTCTAAAAATACCAACATCTCTTGTGTAACATTTTTGTTTAACAGGTCCAGAAAATGAAGACACAAAATAAGGTTTCCCTCACCCCACCGTCATCTATCTTATATATTCAACATTGTTTTCGGAAAGGAGCCAACAAATTATTTGCAAGGAGATAATTGGAGGACAGACATAAGCAATGAATAACTGAAAGTCTCTTAGATGAGTAATAAAAACAAAGTGTGATATTATTTCATCGTCTGATTGATTGATATGCAGGCAGGCAGGCACACACACACACGCGCGCGCGTGTGTGTGTGTGAGTGAGTGTGTGTGTGTGTGTGTGTGTGTGTGTGTGTGAAACAGCACTGTATGTGGATGACTATAATGCTCCCTATCTTGGGTTAAGCATATTGGGAAGTGATATACAAACTGCCATTAGCATATTAAGCGACGCTCTTTGTGTAAACAAATCGAGCGGAGGCATTTGTACGATGTCAAAACATCGTTTATTCATTACCCACACAGCAGCAGCTGTATAGCGTAATGGACTGTCATTTAGGCGGTCAGGTTTCGATCCTGGCTTGAGGCAGTTGCCTGTCTAGCCGCACTGATGAGCTGTGAAACAGTGAAACATTACTGTATGCGGATGACTATATATATATATATATATATATATATATATATATATATATATATATATGAACAAATGATTAATAAAACACGTTAAAAGACATCTTGAAAAAGAGTTAAAAACATATTTAATTTTAAAAAGGAAACACAAGATAAGTGGATAGTCCTTAATCCGCGGAGTTTCGAAGAAATATTCTCCTTCTCATCAGAGGGCAGGAATTAGAAAAATGCGGGTTCGGATTTTGCATGTAAAAGTATTTAATGAAACTACAAGTAAGTCACAGATCTTACTTGGTTAAAAAAGGGTGAGGTAAGGGGAATAGGAGGTAAAAGAAAAATGATAAAAAGATTTCACATGAATGGATAGTCCGGTGAAGGGTAAAAAATCCAAGAATGGTAAAATATTATAAACTCTATTTCCTTTTCGGTTTTATTGAGCTTTTATATCTGGTTGAGATTACTTTACTTGTAAATATTAACTCTTTAATATTTATAATATATTTTAAGTTTACCATTTTGATTACCTTGGTAAACTTATCGTAATTTTTATTTCTATATATATATATATATATATATATATATGCAAGGTGCCTTCAATAAGTTTCCAGACGACTTTTTTCGTATGGGCACTTTTATTGATAGTACACACATAAAACTCTAGCCCTTTTCAAAGTAATCTCCTCCGGCAGCAATGCACTTGTTGTATCGTTCCAACCGTTTTTTGGAAGGCCCCATAGACGTCCTCGTGTGACCCTCATCAGTCTCTTTCATCTCCTCAATTGTCTCATAACGACAGCATCTAAGGTTTTCCTTGAGCTTAGGGAATAACCAAAAGGGAGTAAGGTCTGGACTATAAAGAAGGGGGAGAAACTAACTTGACGCCCATCTTGGTCAAATAGTCTGTGACAAGGATGGAGTTGTGGACTACACCTTTGGGACAAACTCTGCGCAAATCTTCTGCACTTTCAGTTTCTCGCAAGTAATTGTGTGTACAGTTCCCACACTGACATCAAATGGTGCACTTATTGTCTCTATTGACACACGACTGTCCTTATCTATGAAATTCTTTATTTGGCCAATCAAGTCTGGTGTTCTGACTTCCTTACTCCTCTCACACCTCTCATCCTCCAACACACTCCCTGCCTTCCTTGAATCTCTTATGCCACTCAAAAACAAATGCTCGATATGCAAGATAGTCCAAAGGAGTCTTAAGCATTCAATACGTTTCTGTGGCATTTTTTCAAGTTTAAAACAGAATTTTATTGCATATCATTCTTCTAAAGTGTCACGTCCTCACGTCCAGATCGCATTTTTGAAATTCATCCACTGTGACAATCAGGTTTTATTAGGGTGTATTCTAATTTCTGCTGTAGTTGTTCATTTGAACCTGAAATCATAAAAATTGGTCAGTCATCTCATATGCTGTATAGCAATAGCATACTGGATTTTCATGCGTCTACGACAATTTTAAATGCCTGAACAAAAATGTCTTGAAAACTAGTGAAGGCATGTCATATATATATATATATATATATATATATATATATATATATATATATATATATATAACTAGCAAGGAGACCTGACATTGCCTGAGATTAAATGGTGATAAACGAATGTTCCACGCTTCCAATACTTTTTATTGTCCTTGAAATTGCCCATTTTTCAATCAAATAGATTAATTGTCTGCTCTAGAGGGAGACCCACCACAGCTTGTAAAATATTAAAAGAGAGATAGAAAGAAAAGGAGAGAGAGAGAGTGATAAAGATAGCGATAAAGAGACTGCAAGCTAGAGAAAGATAAAAAGAAATAAAAAAAAAAGAACAGAGAAAGTAAGAGAGAAAGAGAAATAGCAGAGACAGGGAGTATAAGAGAAAATTTTCATTGAAAACAACTGTAAACGATTTATTGAATACAAGCTGCTATTTTACTCAGAGCTGGGATGAAATTTGGAACCGTGAGGAAGCTTCATATTTGAAGTGACTTAGTCCACAATACATTGGAGTCTGTAGAGGACCAACTGTTGATTATATAAAACGATTTTTATATAATGGTTTGAATTAAAGTTTAAAAATAAAGTTTAAAAGCGCTTTTTGCCTTGGTTCCACAGCCACCAGAGTCTAGGCGATTCTTGAGATGGTTTTTACTTTCTTGGCGGAGGTAATTTGTCTTGTGAAGTTCTAAGAAGTCCATTCTCCCAGGCATTGCCTTCTCACCTTTTGAGAAAGGTTACTTTATTTCTAACTGCTCCAGGCGCCTCTACTGGGGAATGCCAATGGAGTTGTCCAGGCATTTTCTACAGGCCAGAGTGCTCTTTCTCTAGAGCACTGGCTTTTCAAATTCCATTTTTTTTACTTTGTGCCACATTTTCCCGCCGTTGGAGGGAGATAAACGACTTGTTACTGAAGCATGGGTGTCTTGAGTCGTAGGAAGATTGACTGATTAAGGAAAATTTAGAAGCAAGTGATTGCACAAGGTCGTACAGAGTGGAATTTGAAGGCAGTTGACCTGCTGAAAAGTGGGGTTGTTTATTGGTTGTTTTTGTTTTACGGCATATCAACCCTTTTTAGGTCATTTAATGCCGAATTGAGTGACTTTGAAAAAAAGTTTTAATAGAATATATTTGGGTTTTTTTTTCAAGTCAGTTTCTATTTAACCTATTGTTGGGACCCTAACAGGTACTACCACTCCGGGTTAGAGTGGACCTGGGAGCAATGGCAATTAAGGGGTGGCTCCACACTCTCCAAAGCTCACAAGCTGGGGCCTCACCATTGGATATAGTTTAAGGTTATATCCAGGACCGAAAAGTGAGGACTGAAAAGTGAGCTTGCAAAATATTAAGAGAGAGAGAGAGAGAGAGAGAGAGAGAGAGAGAGAGAGAGAGAGAGAGAGAGATCGAGATCTGAAGGCGAGGTTAAATTAAGTTTTTTTCACATTTATGATGCAAGAGAAGAAAGAGAAAGAAAGAAAAAGAGGAAGAGAAAGGAAGAAGGAGAGAAAGAGAGGGATATAGAGAGGAAGAGATATATGAGAATAGTGAGCTTGTAAAATATTAAAAGAGAGATAGAAAGAAAAGGAGAGAGAGAGTGATAAAGATAGCGATAAAGAGACTGCAAGCTAGAGAAAGATAAAAAGAAAGAAAAAAAAATAGAGAAAGTAAGAGAGAAAGATAAATAGCAGAGACAGGGAGTACAAGAGAAAATTTTCATTGTAAACAACTGTAAATGATTTATTGAATACAAGTTGCTATTTTACTCAGAGCTGGGATGAAATTTGGAACCAATTCCTTTCCATGGTGCATACATGCATAAGCTAGTGCACTTGATCAAATATGAATTAAATTCCATAATCCCCGTTGGTATCCATTATCTCACTTAACTACTCATCTTCCATCTGGGTCATTCTCTTTCCTGTACTTTGTGCTGCATTCCAAACCAAGGCGAAAGGGTATTATCCTCTTTGTGTTATTTGGCTCAAGTCAAGCCAACAATCCTTGATTGAAGAGTAGAGGTTTTAATGCATTCCTTGGAAAAACATTAGTTCAACTGCTGAGGGTCAAATTTTTTGCCAGTATAAAGCCTTAGTAATGGTGCCATGCTTGCATGTGGGGTTGATACACGGCAAGGAAGCTGATCCTGATTGACACAATACGCGTGTTCCCTGCTGGATGAATATTAAGCATAGCTTATAAAAGGATTCGGAGGAGAGATATCTAAAAATATCCTTTGACATTCTTAGATACCAGCGATTGGTAAAACGATATTGATATTAGAAATGTCTAAAACAATAAATTCTACATGATTAAATGGAAGAAAACCGATGATGCAAACGGAACCACATTTCCGAAACCCCGTAATAGTGTGCAAGATAGCCAATATTTATCGATTTTTAAAACGATTTTTGTTATTTGAATTATTCAGATTATTAAGAAGGGCGTTCAAAAAGTAATGGGGATTGCAAATTACATTGTTATTATGAATGAACCTGAAAGTTTCATCTCTCTGTTACAGATATTGACGATGCAAGACTATGAGAAAGCAACTCCTGTCATGGACATGCGTCAGGAGCAAAGATGCGGTATTTTTTTTTTTTTTTACACAGTGGTCATCACTTATCAAGGCCTGGAAGCCACTCAGGGATAAGGGTTATTGCAAGTACATTACGTTAGTGTGGAGATTTGATGAAGTGTTTACTTAAGGGGGCGGTTCATTAGGAATTTGTTAACGTTGGACTTGAACACATCCAAGTTGTAGTCCAGTGGAAAGCAGGCAGACAGAACAGAGTTCCACAGGCATGCAGTTCTAAGAAAGAAGATTTGTTCATGGAATCCGCGTTTTGATTTAGGCACAGATAAATAGTGGGGGAAATTTTTGACAGTGGATTCAGCTAGACGGGTGTTTTTCATGAAAGATTGGCGAAGGGGGACCAGAGATTGGAGTTCAGACAAGCATCTGCCATGGAAATAACGATAAAACAAGGATAGGCTGGCAACGTCTCTTCTGTGGGAGAGAGGTTGCAGGGTAGAGAAAAGGGCATCCCCCACTAAGCCACGAAGTCTATTTTGTACTCTGTCAAGGCAGGATAGGCTGTTTTTAGCAGCTCCTGCCCAGATATGGCAACAGTAATCCATTCTTGGACGTACTTGGCTTTTATATAGATAAAGAATTGCATGAGTAGTGAGATATCTTCTGGAGCGGTAGAAGGATCCCATCATCTTTCCAGCGACCTTGGCAACAGACTTGATGTATGTGTTCCATTTCAGATCAGGAGTAAAGGTCAAACCCAGAAGCTTGTCAAAAAACGGGGCCTCACCCAGACGAGAGCCATCCATCACAATTGATGCCAGCTGAGAATCAGAGCGTTGATGATGTAAGGATAGGAGTTTGGTTTTGGATGTATTAAAGGTAACCAGCCACATCTTCCCCCACTGAACCACGCGCTCAAGATCAGAGGAGAGAGAATCAGAGAGAACTTTGTCATTTACAGCCTTTGATGTGTTGCCGTAGATGGTCGTGTCATCAGCATAGATGTCAACGAATGATTTAAGTATGTGTTTAGGGAGGTCATTGATGTAGATCAGGAAGAGAGTTGGGCCCAGGATTGACCCCTGAGGGACTCCAGCATTTATACTGCAGGCCTCCGATTTTTGTCCATCTACCACTACTCTTATGAGCCTATCGGAGAGAAATGATTTAATGATTGAGAAAACATTTCCAGTTACACCGTAGCTGGAAATCTTGTGAAGTAGACCCTTATGCCATACCTTGTCAAAGGCCTTTGATATGTCAAGAGCAATTGCCCTAGAAAGGAAGCCTTTGTCAAGAAATTCACTAATCCTGTGGGATATAACCGTCAGCACATCTGTGGTAGATCTTGCAGAGCAAAAACCATATTGTGTGTCACTAAGAAGGTTATTCCTGCTGAGGTGGTTGACTATTTCTCTATTTAATATGGATTCCAGCAACTTACTCATAACACACAGGAGATATAGGTCTGTACTGAGAGGGAGAGGATTTATCACCTAAATTCTTAAATACAGGGCAAACTGATGAGGTCTTCCAGGGAGTCGGAAAGCACTTCTCCTTAAGGCAGCGCTTAAATAGTTTCATAAGTATGGGAGCAAGTTCTGGTTGAAGCTTTTTTAACACTATAATTGGGATGCCATCAGGGCCAGTTGCTTTACTGGAATCTAGATTCTTGATTAGCTTGGCGACCTCATGCACGGATATTTGTATGTTACCTAGCTTGTTCTGTGTTATAGGAGGAAATATGGGGAGTTGATGGCCTTCGTCGCATAGGGTAGAATTAGCTGCAAAGTTCTTGGCAAATAGTTTGGCCTTGTCTGACGCTGACGAGATGACCTCTGGTCCATTGATAATGGTTGGGATAGAACGCACACTTCTGTTCAGGATCCTATTTGTTATTTGCCAAAACTGGTGGGATCCAAGCCGCTGATCAGCTACCTTGGATTTAACAGACTGGGCATATAGCTCTCTTGCATTTTTTATTACTCTTTTACAGTGGTTGCTGGCAGTCCTGAAAGCAGCTTTAGTCTCAGTGCATCTATTACGTTGGTAGCTATGGAAAAAGTGATTTCTGTGCGCGATAGCAGCAGCACATTCTGGGGAGAACCATGGCAGGCTGTTAGGTTTTTGTTGGAATTTTTTAGATGGTATGAATTGGTCTATTCCTACAATTTAGCATTCGGTCAGATCTGATACTATAGAGGACACTTCCTTTTTAACATGGAGTGCAGCGGTAAATCAGATATGAATGTACAGAAGCTATGCCAGTCAGCCATAGAGTATGAGTATACAGTACGGTGGAGGGGTACGTCTGGGGACTTCTTACATTTCGTTTTTATCTTAACTGATACGACGGAGTGGTTGGAGGATCCTAGAGGAGAATGAACGGAACATGAACATAGCTCAGGGGAAGTTGAGAGAAAAAGGTCTAAGAGGCTTGCATATTGACCGGGTGGGTTCGCGAACAATCTGAGTGAGGTCATAAGCAATGGAAAAATCATGACAAAACCTCCCCTCATCATCTCTCTTATTTGAATGGGTCAGCCATTCCACGTTATGGACGTTGAAGTCACCACAGATGTGGATGTTAGCCGAGGGATGTGAAGACAGTATGTGGTCTATTTTCTCAGATATGCTCTTAAAGATAGTAACTCCGCTGTTGTGGGGTCTATAGAGGGGAAATATAAATGCAGTGGTGTTAGCAAGTGTAACCCTGAAGCACATATAGGGTAAATTAGGATCTTCTCTAGAGATATCCCTGCCACATGGGAAGCCATCTTTAATGTAGGCACATATTCCATGTCCATGGCGATCTATACAATAATAATATATATATATATAATATATATATAATATATATAATATATATATAACATATATATAATATATATATAACATATATAACATATATATAATATATATATATAACATATATAACATATATATAATATATATATATAACATATATATATATAACATATATAACATATATATAATATATATATATAATATATATAACATATATATAATATATATATAACATATATACATAATATATATATAACATATATACATAATATATATATAACATATATATTATATATATTACATATATATTATATATATAACATATATATATGTATATAACATATATATATAACATATATATATATATATATATAACATATATATATTATATGGAAAAATGCGCGCATGAAAAGTAATATTCTTAAGATTTTATTAAACCTGGAAAAGTAAAGGACAAGAAATTCAACCTGGAAAAGTAAAGAACAAGATATTCTAGTAAAGTAAAAAATAAGAATTTTTTAGACTTAAAATATTGCAGCTAAAAATAAAATTTGAATATTGATAAATATTTTATTTATTATTTGCATTTGTTGTTGTTTATTGTTGAGTAAGAAAGGGTGTCAGTCGCTGGATTGAACTTATTTCCCCCCTATTATTGGCATATATTTATGTAGTGAAAATTCTTTGAATAAAATTAATTAATTAGTTAGTAGATGGAATTAATAATTTTATAATTTACATAAAAATTAATAATTTTATTATATCATAATTAGTATCATTTAATTCTTTCTAACTCAACAATAAACAACAACATATGCAAATAATAAATAAAATATTTATCAATATTCAAATTTTATTTTTAGCTGCAATATTTTAAGTCTAAAAAATTCTTATTTTTTACTTTACTAGAATATCTTGTTCTTTACTTTTCCAGGTTGAATTTATTGTCCTTTACTTTTCCAGGTTTAATAAAATCTTAAGAATATTACTTTTCATGCGCGCATTTTTCCATATAATCCATGATTTTTCCAGGCATTGCTATTGTATTAATATATAAATTTATAATATTTATTAATGATTGTCCAAAAAAATTAGCTCTCAAACACACATTTATGGAATATTTATCATTCAATCACAGTAGTTCCGAGCCAGGGTCTCTACGGAGACTGCGGTTCATGAATTCGTGATCTGTATAGAGCGTAAACTAACAAAAAAAGAAGATGGCACTCGGTGTCTTTTTAGATATCGTTGGAGCTTTTGACAACATACCCTTCAGTAGTATGTTCAAGTCGCTACGAGAACTCAATGTGCCACCAGTACTCATCCGATGGATTGAGTATATGGTGAGGCACAGAACAGTTCAAGTAGAACTACTGAGGGCAACTGTTAAAAGGGAAGTAGTTAAATGAAACCCCCAAAGTGGGATTTTATCACCTTTACTATGGAACTGTATGCTGAATCCTCTTTTAAAGGAGTTTAAAAATCGGAATATTTATGCCCAGGCTGCTGCTGATGACATCGCAGTGCTGGTCTCGGGTTCAAAAGCATCATTGGTCAGACGCATTGCCAAAATGAGACTACATTTTTCATCAAATGTGATAACGAAAAATTTGAGTTCATTCAAAGAATATGTATATCATAGAATTCACTAATATTTTTAATCGATAAATTCACCATTTTTTGCTAATAAATCATAAGGAGAGTTAAAAAAAAATTAGTTATTAAAAAAAAAGTTCGGTTTTTTAATTATAAAAAAATACGATACACGGTATTGAACCTAAAATCTTTCCACGAACCCCCGGTACTCTAACCGTTACGCTAACATGTCATATTGGTAAAATCGCAGTAAAAAATATTTATATACAAAAAAAGTTATGCAAAATAAAAAAAGCGTTAGTCACTTATGTACTTACTCTCCTGTTTGTGAACCCACATATTTTGTTGTAACTTTTTTTTCTACTAAACCAATTTTCGAAATTCCTTTTTTCAAAATGTAGCTAATGAAGTGTTCTATCCAACTATATAACCGGTTTGAAATTTGGTTGCGAACGTAATTAGTGGTGGTGGAGGGGTGAATGTGTCTCGATTCATTCAATTTCGGACTTCAGCATATATTCAACCACGGTAGTGGTTGAATGATAACATATATATATAACATACATATATATAACTTATATATATAACATATATATATATATATATATATATAACATATATATATATAAAATATATATATATAACATATATATAAATATATAACATATATATAAATATATAACATATATATATAACATATATATATAACAAATGTATAACATATATATATAACATATATATAAAATATATATAACATATATATATATAAATATATAACATATATATAACATATATATATAACATATATATATAACATATATATAACATATATATATAACATATATATATATAACATATATATATATATATAACATATATATATATAACATATATATAACATATATATATAACATATATATATATAACATATATATATATATATAACATATATATATATATACATAACATATATATATATATACATAACATATATATATATACATAACATATATATATAACATATATATATATATATACATAACATATATATATAACATATATATAACATATATATATGTAACATATATATATAACATATATATATAACATATATATATATGTAACATATATATATATAACATATATATATAACATATATATATACGTAACATATATATATATAACATATATATATAACATATATATATATGTAACATATATATATATAACATATATATATAACATATATATATATGTAACATATATATATATAACATATATATATAACATATATATATAACATATATATATATAACATATATATATAACATATATTAAGTAATGTGATTGATAATTTAAAATTTAAAAATCAAATTATAATTAATTTAAAAATCTGTTTCATAAGAAGGAACAACAACAAAATCAATTATCTGTACGATCATTTCGGAAAACAATGCTTTTTATTGTGGTAGACATCAAGTTACGTACAATAATTACATATAGTTTTTTAATAAGCCAGGTCTCCTCGTCAGCAAATTGTGAAGGGTCTTTAATTAATTTAAAAGACACCATAAACACACCTAGCATTTTAAGTAAGGCAGATGTATCTTTTAATTTTTCGCCTTTTGAAATCAGGAACTATGGTTAAAATACTCATTTAGATGTTTGCTATAGCTTTTTACCTTATTGATTCAATAAGGTAAAAATCTATACCAAACATCTAAATGAGTATTTTAACCATAGTTCCTGATTTCAAAAGGCGAAAAATTAAAAGATACATCTGCCTTAATTTTAATGCTAGGTGCATTCATGGTGTCTTTTAAATTAAATAAAACCCTTCTAAATTTGCCGACGAGAACTTGCTTATTAAAAAACTATATGTTATTATTGTACGTAACTTGATGTCTACCACAATGAAAAGCATTGTTTTCCGAAACGATCGTACAGATAATTGATTTTGTTGTTGTTCCTTCTTATGAAACGGATTTTTAATTTAATTATAATTTGATTTTTAAATTTTAAATTATCAATCACATTACTTAATATTGTATTAGCTCTACGACATTTACTTATCGAGCTTATTATATATCTAAATTACAACGAGCACTTTCTCGTTCCTGTATTTTAATTAAACTAGTAATTTCACTGTTACATTGAAATACACTCAGCTCTTTAGACTATTGTTCTAATCTCCTTTAAAATATATATAACACACATATATATATATAACATATATATAAATAACATATATATATATATAACATATATATATATAACATATATATATATAACATATATATATAACATATATATATATATAACATATATATAACATATATATATATAACATATATATAACATATATATATATAACATATATATATATAACATATATATATAACATATATATATAACATATATATAACATATATATATATAACATATATATATATAAAATATTTATAAATATAACATATATATAAATATAACATATATATATAACATATATATATAACATATATATATAACATATATATAACATATATATAACATATATATAACATATATATAACATATATATATATATAACATATATATAACATACATACATATAACATATATATATAACATATATACATATAACATATATATATAACATATATACATATAACATATATATATAACATATATACATATAACATATATACATATAACATATATATATAACATATATATATAACATATATATATAACATATATACATATAACATATATATATAACATGAATATATATAACATGAATATATATAACATATATATATGTAATATATATATATGTAATATATATATGTAACATATATATATAACATGTATATAACATATGTATATAACATATATATATATAACATATATATATATAACATATATATATATAACATATATATATATATGTATATAACATATATATATAACATATATATATAACATATATATATAACATATATATAACATATATATATATAACATATATATATGTATATATAACATATATATATAACATAGATATATATAACATATATATATATATAACATATATATATATATAACATATATATATATAACATATATATATAACAATAATATATATATATATAACATATATATATATATAACATATATATATATATATAACAATAATATATATATATATAACATATATATATATATAACAATAATATATATATATATATGTAATATATATATAATACTAGCATTTCAGCCCGGCATTGCCCGGGTGTTTGGATGTGTATGTTGAGCAAAAAAAAAAAAAGTGGTAGTAGGAAGGCAGGCTCGAACCCGTACCGCAACGGAGGAAAAGAAAGTGATAAAACCTATCGTTTATGCTTTTACGACCACTGCCAAACCGGAAGCTACATTTTTTTAAAATTAAGGTTAGACAATCTAAAGGAGAGGATAACTTTAAAAAATATCGTGCGGAAAAAGTGACCACCACCCTGTAGAAAAGTGCCTAGTTGAAGGGGAAGATATTAATGTTTTTAGCCAATTTTTCGATATTTGTCGTATGAAGGTCGAACATAAAAACGATACTGATCTTGGTAGAATTGGTCGCCTCTATTGAAAGTTTAAGGCAGACATGCAAACAGACATACATACATGCATTTATATATTGGTAATTGAAAATTTTCACCCAAACTGATGAAAAAGCTTGCCCTATCTCTGAATACCCTTTATGTAAAATTTCAAATATTTAAACCAGAAATATTCTTAGTAATTTGGAAGAGACCGCAGAGGTCAATTGTTTTGGGCTCAAATCAAGTTATTAAGTTAGATCCATGTCTAATGAACCTATATCTAAAATTTCAAGTGCATCAACCCAAAATTGTCGGAGGAATTTGGTAGAGTTCTCAAAGGACAAATCGTTGAACTTTGACCCCTTAATCGCCAAATTTCTGGCCAACAACAGATCACATAGATTTTCCCAAATCTCAGTACACTGTATATCAAATTTCGAGTCTGTAGACTAACAATTGACAGAGTTATTGCGTAGGGAAATGTACACAGACACACAAACACCTTCCCTTTATATATATATATATATATATATATATATATATATATATATATAAGTGATAGGACGATTCCAGTATTTTGCTCGATTCCAATTCAATCACTGATTCTGTATTAAATTCACAATTCCGATACAATTACCGATTCCGATTCTTTATAAATCTCTAAATATTTAACTATAAAATGGTTATTTAGTCCCGATGACCATAAAAACACATGTGAAACGTGCATATATTTTCTCAAACGTAAAAATACACTTGTGGCGGGAAGGATGATCTATAGGTTTTAGTTTTACTGAAAGTTTAAATCAATAAATATTTATTATTTTATTCTTACTACCAGCAGCGAAAGATATTTTTTAAAAACAAAATAAAAAAGAAATCAAAAATACATATATAATTAAAAGAATCATTTTTGGTATCGGCACACGTGGAATCGGGAATTTAGAATAGAATCGGTAATTGTGTCGGAATCAGGAAAAGATATTGGGATCCCCCTATCACTTTATTTATTTATTAATTTTTTTTTTACACAGTGGTCACCACTTATCAAGGCCCGGAAGCCACTCAGGGATAAGGGTTATTGCAAGTACATTACGTTAGTGTGGAGATTTGATGAAGTGTTTACTTAAGGAGGCGGTTCATTAGGAATTTGTTAACGTTGGACTTGAACACATCCAAGTTGTAGTCAGGTGGGAAGCAGGCAGACGGAACAGAGTTCCACAGGCGTGCAGTTCTAAGAGAGAAGCTTTGTTCATGGAATCCACGTTTTGATAGAAGTTATCCAAAACGTTTTGATAGAAGTTATCCAAAACGTTTTGATAGAAGTTTTCCAAAACTCTGACAAGAAATAAGTTTTGAATTTGTATTTTTTTTAATCAGAAACAAAAAAAGTAAGTGGCCTATTTTTTCTTGGGGAGGAGCTGAGGATGAAGTGTTTACTCTCAGGTAGTAAAATAGTCTATGTTCCTATAGAAATCAACAACAACAGCGACGGACGGCAGAGGAGTCACAATAGATCCACTCTGTGTGGGTTCTACAATGACTCAGCACAAATATTGTGAAATTTTTTATTGCTTCACCACTTGTAGCTTCACCTTTTTCTTTCTTTCTTTCTTTCTTTCTTTCTCCGGGGGAATCTTCACCTTTGCATACGTACCCTTCACACATTTACTTTTGCCTCTCCTTCAATTCTGCAGCTAATGATAGGATGGCTGGTAAATCTGATTGCAAAACTTATGTTAAGGAGGCGGGGAATTGAAGAAAGAAAGAAAGAGAAAATAAAATAAAAGCAGTGAGAAATGAGAGATGGGGGGGGGGGGTAAGGGAGAGAGAGAGAGAAGCATGAGAGAGAAGGTGAAGACGGAATGAGAGAGTGTAAAAGATAAATGAGAGAAGAGAGAAGGTATAGGATAAAGGAGAGAGAGGGCGAGAGAGAGTGGGTGAGGGGGAATGAGAGAGGGGGAGGGGGAGTGATAGGGGGAGGAAGTGAAAGGAGAAGGGGAGAGGAGGAGAGATGAGGAAAAAGAGAGGGAAAGAGCGGAGAGAGAGAGAGAGAGAGAGAGAGAGAGAGAGAGAGAGAGAGAGAGAGAGTTAAGGGTCAGAAGTTAGTAAAAACAGTAAATGAGAGAAAGAGGAGTAATAAAAGAGCAAAAAAGTTAAATAAGGAGGAGAGGTAGTATAATGAGGAGGAGAAAAGTGGGGGGGCATTAGAAAGACGTGAACAGAGATGAATGAAAGTGAGGAAAAAGGAGAGGAAGGAAAGTGAGGAAAAAGGAGAGGAAGGAAGTGAAGAAAAAGGAGAGGAAGTGAAGAAAAAGGAGAGGAAGTGAAGAAAAAGGAGAGGAAGTGAAGAAAAAGGAGAGGAAGGAAAGTGAAGAAAAAGGAGAAAGAGAAAAGTGAAGAAAAAGGACAGAAAGGAAAAGGAATAGATATCATAGAGTGAAATAAAAAAAATATGGAGAGAATCAGTAAATTTTATAGAGTTACAGAAAAATATTAAAATAACAAAACAAGGACATTATAAAGTGGAAGCCTGCGTTTTGTTTCAAAAGACAATGGCTAACCCCTGTAAAGGTAGTTACACGTGTAACCATGAGGCAAGGATTGCGCCATCTCTAACCATACCTCTCCTGAATTGGCACTGCTTGAGCCCAGTGTCAAGGTAATGTCCAAGACGACTGGAAACAATGTCATGATGATTGTTTCTTTTCCTTGTGACACAATATTCCCTCCGGAATAAACGCACTGGGTTATAATTAATTTTTAGTTCATTCTTTTATTTTCATTATACATTGGGGGCGGACGGTAACAACTGCTATCTATTAGGCCATACTACCCTAATTTTATTTGGCACGTTAGGTGAAAGCATAGAATAATCACTGCAAATAATCAAATCCCCATGTTGAGAATGGGTTTATAGATACTAGCGTTGTTACTTCGGCACGGTACATTTATTTTGGCCATGGGCGCCAGTGCCCGTTATTTTAGTGGCCCGGTAGTGGCTCTTAACATCCGTAGTTTAATTGTGTTTTTGATGAGTGGAGAGTGGAGTGGGGGCATATTCTACCGGCCAACGCCGGTACATGGGTCCTGCTAGTATATATATAATATATATATATATATATATATATATATATATATATATATATATATATATAAGAGAAATAAGAGAGGATCAAGGGAAAATGAGAGAAAAAGTAAAAACGAAATGAGAAAAATAGAACAGGGTAAATGAAATAAAACCTATATAAAAGAAACAAATAAAGAGAGGAAGAGAGAAATACAAAAGGCATAAATAAAAAATGAAAGAAAAATTGACTAAAAAGATGTTAAAAATGTGTGTGTATGTGAGAGAGAGAGAGAGAGAGAGAGAGAGAGAGGGGGGGGGAGAAAGAAAAAGGTGGAATGAGAAAAAGAGTGAAAGTCGAATGAGAGAGAGAGTAAAGGAGAATGAAAGATAGAGGGAACACCGTATAGTAAATGAAAGATAAGTAGAAGAAAGAGAGAGAGAGAGAGAGAGAGAGAGAGAGAGAGAGAGAGAGAGGGGGTTATGAATATGTTTGCAGAAACAGGACTCTCCACCCTTCTCTCCACATGCAAGAGAGAAGCCTCAAAACTAAATTTACCGTCATATCTGCACATTTAAATGTCATGTTTTCCAAACTGTACAGAACAATCCTATTGCAAGTGATAAGGAAGGTCAACATGAAATAGAAGTTTATCGAACGTGCAAACCTCACACAACTTGCAACAAATCAGAAACAGTTGAACACAAACATGAAAAAACGTTAACATTTTTTTTTTTAAATAAACTATAATAAAAGAAAGTTTTTTTTTTGTAAACAAGGACGCATGTCCGTGAAATAATACATCTATTCAATCTGTTCATTCAATGATGAAAATTCTATTTCAGACATCAGCATGACAGACAAACGAAAATGCAATTTTAAACTTCAGCATGACAAACGAAGATGCAATTTCAAACTTCAGCATGACAAACGAAAATACAATTTCAAACTTCAGCATGACAAACGAAAATACAATTTCAAACTTCAACATGACAAACGAAAATACTATTTCAAACTTCAGCATGACAAACGAAAATGCAACTTCAAACTTCAGCATGACAAAACGAAAATGCAATTTCAAACTTCAGCATGACAAAACGAAAATGCAATTTCAAAATTCAACATGACAAAACGAAAATGCAATTTCAAACTTCAGCATGACAAAACAAAAATGCAATTTTAACTTCAGCATGACAAAACGAAAATACAATTTCAAACTTCAGCATGACAAAACGAAAATGCAATTTCAAACTTCAGCATGACAAACGAAAATGCAATTTTAAACTTCAGCATGACAAAACGAAAATGCAATTTCAAACTTCAGCATGACAAAACGAAAATGCAAATTTAAGCTTAAACATAAACGAAAAATTATCCACAAATGCCAATACTATTTCATTAAGCACGACACGAAAGCCACGTGCTACAAAAGAAAAAAACAAATCACCTGCGATTAATACAGACTTCCATTTTTGATAGATTTTAAACCTCCGACGGAAAACGCTTAAAAATGAAACCTGGCCATTACTTAGCACTTTTTATCCATTAACAGTTACTTGGACTTCGGGGTAAGATCAAAGTCTACATTTATTACTTTTTAATCACTTTAGTCACAAAGACCCTGAACCCTTCCCCTCCCCAATTTCTTGTAGGGCCTTGTGCCTAATTTTGTTGTTTGAAAATCTTTTGTTTTTTTACTTAATTGTATTTACAAAATTTTAAAAGCAATAAAATATATAAACAAGATCAAAGTGTAGTATCTGTTCCGGCAGATACTGCAAGCTATGACTAGCTATGACTAGCTATGACTAGCAAAGACCAGATGTGGGGGCAACCCCACATGTCTGACCTTTAACCAGCTCCCATTTCCCACCTCTCGGGAGCTGGTCCCCTTTTCCCCTTCCCCCTTCCCTTCACTCCTCACATTAAAAATCGGCCTTGTGCCTAATTTGCTCGGTGGGGGAGCAAATAAATACCATCTGTTCCGGCAGATACTGCAAGCAAAGACCATATGTGGGGGAAACCCCACATATAAGACCTTGGTCAATGTAGGGGCAACCCTTCATACCAATTGTCACTATCCAGCTCCCCTACTCCCCGGGGAGTTGGTCCCCATTTCCCCTTCACTCCTCACTTTAAAAATCGGCCTTGTGCCTAATTTGCTCAGTGGGGGGAGCAAATAAATACCTCAAAGTGTAGTATCTGTTCCGACAGATGCAAGCTATGACTAGCAAAGACCAGCTATGACTAGCAAAGACCATATGTGGGGGTAACCCCACATATCTGACCTTGGTCACTGAAGGGGCAACCCTTCATACCAACAGTTTCTAATCCAGCTCCCACTTCCCACCTCTCGGGAGCTGGATCCCCCTTTCCCTTCCCCTATCTCCACATTAAAAAACGGCCTCCTGCCTAATTTGCTCAGTGGGGAAGCAAATAAATATCCAAAGTGTAGTATCTGTTCTTCAGATGCTGCACTTCAATTTCTTGTTCTCTGTCAGGAGATGAGAAATCCTTCACGACTGAGACAATTTTTATTTTTGTTCCTTTTCTCCACATTAAAAAAACGACCCTGGTGTCTAACTCTGTCCCGTGGGGAGGCATTGTAAATAGGAACAGTTTAAATAAACCGTTCTGTTCAAAATTTCATACAGATTCCAGAAGATCGACATAAAGATGTTAGACTTTGACTCGATAGACTCGAAAAAGATTGGAGGTTAACATCAACTAAAACATTGTGGCAATAACATCTAAGATGAGAACAGTAGTTCAAATTATCGAAATATTTTTCGCTTATTTGAATGCTATATAAAAAT
Organism: Euprymna scolopes; assembly: GCF_053919585.1. Taxonomy (NCBI): domain Eukaryota; kingdom Metazoa; phylum Mollusca; class Cephalopoda; order Sepiida; family Sepiolidae; genus Euprymna; species Euprymna scolopes. The sequence goes on from NC_136487.1 coordinate 63,720,729, forward strand.
TTGTTCGTTTTTCTCAATAGAGTTTTTGGCAAGTGAATAAAAATCAATTTGCCGAGAAATCGATCGCCCTTCAGTCAATCAATCATCGATTCATTAAGTTTACAGGTTGATTTGAAACGAGCCGATCAGTAAGGATGATTCTAGCCGTGCACGAGTTGAGAAGTTAATGGTGAAATCAATTGTTTAGAAAAATTGCCAGCTTCACTCGAGTTAGGAGCTAGACACATAAGAGTGTGTAGGAACTCCAAGGATTTCATATTGGCAAGCCAGACGTGAGCAAAGGTTTTAGATCCGAGACTTTAAAAGCAATCAAATTGTGGCAAATCCTGATTGATTTCCTAACAATTCTTCAAAATCTTTTTATAAGATTTATTTTTCTGTTTCTCATGAGATTATAGTTAACTAGCAGGGAGGCCCGACATTGCCCGGGATTGAATCATGATCAACTAATGTTTCACACTCCCATATTTTTATTGTCATCAAAATCGCTCATTTTTCAATTGAAATCGATTAATTGCCTGCTCTAGTTGGAGACACATCGTGGTGCCCCGAGAGGACATCTCACGTGCACACCTGCAGTGATTTAGTCCACAATATACTGTAGTCTACATTGCACTGTAGAGATCCTACTATTTATTTTATAAAATTATTTTTATATATAATGGCTTGAATTAAAGTTTAAAATGAAAACGTCATGTATCATGCTTCAGTTGTGCTCTAAACAGAAATATTCATTTCGAACGCACCCTCTATCATATCAAACAAACTACTGTTGATTTTATTTGCCTGGCTTTACTGCCTGTGCAGTGATAATGGCTTGAATTTAATGTTAAAATGAAAAAGTCAAGTATCATGGTTCAATTTCAACAATCATTTCGAACGCGCCCAAATCATCATATCAAAGAACCCACTGTTGATTTCATATGTCTGCTTTTCGGTTTGTGTGGTAATAAAATTTCTCAAATGCTCTTGTTCGGTCAGCCATGACTGGATAGAAGTCCTAAGTAGTTCACAATTGTATTTTGGGTGTCGCCTACACTCAAGATTGGACCTTCACTCCAGCTCCCATCTTGAAGAGCCTTAACTTTTACAATTGAATTTTATCCACTATAGTGAGTTATAAAGATTGGAATGTCTTTCAAATATTACACCTATCGTCTGATGTTCACGGTAGTCCAACAAGAAAAAGCGGCCTATTTTGTTTTTCATTCTGAAATTGTGTTTTACAATTTTTTTTCCAGGTAGGGTATACAGCAAACATGACAAATTCTTTTGTCGCCAATATGGATCTAACTGGACGCTATACTACACAGCAGCAGATGAAAATCACTGAGATGTAGTTTACCACAAAAAAACAATTCTGACACAGCGGCATTGGCAGAAACAATGTGCAGACTATGGCAGATTCGAAGGACAGCATAAGAAGGAAGATAAGGCGTATATCAGATGACATGATAGGACGAGTTATTGGCAATTTCAGCATTCCCTTTGAATCTCTGAATTTGTTACTTTATTACGGTTGAAAAGAAGAGTATAAAACGAAATATTAATTAAATATTAACAAGTTTTGCTTCAATCAGAATTTACGGGTTTATAAATTTGTGGGAAAAGTTTTTGATTTAAAATATTTTTTTTATTACAAATAATCAAATAAAACTTTTTGGTTTATAATAAACAAGGGCAAGAACTACTAATCCAAATGGGAAAATGTCCAACATCATTAACATTTCGGAAATATTAAATAATAATTCAACAACAAAAAACAGTAAATAATAGTTAACTAAAAAAATAAAAAAGAAAAATGGAGAAGCAAATAATTAATAAAACGACACTTTCTGAAACCAACGTGCGAGTATTAGGAAACTTCATCGATTATTCTGATTGCTTGGCAGGCTGAAAAAAGCCTCAAGACATTTTCACGGATAGTGGCAATGGAGAGGGGCTCAAAAAGCCAACTCAATTCATGCTGATTCCTGGTGTGGTGTGTCATAAACAGACCCAATCTTTTGCAGAAGTTGTGTGGTGGGGCCTATCGCTGCACTTTTCTCCATGGCGATCGGTTGAAGCACAAATTAAAGTTAGAACAAGAAAAGATTCTTGTTTTGCATGTCTTGAGAAATTTTTAATTAATCGATGGCTGGAACCTTAGAGGAAGTCAGTAGTGGAATGGGGAAGTAAATGGATGATAACATTTAATGCTACTAAGACTAAACTTATTTCCTTTAACAATGACAAGAAACCTTCTCAACCAATGATTGCCATGACGAATAATATGCTACCTGAAAGCTTTCTGTTCAAACTCTTAGCTTAACATTCACAGACATGATTTGGAACAAATGCATTGAGGACATTGCCAAGGTTGCTGCAAAGAAGGTGGACTTTCTCTACCGTGATAGAAAATTACTCACACCCGAGAGTATCCTTTACCATCACTCATACATGGAGTATTGTTACCACAGTCTCTCACTCTTAAACAGTGTCCAAAAAAGAATCTCCAACCTAATAGGTCCTGCATTATCTACCAAACTCCAACTCCTGTTCCATCGCCAAAATTTTGCATCCCTGTGTCTGTTTTTCAAATATTTTAATTGACTGTGCTCTGGCGAACTCTAAGCACTTGTACCACCTCTACGTAAATACTCCCGACTAATCTAACAAGCAACAAAATCCCACCCTTTCACCATAGATATCCCTAGATGCTAAAAAGCTTTCTACTTTAATAATCTCTTCCTTCAGATTGCTAGACTTTGGAATTCCCTTCCAAGTACCTGCTTTCCTGACGGTACTGACATTAAGAAATTCAAGTGTAATGTGAACAGACATCTCGTTGTTCACCTCCCTACATAGTATACCTGTAGATTTAATCCTAAATAATAGCCACTTATGTCCCAGAGGCACTGTGCCTTGTTTGGTGTGAATGAGAATTAAAATAAATCCCAGTAGAATAATTCATTATATTATTATTTGTATTTTTCAAAGATATCTATAGTCATAAGGATCGGATATTACACCTATCGTGTGAGATATGTTGGCACCAGTGATATCTCTGTTTTCAGTATACTGTGAAAATCTAGAGTGGAAAGAGGCAGTTTTATTCAAAAGATTATTTGGTGAGTAGTCGTAATAACAAGCCCACATTTTTATTTATAATATAAATCTTATAGAGAAAAGTAAATCTTTGTACCTATTTACTATGCCTCCCCATGGGACAGAGTTAGACACCAGGGTCGTTTTTTAACGTGGAGAAAAGGTACAAAAATAAAAATTGTCTCAGTCGTGAAGGATTTCTCCTCCACCGAAAGAGAACAAGAAATAGAAGTGCAGCATCTGAAGAACAGATACTACACTTTGATCTTGTAACTTGCCTCAAATATATATATATTTTTTTTTACATTTTCACCCCAAAAGGGACATAAGCTACAGGGGTACTATGTGGGGAGTTGGGCAGATGACGGTTCACGTTACACTTGAACTTCTGCATGTCAGTACAGTTGCGGAAGCAGGAACCCAGAAGAGAATTCCAAAATCTAGCGGTTCTGGGGAAGATACTACTGGAGTAGAAGGCTATCTTACATCTAGGGATCTTAACTGTGAAGGGGTGGGATTTAGCTGCTTGTCGGGTTTGTCGGGGGTATTTACGTTTAGGGGGTACAAGTGCTTGCAGTTCTTCGGAGCATTCACCTTTAAAGTACTTGTAGAACAAGCAGAGCAATGCTACATTTTGTCGATGGGACAGAGGCTGAAGCTTAGATGACAGTTCAGGACCTATAAGGTTGGCGACTCTCTTTTGAACCTTGTCTAGGAGTGAGAGACTAGTAGCAGATGCACCAGCCCAAATATGACAACAATACTCCATACATGGGCGAATGGTGGCCTTATTGAGGTAGAGAATACTTTCGGGCGTTAGTAGCTTTCTAGCATGCAGCAGTCCTGGCAATGCTCTCAATGTAATTGTTCCAACTCATGTTTCCTGTGAACGTTAGGCCGAGGAGTTTAAAAATATAGTATATACAAAGGATTTTAATAATAAAAAAAAACGCATTGAGCCACTAATGGGTTGATTTTATGAAGAAAACAGCAAGGCCAGTTCTCTTCACGTCGATCAAATATAAATTCTTAGACAATTCTTTTGTTAGGGAAGTATATTAAGAGTTATTTCCCTTGAATGATATCAAGTTATCTTTCCGGAATTATAACTTTTACAACAATTGAGAATTAACTACTTAATTTTGAATTCCAAAAAAAGACCCGCACATGTGTAATATGAGATCCAAAATCAGAGCTTGGTTTCTTTCTGTTATGGGCTTTGAGCAAGTTAGACATGTCTGAGATAGTTCCACTTTTTTTTTTTTCTTTTTTTTTTTTTTTTACATGCTTTTCATAACTCTGCCGCCTTTACGGTTTGATATCTTGTTCACAATTCAGAACTGATTCACTAATCTTCAACCAGTTCTGTCATTTATTTTACTAATCGCAGCATTTGTATTGTGAATAGTTCTTTAACAATGCAAAGTTGTATTTACATTATATAGCCAATGAATTCTCTATGTGCTTAACCCTGGCAATACATGCATTTCGATTGGCACAATTATGCAGAATTACCTTTAGTAATTACATCTGTTATTGTAAATCTCCTTTCATGTACCGATAATATTAAATACAACTGTTTGATTTTTACTTCTGTTTTCTGTTTAGTGAAGGTCTGACAGAAGTCTCTTCTGATTAATACTAATATAATTCCAATTTAAAAACTTATTCCATTGTAAAAACTAGATTTATTATGTAGAATTTTTAAAACTCTACATAAAAAAATCTAGTTTTTACTTTGAAATTCAGCTTTTTCAGAACGGTTTTATTTCTGATAAAATATGTTATAATCAAAATATATTTTTTACTTTGAATTTTTTTTCAGAATGACTTTATAGAATTAAAAATATATTTTAAAAGTGTACATAAAAAATAAGCTTCACTTTTAAATGTTTTTGTTTTTTTAAATATTTTGTAATTGAAATGTTTTCTCAAGTTTACATGAAAAATATTTTTTTAAAATTAAAATAAAAAAAATATTGTTATTACAAAATATTGGTTATAGTCAGTTAACGTCTTCCCTAATTTTCCACGTGGTTGCTACAAGTCGGTGAAGAGATAAAACAGTCCCATCGCTTTTTTTTTGTTTTGTTATTCAGTATTTGTATTTTGAAGTGATTTATTGAAATAAAATATAAAAACAGGACATTATTGAAAAGTATACAATAAAATCAGCAAAGCTACATAGATAAAAATAGCAATTAGTCTTTATTTGCCATTTTAATAACAAAATTATAAAAATAAAAAAAATTTTATTTGAAATTTTATATTTACAGGGCGGAACGATAAAATTGTCGCCACAAAAAAGATGACATGAATCCATTTCCATTTAATGAAAACTGGTTTTCTTTTTTTGTTGCAGACCATCTACTAGTTGGCCAGTTGTATACAAATCCCAAAAGCGATAGGAGACTTATATCATGTGTGAAACTGACACAATGTTCAACAAGCGAGATCGGAGATGCGCCACTGTACTACTCATTCTCTCTACTGATTTAATTTATGACAACAGGACCACTGCCAGCACCCTCAAAATGCATCGCTTGATTTCCACAAATAACAGGGACGTGATCAGGGTGATGAAAACAAAGTTTCCAGCCACGGTTATGGTTTTGGTGTGGAGGGTCACATCATGCCACCTCACATCTTCGAAGTCGGCTTGAAAGTCAACACCAAAGTGTACCTGGATGTGCTGAAGAGTGTGGTCATCCCCTGGTGCAATCGGGTGACTGCTGGCAGACCCTGGGTTTCGCAGCAGGACTTGGCACTAGTTTACAAGTCCAAAGAAACCCAGGCTTGGATTCAGAAGGAGTGTTACGACTTTGTACCCTTCGTTCACTTCCCCTCCCCCTTCTCTTCCCCCAACCTGAACTCGCTGGACTACTTCGTTTGGTCATATGTCGAGAACATCACCAACCTGACCTCCCACAACACCAAAGCCAGCCTGATGGCTACCATCCACCAAGTATTTGCCGAGCTCCTGCTGGCGCTTGCGGAAAAGGCATGCTCCCAGTTTCGGACCTGCATCGAGGTGGTGATTGAGGCTAAAGGCGGCTACATTGAATAGATGTCAGCTCTACTACATAATCAAGTTTTAAAATAAACTGTAGTGTTGTTTTCTTTAGGGCGACAACTTTATCGTTCCACCCTGTATCTTTTCAATATTTCTTAATAAAAGTAAAAGTAAAGAGGTATAAAACCGTTTTCAATAATTCTTAAAAAAAAAAAAAAAAAATGAGAAAAGCTGTTTTCACTAAAACGTAATAAAAATGACGAACATCCAATGGTAGCAGCCACGCAGAAAATTAGGGAAGCTGACTATAACGAAGATATTTTTCAAAAAGCATTTAAAGGTAAAGACTATTTCTATGGAGAGTTTTAAAATTAAACTAGAATTACGTCAATCAGAAGGGACATTTCCTTAGTATACACCAGCAAGGCTTCCATTAAGCAGAAAGCGGAAGTAAAAAAGGTTTGACATTACCCAAACTGGATTACGTCACTCTTACGTTTGTCCATAACAAATATTTTACACTAGCGGGGGTACCCGGCGTTGCCCGAGTGTTTGTTTCCGGGACGGGGGGGGAGTTTTAAAAAATGTTATGGTAGGTAAGTAGGAAGGATCAAACCCGGAGTCATGAGTAAAAGTAGGAAAATAAAGTGTGAAAAAAAAAAACATCTGCAACGTTAACAGTTCGGCCACCAAGAAAAGTCCATTCCAGTTGTTTAGGAAAAAAAAAAAAAAAAAAAAAAAAAACGACTACGGTAGGTCGGCGCGAACGTGAAAATATAATGTGAATTGTCAAGCACGCTAACCACTACGCCACAGAGCACTGCAGCTTAGTTTAGTGATTTTAAATAACTTCACATGAAAGAACTACGAAGCCAAACCGGTGTTCTCTTCTCAACTGTTCCTTGTGAACGATCCCCAAACGGTGTTAAGTGGTGGCAGGGGGAGGAGGAATTTATTAGAGAGAAAATATTTTACCACTTCCATTGATCTTAACCGATTTTGGCCGTGACTTCTCAGCAGAAAAAGTATAGAAATCTAAGATTATCGAGGAATTTGAGAAATAATAAGCCTATAACACACCTCAGATATTGTTCTGCCGTTTGTGCATATTATATTTGCATGAAATATCTTGATTTTTAATCCTATTAATGTCAAAATCAGACGGGAAAAAATGAGTTCATTTTATTTATATAGAGATAAAAAAATAATGGTATGCGTATAGATATATATATCCAACCATCTCTTTATTATTAATATTTCTTTATCATTGTCTTTTACTGTTTAATAGTCTGGGTGTCCGGCGTTGCCTTGGTGTTTGGAGGTATGTGTTGAGCAAAAAAAAAAAAAAAAAAAAGTGGTAGTAGGCAGACAAGCACGAACCCTTACTGCGAAGGAGGAAAAAAAAGTGAAAAAAAAAGTGACATCTTTGTTGTTGTGCCCAAACCGGAAGTGACGTAGGTTTAAATTAATGCTAGTCAATCGAAAAGATGGAATGACTTTTGAAAATATCGGCAAAAAAAAAAAAAAAGCAATCCCTTCCAGCAGAAAAGTGCCCAGTTGAGGGTGACGGAATTAATGTTTTTAGCCAATGTTTCGATATTTGTCGTCTGAAGAGTTAGGCTTCAAAATGATATCAGTATTGTGAAAATCCGTCGCCTCTGTCAAAAGTTTTAGGCAGACATACATACATACATATATATATTGCTGCATCTTTCCAGATGATCGCTGTCACATTGAGTTCTCCCAATCTTGTCGTCCATACCATCTCAGATGACTATGCACTCCCGCGGCAGATTTGCACATCTTGAAGCAGATGTGACATACAAATTGAGCAATTTCCATCGAGTTGACTTTCTCTGGAGGTTGAAGGGTATTCCTATGAACAATCACATGTCTTCTCAAACCAGCAGAAGACTTGCAAACTTTGCTGTATATTAAACAGATTGTTTGGTTCTGACTAATAGGTGCAAAGTTGACCTAAACAGGAGTTTTGTGCGACTTAAGGTGGTTGACGTAGTCAGCTTTTGAAAAAAAAGCACTCGTTCACAAGTGTGACATTTCCAGCTCTGTGTGTTATGGTTAAGACCATCAATTAAACCTTTGTGAAGCTCTCACTTCAGATTGCTGTGGGCCTTCTTTCTTTTCTCTAGAGCATCATAACTTTCACGTACAAGCTTTCACCACTTCGGCCTTTGCAGAGTAAGTTCTTCCCATTTGTCGATGTCGATTTGTAAGACTTTCAAAATATTCTTTGTAGAGTCCCTGAACCTCTTCCTAGGCTTGTGTTGAGGGCGCTTGCCCTTTTCCAGCTCTGCATAAAAAATTTGTTTTGGCAGCCTACAATCTTTCATTCAAACCAAGTGGCCCACCCAATGCATGTCAGATCTGATTACAAGGGTCTCAACACTAGAGCAACATGTTCTCACAAGGACTTCAGTATTGGGTACTTGTGCTTGCCACTTGATATTTAAGATACACCTCAAGCATTTTTGGTGAAATCGTTCAAGCCATTTAATGTGCTTTGATGCAATGTCTATGTCTCTGATGAATACAACAGTGTGGTTAGCACACAGGTCTTGTAAACGCAGATCCTAGTCCTGTCTCTGATGCCATGATCAGACCACACTCTCTTCTCCAACCTTCCAAAAGCTACAGATGCCTTTTTGGATTTCAGCCATCTCTCACAGAGAACTACCAAGGTACACAAATGAATCAACTACTCTCAGTCTAGCACCATAGATCATGATGTTTGGTTGCACGTATGACTGGGCCGGTGCAGGAGTGAACATCACCTTTGTTTTAGACAGACTGATCCTCAGACCAAAAGCAGTGCAGGAGTCAGCAAAGCTATCCATTATATGCTGCATGTCATACATACATACATACATACATTTAAACAGACAGGTGAGATTTATATTATAGAAGACAAAGATTTCCAGTCCCCGTGTATTCTCAAGACATATATTCAAAATAGCAGCGGCGATCAAGTGGAGATAAAGGTTAAAACACATGCTATTAAGACTCTCAATCATAAGTGATTATTACTTAGCACTTTATACATTACACTATGAGTTCATATTTTTCGTAGTCTTTTCCTGCCAACTGACCCTTCTACTTACTGGAAGTTGTATTTCAATTTTCAGTACAAGGGGAACTAAGAATATAATTAATCATTAAGACTTTTACCTGCTCATGGAAGGAAAACAATTTATCACTATGAATTTAAAAAAAAAAAAAAGGGGGCTTAAATCTGAAATTCCATATCGATTCCCAGGTGAAAGAGCAGAAGACAAAACCATTTCCTCCTAAAAAGAAAGTGTTCTGCACTCACCAGTGTATCTTGAATATATGTCCCCCGCTATATTTCGTTTCAGCCAGTCATATATTTTTTTTGTAAGGGAGTCAACATTTATCAAGGCCTGGCGGCTACTTGAGGATAAGGATTAACGAGTGTAAGGTAGTCAGTGGTACAATAGTATAATAATCGATAGTGGTGGAACTTGGTTAGAATTTGATTATTTCAGGATACAGCTCAACAAGAATTTGTTTACATTGAACTTGAAAGCGACCATGTTGTAGTCAACTGGAAAGCAGACTTTTGGTACAGAATTCCACACTGTTAAATGAACATTCCTTTGAATATTTTTAAAATAAGAAAACATGCCAAGACGTTTATTGCATTTATTTTAAATTTATATATAGAAAGTATTTTCATTATGAATCATTTCTGTAAATAAACTTTTGTATGTTTAAAATACAGCATTCACGGGGGTCATATATTCAAGGTACACTAAGTGCAGGGCATTTTTCTTCGAAGGAAGTGGATTGTGTTGGGTAATATGCCCTTTCACTGATTTTCGAGTTCAACATGATGCACCTGAAGAAAGAACTTACATCAGCTGAAATATTGTGAGAATAACATTCAGGATAATAACAATAGCTTGAATAATACAAATAATGCCAGTATGATGGACTCTCCCATCGATTTCGACATATGAGCTTTTGTCACAACAACTAAGTTGCCCGGAAATCCACACAGATGATTTGTTTATAGTGGTGAAGGCTTCATGTAGAACCAACCACACTTTTTGTTATTACTGCTAACCTTTGTCGGTACAGATGACTGCCACAGGACAGAGTATACAGTAGACCACAGGTTTTTACATCAGAGTTACCTTCTCCTAGATTCATGTCTTAATGAAGACTGAAGGTGCCTCTCTCCTAGTGAATTAATGTGCCTGGAAATTTCTATTACTTTGTGCGGTACATACAGCGCCTAGCCTTTCCAAATGGTCACCCATCTGGTAATGACCAAGCTCAATGTTGCTTAACTTCGGTGATCTGGTGAGAACCGGTGTGTCAAGGTGATTGTGCTATACATAATGCGAATATAGTTTCTTTAAATGCAGTGTTTAATCATGCAAGTGTTATTTACCTGTTGTAATGGTCAACATGGTGCCTCTCTGTCGAATCTGTGTCAAGACAAGATTCCAAAATTTGAACGAAAAGTTGGATTAGGATGATACCGTTGTGTAAATCCATCCTTAACCCGGCAAGGAAATTTCTGCAATTTTGCCATAATGTCACCTGTAAGAAGAAACAACAAAAAATATATGAATAGAATAATTTACAATGCAAACAAAATTAATTATTGATATCGAAACTAGGTATATTGGTTTTCTTTTTCTAACAGATTATTATTATCTATATTATATTCCTCTTAGTCTGTCTATCCGCTCCACTTTATCTCGGAAACTACTGGCAGATGTGGCTGAAATTTTATCTGTACCTTTGTTATGATAAGATGTAGCAAATTAAGTATTATGGTATCCGTTCGATGGACAGTTAGTAATTAATAAGAATTAGGCACCACAATACCGCATTTACTCTCTCAGTTTTCTCGGAAACTACTGAGTAATGTGACAGAGAGTAAAAGAGAGATATAAAGAGAGAGCTGGAAGGATAGAGAGAGGGCGAGGGTAGAGAAAAGGAAAGGAAAGATAGAGAGAAGGAGGGAAGGATAGAGAGGGAGAGAGCGAGAAAAGGAGAGGGAGGGAAGAGATGGACGGATGGAGAGATAGATAAACAGACAAACAGATATTGTGTGTATGGAGAATAGATGCACATAAAACATCGACAAAGATACGCAACTCCCTATGAAGATCATTAATATATATAATTTATCTAAATAGTTCAATCATTTTTTTTTGTAAGAGCTTGTCTTCTCTGCCTGCATTTGACATGTGATCAGACATTTAGGAAACTTAGTTATTTTATTTTAGTGATCATTTTTGTTTTTGTTATCTCTCAAGAGAATTTGCATTTTCAATTGTATTTCCTATTCATCTCAGGGGAAGCAGCTTTTCAAAATATGATCATCAGAGGACAAGAACAAATACTCTGAGAATGTGTCCATTACATAAGCACATTCAACCATAAAAACATTTAAAACTTAAGCGTTTCAGACCAGCGAAAATGCTATTTTAAACTTAAGCATGACTGATTGGTGAAAATGCTATTTCAAACGTAAGCATAGCAGACCAGCGATAATGCCATTGCAAACTTAATGTGTGACAGACCAAAGAATTAAGTTTATGACAGTTTCCAGCTAGGGACAGTGGACAGCAGTTTGTGGCTCTGAGCAGATCGAGATGAGCTGATGTCAACCAAAAACAAAGAGGACTCAGCAGACAACTAAGATGTGGATGTTAGCGTGTAGAGGGTTGTTTCCTGCGATGGTGTCACACACGCACGAAAAGATATCTACAAAATGTGCTGAAGTCTTTTATTTCTTTTGCATTGTTAATTTTTAGACTTGTGAACCACTGCACGCCAAGTTTCCATTTTAAAACTAAAATTTAATTTAATTTTATCTTCGGTCATTGGACTCTAAGCAAGATTCCTTGAATTTCAATTTTCCAAAAGTCCTTAAGCAAAACCTAAAATATTAGACTTTTTTTTACACAGGAATCACCGCTTATCAAGGCCTGGAGGCTACTCGAGGATAAGCGTTAATGGGCATACATTAGTCAATATGATTATAGCGTAGTAAACATAAGTAGTGGGAATTTTGTAAATTGGATCACTTAGGGGAACGGTCCATCAAGAACTTGTTTACGTTGATCTAGAATCAAAATCATTTAATGTATTCCTAATGTACTTTAACTTCAAATGGAATTTTCAACTACTGTAGCCTTATATGAAAAATTTCATTTTTAACATTATTTTTACACGTTGACCTGTAATCTGGCTACATGTTAGTTTAATCGTGACAGACATCTGGAGATTCTTTCCCAACCTAACAGCTGAGACATCCCATCCCTTATACACAGTAGTCTAGTCTTGAGTAGGTCATCCAAACAACATATCCTTATCTTCTCAGAGATATCATACACCCAGAACAGGATGATGACTGGACTCCTCTAAGCTTATCTACAAAGAACGACTTCAAAGACTTTTAAACTTTGTTCTTATTTGAGTAGCAGAGGATACACGGAGACTTGATTCTGGTATACATCATCATCAACGTGATTAAAATCTACTTTTTGAGAAGTTTTACATCCTAGTGTCGTCGCAGTCTTTGCAGGCACTCACAAAAGATGCATCATTGTTGTTTTCATCTCCATAGAAGAAAGTCAGCATTCTTTTTCTGCATTTCTGCTCTGTGGAACAGTCTGCTAAAGGAGGATGTAACGATTACTACCATATCCAGGTTTAAAGTGACCTTCAACAAACAGAGACTGTATGTGGACGTAAATAGTTTTTGTCGCTATACATTTGATTTGATATATATATTTGATATATCTATGAATGTGTGTGTGTGAGAGGACACTTTTCAACCTATATACTCAACGAATTTTTGATCTACAGTCTTGAAATTTGGTATATAGGATATTCAGACATGTGGAAAACTTTAATCCGTTTTCATCCGGAAAAAAATGTTGCTAAGTGGTTAAAATTGAAAACATTTGTACTTGGGAGTCATCGGATTTTTATCTGTGTGCTAACTGTTTCACGAACGTCCATGCGTGAATAGTTCATATTACAGATTACTTATGTTAAGAATAAGTAATTTGAAAACACATTTTTAAGACCGTGTCACGCTGGTCTAATGGTTATTGTACTTGGCTCACTGTCTTTAGGTTTTGGTTTCGATCTCAGCTCGAGTAGTTTTTCTTTTTACTTATAAGAAGTGAACGGTTTAGAAAAAAAAAATAATACTCACATGCACATGTCACAGTTTCTGTATGAATTAATATATACTATTTATGCGTATTTTACGATTGGGCAATGCCAGGTGGCCTGCTAGTTAATAATAAATAATCACAATAGATGTTATATATTGTGGTCCTACACCGCGGGTAGAGATGAGTTCAATTAGCGTTAATTTTGAGAGAGTATCATTGAATGTATCTCAACACAGCCTTGTGACGGACAGAAATATACCCAGTGCACCAGTGAGTTGGGTGATGGCAGTTCAGGAGTCAGTTTCCTAGACAAAACAGTTTAATGTTTGTTGAACAATGTTTTATTTAAAAAAATGTTACAGATTCCAAACTGAACAGTAACAACCTATTGTGTTGCATTGCTAATTAACAGCAGCGGTTGTAAATAGTGAACGGCAGAACTGAGCAGTAACAACATTCAAAAGTATTGGACAACATTGCATTAAATTAAGCATGTCGATGATATGTAGCAGCAGTTCGTTCTCTCAGCTCATTTTTGTTTCATTGTGGTTCTGTTATGTTGCATAGCTAATTAATAGCAGCAGTTGTAAATAGTGACTGCACAAAATAATTTCGGGTTTAAAAATCCTTTTAGATTTTTATTCTTATCTATAGTATACATGTATGCATACATAACACTCCAAATGGCGTTAATAGAAGTAGTTATAAATAATGACAACATAAAATCATTTGGAGTTTGGTAATGTTTTTAAGAGTTTTTTTTTTTCAATGAGATGATGTGCCTGTCATAGAAAGTTCAAAATTAAACTACTAATATTACTATTACTACTACAAAATCTTAATTTTCTTTCTACTTACCAAAACGTCCCACATACCATAATACTAAACCAATGTTATGGTCTCAACCAAAGATTATGAACAGAGTTACAGCGACTTGATTACCAAACGATTTGTAAGAACGCTAAAAAACAAATAGCTCTAATTACTTATCCTCTTTCTTTTTGTGCTTCATTGAAATTGGCTTTCCTCCTCACTCCCCCAAGCAAGTAAGTTTTCACAGGAAAGTGTTAACTCAAAGTATACTTCAACCAATAGAAATCATTCCAAATACCCAAAAAGATAACACGTCTATGTGAAAATAGTAATCCAATGCGAAGTCAGAAGCTACTATAAAACAAATAGTCAAAATATAGAGAGAGACACAGAATTCTGAAGTACATCTGCTCAACCCCCCCCGCCCCTCTTGGCTTTAGTCAGATGAGACAAAAAGGACTCAATGACTCACATACAAGCTTTCTCCATAACGCTTGCACATTCCTACACACTAGCAACTAGCAGGCAAACAGAAACGAATTGCTATTCACAGCTATAAATGCATTGCTTCCCAAAACCCAGGAAAACCTCATCAGTATTCCCTGTATTTAAGAATTAAACCAATTAGTCTCTTGTGCGTCATGAGTAAGCTGTTGGAATCTGTTAAATAGAGAAGTAATCAACCACCTCAGTAAAAATAATCTTAGTGACATGCAATACGGTTTCCATTCTGCTAGATCTACAGCAGATATGCTGACAGTTATATCTCATAGAATTAGTGAATCTTTGACAGAGGCTTCTTTTCTAAGGCAATTGCTCTTGACATATCAAAGGCCTTTGATAGGGTATGGCATAAAGGTCTACTTCATAAGATATCCAGCTATGGTATGGTTGGGAATGTTTTCTGAATTATTAAATCATTTCTGTCAGATAGATTCAGAAGAGTAGTAGTTGATGGGCAGAAATCAGAAGCTCAAAGTATTAATGCTGGAGTCCCTCAGGGGTTCATCCTGGGCCCAACTCTCTTCCTGATCTACATCAATGATCTTCCAAATAACATCCTGAGATCATTCGTTGACATTTATGCTGACGACACTACCACCTATGGCAATACATCAAAGGCCGTAAATGAAAAAGTTCTCTCTGACTCTCTCTCCTTTGATCTTGAGCACGTGGTACAATGGAGAAAGTGGTGACTGGTTACTTTTAATGCATCTAAAACCAAGCTCCTATCTTTACATCATCAACGCTTTAATCCTCATCTGGCATCAATTGAAATGGATGGCTCTAGTCTTAGGGAGGCTGCATGTTTTGACAAGCTTTACTCCTGATTTGAAATGGAACACATACATCAAATCCGTTGCCAAAGTCGCTGGAAAAATGGTGGGATCCCTCTACCGCTCCAATAGATATCTCACTCCTGATGCAATTCTCTACCTACATAAAAGCCAGGTACGGCCAATGGAGTACTGTTGCCACATCTGGGCAGGATAAGCTGCTAGAAGCAGCTTATCCTGCCTTGACAGAATTCCAAATAGACAGACTTCGTAGCTTAGTGGGGTATGCCCTTTTATCTTCCCTGCAACCTCTTTCCCACAGAAGAGACGCTACGAGCCTGTCTCTGCTTTATCGTTATTTTCATGGCAAGTGCTCGTATGAGCTTCAATCTTTGGTCCCCCCCCTCATCAAACTTTCACAAAAAACACTTGTCTAGCCAAAACCACTATCAATAATTTCCTATACTCTTTATCTGTGCCTAAACCTAAATGCAGATTCCATGAACAAAGTTTCTTTCTTAGAACTGCACGCCTGTGGAACTCTCTTCTGTTTGCCTGCTTTCCAGCTGACTTCAATTTGATTGTCTTCGAGTCCAATGTAAACAAGTTCTTGATGAACCGTCTCCCTAAGTAATCCAATTTACAAAATTTCCATTACTTATGTATACCCATTAACCCTTATCCTCGAGTGGCCTTCGGGCCTTGATAAGTGGTGACTTCTTTGTAAAAAAAAAAAAAAAATTAACAAGAACATGGTCAACTAACACCACAAAATTGGTAATCCTGCTGTTCAGTAGGTACACCACAAAGTTATGTCTAAGTGTTGTAACAATCATTGGTAGCAGTTTGAAGAGTTGGAATTGATGTTTTAAATCGCCGAATACTGTTTTGTGCACAAAAAAGAAGAAAAAAAATCCGTCTTTCTTTTTCTTTCCACTGACGCGTACAAAAAATAACTCTGAGTGAGCAAAGCAATCTTCCCTTCCCTTCTCCTTTCTTCTTCTTTTTCTTCTTCGCCATAAAATCGCAATTACGTTCCGTCGCTCTCGCTAACCGTCCTTATATGCAGACTTTTAATCACAAAATTACCACAGTTTGCATATCTTTCTTTTCTTTGTACTGGATGGATTCCGGGTTCGAATGGCGGTGGTTCTTGTGCACATCCTATTTTGTAACCTCTGTAGAACCAACGGAAGGTTATTCAGTTCCGCTACACAGTCATAGCAACAGTATCAGATGCAGACTTTCTGTAACATATTATTCTGTACTTTTTCAAATACACTGTTGTAAATATACCACAGCATTGTCTCGATTATCGGCCCTTCAAGGTCACAATAATTACAACTGATATTTCAGAATTTTCTTTCTAGACTAGTTGTGACAGTTTGAGAGTCTAGTCTGCCCTACTACTCAACCCTCAGCTGAAGGAAAGGCATACTGGTAAATATATTTCCTAACTGATAGTAATCCAGTCGCCCTCATAGAACTCGAACATAGCAAGTCTGTAGTTTGCATCGGTAGTCACTACATTGCCACGCAGTTGAGAAAATCTAAAAGTAGAAAAAAAAAAACAAATTAATCCACTCTTACGTTATCCTATGCTGAAATGCTAACAAAAAGTAATATCTTCTCAAGTGTTTACTTTCATGCGAATCTCTTTTGTCCTTCCACAAGAAGTCTCCGTCATCCCAATGATCCACCTACTTGCTCTACTCAGCTGGCTTCCATATCATTTCTTCAATAAGACGCACATCAGACTCAGCTTGCCTTCATGCAAAATAATGATCGCCGCCCACTGACGCTATATGCACTCTAAACCCACACTTAGCCAATTCCATTGAACTTCAATGATGAATGAGCAAATCTGACAGGGAGAAAGAGAACCTATCGGGAAATCGGTTGTTTGATAAATATTTGGAAATAATAACCAATATGGGAAGCAAAACAACTACAATTGATAGAACAAAAAAAAAAAAATATCAAGGGCTTTTGGTGTCTACGTCTTGCAATAACCATTTTTAATATACATTTTTGTAATTATAATAGTTTCCAGTGTCTACGGCTTGCAACAGTTTTCGGTGTCTACGTTTTACAATAATTTTAAATAAATTATTTAATTATGATAAGTTATAGATATTTTAGAATATATTAAATACATCCAAAATATTTGAAATACTAAAATAAGCACAAGGAGTTAAATAATATGCAATGAAAGAGGGTGAGAGTGACAGATAGAAACTTAAGAGAAAGGCACTTGGCGAGATGCGCAATTTAAGGTTATTAGAGTAATTAAAACAATTTGTTTTAACTCAAGTCACACATGAAGGAATATTTTAGCATGTATTTTGTATGATTAAAATCTTGAGATAAAAAAACCTTATGGAAATAAACGTTGATTAACTCATATATTTATAATGATAAAAAAAGATAAATATAAAACTAAGTTTATGATCAGTATGTTTGTGGAAATAATATATATGTCTGTATTAATGTATTGTCTCCTTGTCTAGGAATTCAATAGAAAAGAAAGCCCTATGCAAAGATTAACCGCAAATATTCTGAATAAAATTTTATAAAGAATCAAATCATCGTATTACTTTTGTATTAGAACATTTTCCAATAATAGTGGGGGGTCTGCGTTTGATAAGCAGCAAAGTCAACTTTTTACTTTCTCTTAATATGTACCTATTTACTATGCCTCCCCACGGGACAGAGTTAGACACCAGGGTCGTTTTTTAAAGTGGAGAAAAGGTACAAAAATAAAAATTGTCTCAGTCGTGAAGGATTTCTCCTCCACCGAAAGAGAACAAGAAATAGAAGTGCAGCATCTGAAGAACAGATGGTATTTATTTGCTCCCCCACTGAACAAATTAGGCACAAGGCCGTTTTTAATGTGAGGTAAAAACCAGCTCCCCTTAAAGTAGGCAAAAAGGGGGGCACTCTGGTTACCAAAAATAATAATGGTCCCAGTATAGAGGGTTTCCCCTCCATTGACTGGTACAAATTATCTTAAGTGCAGTATCTGAAGAACAGATACTACACTTTGATCTTGTCCCGAAGGCCAAGTAGAGTATGGACGCGCGTATAGCAGCTGTATGCACATGACCGAGCCGTGTGCGAGATGACGTCACTGTAAGGAAGAAAAAAAAAAGATTATATAAAGAAGAATGTGCGAACAGACCAGCGATCACGTCTGAGAGGATCATGATCACATTAGAGACGTGGTTGAAGTCATGCGTGGTCGGAGAATGATGAATAAAGGTTTTTTTCTTAAAACCTAAAACAGCAAGTTGAAATTCTTTCCCATTCCTCGTCTTTGCCTCCTTTGTGACAGAGTCTACAATGTATTAGGTCCCTACATGTTAACATCTGTGTAAACGTGCTACACGTGTGTTACAAATATATTTAAAACTTTACTGGCCCATTTAGCATAATGGTTAGAGTGTTCGCTACTGAGCCAGGAGACTGGGGTTTGATCCTTGGTCACGGCATATCAAAGGTTAAAATACCAGTTCTGGATGTTTCTTTTCTAAACACTCAACATAATAATTATTAAGGATAAGTGGAGCAATTTAGGGGAAAAAGTGGTACCCTTTTGGACATCTCGATGTAATAGCCATCCAAAAGGATTGCCTCTATTTATTAACTTGAAAATTATAGAAATTAAAAAAATAAAAATGATTATATGGAGTAAGGGGCTGGAAGTAGAATACGCAGTTCTTCATTCATTCTGACGAAATGCCAGGATGTGTACTAGTTTATTAAATAAAGGGCAGTTGTCTATGTGGATCCACCCGCCTTAAAGTTAATAACTACACAGGACACGCCAACAAAGCTGACATAATCTTTTACAGTATTGCCGTGGACAGATATAAACATTTTTTTTTTTTGTAATATTCATTCTTTTACAGGTAAACGAGAACAAAATTGGGAATGGGGCAACAGTTTTTCCATCAGTTTTCTGTGAAATAGTACTTGTGATAGAGAAAGTGCAATAGCAAGAGAGAGGGAGAGAGAGAAAGAGAGGAGATGATAAATAGAAAGAGAGAGAGAGGAGATGATAAAAAGAAAGAGAAAGAGAGAGAGAGAGAGGAGATGGTAGAGAGATAAAGGAATTATATATATATATATAGAGAGAGATTATATATAGAGAGAGGAAGTAGTGGAAATAGAGAGAAATGGTTGTGGAAAGAAAGAGAGAAAACGGTAGAGAGAGAGAGGAAACGGTATAGAGAGAGAGAGAGAGAGAGAGAGAGAGAGAGAGAGAGAGAGAGAGAGAGAGAGAGAGAGAGAGAGAGAGAGAGGAAGTGGTGGAAAGAGGAGGAACAAGGAGAAAGAGGTTGATGGAGAAAAGAGAGAAGCAGAAAAAAAAGTTTTAAATCAGAGCCGAAGGAAAGAGGGATAAATAAAGACCTGGTCAGAGATAGGTTACTGAACCTGAAAGAAAGTGGGATAAAAAAAAAACAACATTTGGTCAGTCCATTTGGAAGTTAATTTCTTAAAGCGATCCAATGCATACTAACATATAAAAATGGACGTTAAGCTGAATATGATAACGATATGGTGATGAAATATTCTACATACTTTTTAACTCTTCTATTTTGTTGCCTATGCTCTAGAGTACCGCCGGATAACCCTGCTAATATAGGATAAATTTCACCAATGTTAATAATCATTTTCATTTTTCTTATAAGCGATTAAGCAATTCTTTTCACTGCTTAATCACATCTATAACAAAGATATCTAAAAGCGCTGTAGAATTGCACTGATTGGAGGCAACGTGAGGTAATGGAGACTCAGATGGTTTGGACATGTGCTTCAGGCTAACAATGACACTGTTGCAAGACTCATTTTTTTACTGGAAGTTGCTGGAAAATAACCAAGGAGTAGACTGATGATGAGATGGGCAGATACCCTGCACAATAATCTGTGTGTGAAACCGACCTCCACCCGAACCAAGCGTGTTATCGTGTCAACTGGAGGCAAAAAGAGGTCCACACGAACACTATAAGAAACTATTTCACTGCTAATTTCGACAATCGAAGGAGCGACACTTTATCAATCAGAATTCCTGAACCTTGGAATAAATTGCAAAGCGAGATAATAAATACATTAACAACGCAACAATTCAAGATGAATTTGGACAGCTGCTGGATTATTAACGTATCCTCCTTTGTGGAAATCTCTACCACCACCATCTCTATATGCCAACTGAAACACGATGTTTTTTGTTTTTTTTTACAAAAATAAATTGAATTTAAATGTCTATCACACCACCCCATATCTTGAGATTAAATAATA
>NC_136487.1:63746406-63958906 GCF_053919585.1 Euprymna scolopes
CTGACATCATCATCTCCCCTAGATTTGGACACCGCTTGCAAATTTGATATTTCCATGAAACTTCCTCCTTTGGAGAAAGCCAATTCAAACTGTCTAACGTGAATGTTGCTGGTTTCTAAATAATTTTTTTCATCGTCCAACTGATGAACTTATTAAACCTTATCCTCAAGTGGCCTTTGCTAGTGGTAACTCATATGTTAAAATATAGGAGGAGGTAATGCCTGGGAAAATGCACCTCTCAGAACCAAACCAAGCCTATTAAATTATACCTTTACATCCCCATCGACATTCTCCAGTTAGGGCACCTCAAATAGTAAGCAATAAACTTACTCCACTCCAAATAGGAGAGGTAAGGCCTAAGACCTTATTCTTAAAATCGGGTAATTATCAGAGTGGACCTCCTAGGACTACCCGGCAGAAATACTTCAGTCCAACAGATAAAAGATCATTGAAATGATTCAATTCTTATCGGATTGATTGTCGATAATGGATCTTTAACTGGTACGTCGCGGGCTGAAGTCTCTGAGCAGCTGAAGTTGTCAACACATCTTTGGTTGGTATAAATACAGGTAGCAAACCAGTCAATACAAATACTTGTAAACCAGACATGTAAAGGTACCAATTCCTCTTGCACCGATTCAGCTGACAACTGATTGGTATTTAGGTATGAATAAAAATAATACTAAATGAATCGATATGGAATATCGTTTTTGATTTTTTGCAAGGAAATTGCCACTTATCAAGGTTCCAAGGCCACTCGAGAATAAGAGTTAATGAGTGTCTGATGGTTGGTGAGAAAACACTGTTATGATTTGTAGTGGTGGAAATTGGATAAAATTTAATCATACAAGAGGACGGATTAACAAGAACTTGTTTACATTGGACTTGAAAAAGACCATGTAATCAGCTGGGAAGCAGTCCCATGGTATAGAGTTCAACAGGCAGGCAGTTCTAGAAAAGAAAATTTGTTAATGGAATTTGCGTTTAGTTTTAAGCAGAGATAGAGAGCAGATGAAATTGTTGTCAGTGATTATAGACAGAGGAGTGTTTATTGTGAATATTTTGCAGGGTGGTAATCATAGGTTGAAGCTCAGTTGAGCACTTATAAAACTAAAGATATAGCAGTCCGACTCGCAATCTCTCTTCTTTGGTAAAAAGGCTGAAAGGAAGAGAAAAGGACATCGCTCAGTTGTTTTGTTGGCACTGGTTTTCGTAATTCTTATTAGAATCAGGTAATCATCAGAGGCACGATATAAAAGGTTGTCAATATCCAAAATGGAAACGATGCTATAGAACCCACAAGATCAGATCTTTGTCAAAGACTGAACATAGCAAATGCAAACTTACCATTTAAAGACTGAAAATCTTTTAATTAATGAAGCTTTAAAGTCGAAATAGCGAAAGTAAATGTGTCTTAATTAGATTTGCATTATTTAAAAAAATATATATATGATTACTTACATCTGTAGTATTAAATAAATAGTGGATCTCGTCCTGTTGCCAGTTTTTTTTTTTTTATGAATCTCTAGTGGTACAAAACAGTTAATAATTCTGACATTTAGATGCACAAACCATCAAAAATGAGCTTTAAGACTCACAAGGACATCAGTATAGTGAAGTTACTGAGCTACCTGAATTTAATACAACAAGTAACATAGCGATTGAAAAACGTAAATTCGTAAAAATTAACAGGAACCGAAGTGTGATTGCTTTGAATCTGTTGTAGCCATTGATTTCTCGGCCATTTCTAGAATCAGACACTTATCACCAGAAGGGTTATATCAAATGCTGTCAATGTTCATAAGTGATGTTACGGAAACTGACATGAATCAAATATAACCCGACTGATCACGTAGCGTATATAGCAAGGATAATCTTATCACTTAGACAATAAAAGTAAGTTTATATTAATTAGAAATGCACTAATTTAAAAAAAAAAGTCGTATAAGCATAATACGAATTTATGATCTATAAATATGATATATGATATATAAATACAGATACTATAAATATGATTCTGCAGTTTGCATTTGTTACCTTAATTCTTCCTTTAATGAAGTACTTAGAATGAAGGTTGCCAACATCCATAGTAAAAGTGGTGCCATAGAGCAAACAGGATTTGAACCTGACACGCCAAGGTTGTCAGTTTACCACCGCCACCTACCCAAGTAGAGGTAAAAAAGCAAATGTTTTAAATGTTGACTTTCAAAAGAGATAATTGCTGTTCTTTCTCTTTAAAATTTTTTTTTTATTTAGAATTTTAATAAAAACCAACCTCCTAACCTTATTTCTGTCTATTGTTTTTTTTTCAAGGTTTAAATTAAGCTTTAAATGAAATTAAAAATATTTTAAAATAAAAAGTAAAAAAAATAATAATAAAAAAAAAACGATTGGAACTAAACGAGTGTTAAGAATTTAAGACAATGCAAGAATAAAAAACAAGGCTTCAAACAAATATTGTGATTACAATGTAGTTTCTTTCAGTTTGAAAAAGATACAACAAATGATCCTGCTTGAATTGAATAGCTTTGCCTCTTAACTGATTAGCACTCGAAATAGAATGCTTTTTTGTTTTCAAAAAATATAAATGAATAAAATGAATAAAGTAAATAAAAATAACAAAAAACCTGAGCTAAACAAAAGGATTGAAATCAAAATAAAAGCACTTTGTTTTACCAGTGCTGACAAAATCCATTAAATTTCTCATCAAAAATCTTTCCACGTACAAATTTTTAAATTTTGATCCTTTAGCAGTTCTGTTTTCCGAATGAAAATAGATTCAAAAGTTTTCCACATGTCTGAATACTAGTGATGGGACGATTCCAATATTTTCCCCGATTCCAATACAATTACCGATTCTGATTCCCATTACTTATAAATCTCTAATTATTTAAGTATAAGATTGTTATTTCCCCCAATTTTCGTAAAAGCACACGTTAGATATGCAGATATTTTCCTAAAGGTCAAAATACACTTGTGGAGAGTGATCTATCGATTCTAGCTTTACTTGTATTTTAAAATCAATAAATATTTTATTTTATTATTATTTTACCAGCAATGGAAGATTTTACTTTAAACAAAATCAAATAAAAAAAAGACAATTAAAAGAATTGTTTTGGCATCGGAAAACAGGCATCAATTTTTCTGCTTCCGATTCTGATACCCCCAAATCTTCCGATTTTTCCGATTCCCGATTCAGATTAATCGTCCCAACACTACTGAATACCCTATATACCAAATTTCAAGTCTGTAGATAAAAAAATTGTTGAGTATATAGGTTGAGAGTTATCCTCATACACTCACACATTCTCACTTTTATAGATATATAAATAAGAGTGTTTTTCAGAATTGTCTATTTCCTGCTTCCTTTATCTCAGCTCGTTTGAATCGTTGGTCCAGTGGTCTTCAGCAATTCGCTATTTTAACATGAATGGGGCAAAGCCAAAATATTACAACAGTGCTATATACAAGGTCTGATAGTAGATTTATAGAGATAAGAGACTAGCCTACGGTGTTAGCAGGTGTTATTGGGCAAGCTGACACTTCTATTTCTGGAATAACATACTTACCCAGATACTATAAATATATTTACATCTAACATGTTATTGGGTAGAGCTTCATGCCATTTATCTGGTGTTGGATCATCATCACTGTCACATGCCAGTCAAGGTTCCAATCTCGACAATCAGTCTGGGTTATTTTGATGACCTTTTATCTGATGGACTGAGGCATTCGTTCTGGATAGTCCTAGGAGGTCCACCCTCTCAGGCTGGGTGAAGCAAGTTTACTGCTTATTACGTGAGGATCTATAACAGGGCTACTCAAGTAATTTTAATAGGCCAGAGTGTTTCTCCTTTATGGAAGCTGGTTTGACTCGCTTCACCTTCAGACCTTGTGTCACATCTTCCTGTGGGGGGAAAGAAGTAAATAGCAGCGATTCATGGCAGTTATGACCTCAGAATCCTGACGTATACTTCTGTAACATACTTTTGCTAGTACACACCTTGTTAATTATACTACTGTGATTGTCTTGATTCTTATCATCCTAAAGCGGCACAACAAAAAGTATGCGGAATGATAAAGGGAATTGACTTTGTAAGAAGCAGAAAGAGCAATGGATTTATTATGTATGAACTCCCCAAAAACATTTGATGAGAAAGAAATGGTCAAGAAGTTTCAGAGTCGATTTCTGCTCAAGAGCAGAACCGTCCATGCGAATCTCGGGAAGAAAAAGAAAACTTCAAAATAAAGCCAATTTTTCTTTTTATCTTGTCATTGTTTCTAGTCCTGGTAGACATTTTTTTTTTTAATCACTTTTATTTTTACTTAAACAATGCCGTTATAGGAGATGTACGATTGCACCACTAGTCTCTCTCTCTCTCTCTCTCTCTCTATATATATATATATATATATATATATATATATATATATATCTCTTTGACAAAGTTCAAGAAACGAATCTTTAACCCATTGGTTTCCAACCAGTGTACCAGGGCACACTAGTATGCTGTAAAATAATTACTGGTGTGCCGCAAAGAGGTTATTGTTGTGATATTATGTCCCCTTGTTGTAACTGTGAAACTGAGAAGAGTCATTCCTCTTGGTTGTTATTTGTTCTACATGTAATGGCGTCTTAAATAAAGCATGTGTTTACCTAGTTCTTGTCTTATTCGTTTATTATCGTAGCCATCTTGATCGATAAACGTTACAACGTAACAGTGTTAGAAACGGAATTATAAGGACACATTTATACAAAAAAAAAAATGGAACGAATTCGAATAATAAATTTGCCGTGATATTTGTTTTTGCTTCAAAAAGATTTAAAAACGAACACGTACATTAAACAAAAAAAGTAAAATAATTGTCTTTATACAATGAGATACAATAAGATGGCAGCTTTATCTAAAATACCTCCACCAACAAAAGATTGGTCTAGCACAAACCTTACCAAATCAATGGACAGATTTATTCGGCAAGTTAAGCTTTATTTTGAAAGTCGCATGCGTGATGTTCAGGACGACGTCAAGCTTAGATATCTTTTATTATGGATTGATGTCAAGAGACACGAAATAAGTCACACTTTTGTTTTTCGACATGAAGAAGAAACGACCGTGGAAATATACATTGAACACTTTAGACAATATGCCAACCCAAAGGCTTCACCATATAGCCAAACTGTGAATACGACAAAATGGTGGAAAATACTCTTATAGTCGAGGTGGAGAATCCACATGGCGACACAAAATGAAAGTTGGTTGGTTGTTTTTGTTTTACAACATATCAACCCTTTTCGGGTTATTTAATGCCGAATCCAAAGATTTTGAAGAAAATTTTTTTTAATAGAATATATTTGTTGTTTTCACGTCGGTTTCTATTTAACCCATAGTTGGGACCCTCACAGGTACTACCACTCCGGGTCAGAGTGGACCTGGGAGCAATGGTAATTAAAGGGTGGCTCCACACTCCCCAAAGCCCACAAGCTGGGGCCTCACCACTGGATATAGTTTAAGGTCATATCCAGAACCCCCATTGAGGGACTTTTACCCTCTGCAGGGGGGCAGTTGGCGTATTCTAATGCCCCACCGACAGGGCCGACAAAATGAAAGTAAACTAGTAATTCGAGTGAAGATATACATTCCCACACCCTTCAGAAATTACCATCAGCTACCACAGAGGCATATACCAAGTTAAAAATTTGCAACAGACAAATGCAGATAGCCGTCAATTCTAAGGTCTGTTGGAACATTGCTGATGTGCAGTTCCCTCTGTAATGCCAATTGTTCAGATGTGTGTGATAGGTCAGATCTACTTTTAAGTATCGTTTGTTTTTAGCTGGTCTGATAGATTGCCTATTCGCTTGGCAAATGTTACCACTTTCAGACTCAACTATATAGGATCTTGGTACTGCAGCAGAATGCTAAATGATTCCGGGCTTCCATAGATTTGTCTTCTCATGTTGGACATAGACTTTCTGCCCCGCATGTAAAGGTGGGTGTTGTCTGTTCTGCTGCTTGCAATAACAGTTCTTTGATTTCTCCTTGTACTGCTGTAGTGCTGTTCTTGTCTGCTCATCACCAAGTTGCTGGTGTCTGAATCTGTTGGCCACAGAGCAATTCAGTTGGAGGCAAGTTGTTTGTAGGCAACAACTTTGATATCTGTGAAGTCTTGATCGGAAGATCGACTAAGAGGCTTGCCTTTTTTCTGTTGTTCTTGGCCTTCAGGCCGGAATCAAAGTGTCGTATCTGTTCTGCAGATGCTGCACTTAAGGTAATTTGTCCCAATCAATGGAGGGAAAACCCTCTATACTGGGGCAATTATCATTTTTGGTAACCAGAGTGCCCCCTTTTTGCCTACTTTTAGGGGAGCTGGTTTTTACCCCACATTAAAAACGGCCTTGTGCCTAATTTGCTTTGGTGGGGAAGCAAATAAATACAATAAATAGTACACGTCTTTCAAGTTTTGCAAATTGTGGAGATGGAAAGTACAAGCTGTTATAGGAAGAAAACGTTTTCATCTCGTTTCATCTTAAGTTTAGGTTTTGTAAATTAAGGTATTTCTTATTTGAAGTTTAGGTTTTGTAAATTAAGGCTTTAATTGGAAAATTTTTAAAAATATGATTGAATAGGATACAAATTTCATTTGATTTTTTTTTTCAGTTTTAGATTGAATTCATATTTAATTATGAACAAGTTTCTATAAAGAGAAGCTGACTAGAACACCAGTAATTCTATAATTTCATAAACAAAAACAGAAGTTCATCGATTGTATAGTTTTTTTTTTTTTTTTTTTTTTACAAGGTGGTCACCACTTATCAAGGTCAGGAAGCCACTCAGAGATAAGGGTTATTGCATGTACAGTACGTTAGTGTGGAGATTTAATAAAGTGTCTACTTAAGGGGGCGGTTCATCAGGAATTTGTTTATGCTGGACTTGAAGACATCCAGGTTGTAGTCAGGTGGGAAGCAGGCAGACGGAACAGAGTTCCACAGGCGTGCAATTCTAAGAAAAAAGCTTTGTTCATGGAATCTACGTTTAGATTTAGGCACAGATAAAGAATGGGGAAAATTTTTGACAGTGGTATCAACTTGATGGGTGTTTTTCGTAAAAGATTGGCGAGCACCTGCCATGGAAATAACGATGAAACAAAGATAGGCTCGCAACGTCTCTTCTGTGGGAGAGAGGTTGCAGGGAAGAGAAAAGGGCATCCGCCACTAAGCCACGAAGTCTATTTTGTACTCTGTCAAGGCAGGATAGGCTGTTTTAGCATATGGCAGAAGTATTCCATCCTTGGACGTACTTGGTTTTTATATAGATAGAGAATTGCATCAGTAGTGAGATATCTTCTGGAGCGGTAGAAGGATCTCACTATCTTTCCAGCGACCTTGGCAACAGACTTGATGTACGTGTTCCATTTCAGATCAGGAGCAAGATCAAGCTCAGAAGCTTGTCAAAACATGGGGCTTCTCCTAGACGAGAGCTATCCATTTCAATTGATGCCAGATGGGGATGAGAGCATTGATGATGCAAAAATATTAGTTTGGTTTTAGATGCATTAAAGGTAACCAGCCACCTCTTCCCCCACTGAACTACATGCTCGAGATCAGAGGAGAGAGAATCAGAGAGAGCTTTGTCATTTACAGCCTTTGATGTGTTGCTGTAGATGGTCATGTCATCAGCATAGATGTCAACGAATGATTTAAGTATGTGTTTAGGGAGATCATTGTTGTAGATCAAGAAGAAAGTTGGGCCCAGGATGGACCCCTGAGGGACTCCAGCATTAATACTGCAGGCCTCTGATTTTTGTCCATCGACCACTACTCTTATGAGCCTATCAGAGAGAAATGATTTAATGATAGAGAAAACATTTCCAGTTATACTATAGCTGGAAATCTTGTGAAGTAGGCCTTTATGCCATACTTTGTCAAAGGCCTTTGATATGTCAAGAGCAATTGCCCTAGAAAAGAAAGCCTTTGTCAAGAGATTCACTAATCCGTTGAGATATAACCGTTAGCACATCTGCAGATCTTGCAGAACGGAAGCCATATTGCATGTCACTAAGAAAGTTATTTCTGCTGAGGTGGTTGACTATTTCTCTATTTAATATGGATTCCAGCAACTTACTCATGACACACAGGAGACTTATTGGTCTGTACTGAGAGGGAGATGACTTATCACCTGAATTCTTAAATACAGGGCATACTGATGGGTTTTCCAGGGTGTTGGAAAACACTTCTCCTTAAGGCAACGCTTAAACAGTTTCGTAAGTATGGGAGCAAGTTCTGGTTGAAGCTTTTTTAACACTATAATTGGGATGCTGTCAGGGCCAGTTGCTTTACTGGAATCAAGGTTCTTGATTAGCTTGGCGACCTCATGCACAGATATTTGTATATTACCTAGCGTGTTCTGTGTTCAGAGGAAATATGGGGAGTTGATGGCCTTCGTCGCATAGGGTAGAATTAGCTGCAAAGTTCTTGGCAAATAGTTTGGCCTGGTCTGATGCTGACGAGATGACCTCTGGTCCATTGATAATGGTTGGAATAGAACACACACTTCTGTTCAGGATCCTATTTGTTATTTGGCAAAACTGGTGGGAACCAAGCTACTGATCAGCTATTTTGGATTTAACGGACTGAGCATATAGCTCTTACATTTTTTATTACTCTTTTACAGTGGTTGCTAGCATTCCTGAAAACAGCTTTAGTCTCAGTGCATCTATTACGTTGGTAGCTATGGAAAAAGTGATTTCTGTGTGCAATGGCAACAGCACATTCTAGGGAGAACCATGGCTGGCTGTTAAGGTTTTTGTTGGAATTTTTCAGATGGTATGAATCGGTCTATGCCTACAATTAACCATTCGGCCAGGTCTGATACTATAGAGGTCACATCCTTTTTAAACATGGTTGGTCACTTGGAATTTTGACTAAAGATAAAGATTCCTTATTCAATTTGCGTTGTGTACAGCCAAACGTTATTTAATGAAGCAATTATTTCAAGTTAGGTGAAAAGACACCTCTCTACTGATCCTGATCTAGCCTTCAAATTAAATTGTATTGCAGGAAAGGCTGGAGTAGAAAATATCGATTTTTGTGACAGGTGTCATGAAAATTTAAAGAGCTCAATAGTGTGCCGCCATGTAAAAAAAAAAAAAACTTTGGGAACCATTGCTCTGACCTAATAGATCCCGTATTATCAACCAAGCTCCAACCCCTGTCCCATCACCACAATGTTGCATCCCTGTTACTAAGCCAACAAGGAGCAAAATCCATCATCTTCACAGCAGAAATCCTGCGATACCGGAAAGCATTTTATTCTAATAGTTTCTTCCCTCGAACTGTTGGTTGGAATTCCCTCCCTGTCTATTGCTTCCCTAACTGTACGGACACGCAGAAATTTAAATGTAATGTGCACAGACATCTTTCTGCTCAACTCGCTACACGGTGTCCCTGTAGATATGGTCCCAAATAGTAGCCCTTACGTTACGTCTAAGTGGTAATATGCTTTTTCGGGTGAATAAGAAAAAAAAAAGACATTTTGACAGAAGGTATCTATTATTTCCTACGACTGGAAGGGAAGTGGTGCGTTTTAATATATATATAAATTCGTATTATTTTAGTGCTTATGCACTTATGTTACCGTGCTATTTAAAAAAATAAACAAACTATTTTTTTTAAGTTAAATTCAGTTTTTATCATATCTTCATTTTATTAAATTCTTAGGTGAAAGTACAGAATAATTACAAAACACCTTCACCTCCCCATGTTAAGAATGTCTTTCTAAATAATAATGTTATTATTTCAGCACGTTAACATAAGTGCATAAGTACCATTATTATTTGTGGTATTTTTTTTTTACGAGAGTACCCAGCATAGTATAAACACCCCAACCTCCTTCTGTTAAGAACGGCTTTCGGAATAAACACTCCGAACCTAGAAAGCCGTTCTTAATATGGGGAGGTTGGGGGTATTAATACTAAGCTGGGTACTCTCGTAAAAACAACAACAACAAACAAAAATAATAAAAAGTAACCTTTTTTTTTGTTTTAATTTTATTAGGTCTTTTTGGAGGTAAATAGAAAAAAAATCGAAGCACTTTGACGGAAAGTATGCGTTGTCTCTTGCGACTGAAAGCGAGGAGGGGAGAGCTCCTCTCTCTTTAATATATATGAATATTTTTAAAAATATTTAAAAGTTGAAATGAGATTATCCATTAGAACGGGAGATGCCCAATAAGCTGTTGAGTCATGTTAATATGCCACCATTATTAGTGCTCAAATGGAGACGTTAAAATCTATTTAAAGTTGCTGTTGCCATAAGAATTCTACGGCTGTCTCCTCTCTAACCCTCAGCAACCATCCCCACCCACGTCCACCGACCATATCTGTCCCTCCATCACAAGTTAAACAAGTTAATAGATGGCACCAAGAGACGATAATTGTACGCTTTAATGATGCCAGGCATCATGATGATAGATGCGATTTTCCCGCCCCGCATCGAAATTCCCACTTGCGGAAGATATCGCCATGACGATAACCAAAACTAATATTAAATAAATAAATAAATAAATAGAACAGAATAGGAAACACATGAATCTCTCTCTCTCTCTCTCTCTCTCTCTCTCTCTCTCTCTCTCTCTCTCACACACACACACACACACACTACTTTTTCTTTCTTGAATGTTGCTCTCCTCTCTCTGTTCCTTTTCTCTTTCTTTGTCTTCCTCCATCCCCCCCCCTCTCTCTCTCTCTCTCTCTCTCTCTCTTTCTGTTCCGCCCTTCTCCCTCTTTCTGTTCCCCTCTATGTTATCTCTTTCTTTTTCTTTATCTGTTCCATTCTCTACCTCTCTCCCCCCTCTCTAAAAGCGGAGAGTGCAATAAAAGAGTTTGTCTGCTTATGTAAGTGGCACACGGCAACAACAAGAGAAGAGAGAAAAAGGAACGCCAGCTCGGTGGGCGTACACGTTCATGTAACCTCCTCTCTTTCTCTCCCCCCCCTCTCTCTCTCTCTCCACCTCTGTCTTTATGATTTATCGTCAACATTATTACCAATATTATGAACGATATTAGTACTACCTGTGCGTCGGTAATAGTAGAACTATCATATTAGTTACACCAGAAGCGGCAGAGATCATCAGCATCATCATCATCATCATTTCGAGTGCGGAAGACAAATCAATATCACCTGTATTTTTGTCTAAATTGGTTACTTCGACATGTGCAAGTATGCCAGAGTGCATTATTTTCAGTGCGAGCGAATTATAATCTCTGCATTAATAAAATTCCATGACGACTTCTCGTGCGTATGTGTGTGGGTTCTCTCGCCAATGCTTGATTTACACGTTGAATTAATATATATTTTTATCGGTGCAAGTTCAACCTAATTACAAAAAAAAAAAAATAAAATAAAAATAAAAATAAAAAATAATAAAAGATAAATAAATAAATAAAATAAAATAAAAAAAAAACTAAAAATCCCATAAAAGTGTACGTACCCGTCACGGAACGAAAATGTCATATTCCAAAAATCCCGTAACTTGACCAAGTAATGTTTTTAAAACTAAGAAAACTAAATTTTATAAGGAAACAAGACAATGTGTTTTGATCCGCCATGTTTGATGAAAGTGGGAGACACCTAAATTCGAACTATCGAGATCAAAATCAGCATTGTAATGGCTACGGTTAACTATTAAAATCGCTAAAATTAGTATTATATATTATAGTCATTACTAGGCTGATTTTGATCTCACGAACACAAACCCAACGATATTATTGGTGTGAACAAATTAGTAGTAAAACGTATTTCCTTTTTTTATAAATATCAAACCCGAATGCAGACCCCATTACATTATTTGTATGAATAAATTAAAAGTAAAACATTTCCTTTTTTTGGATGAATCAGACTATTATTCTCATCTTGAGTATGATTTTCAGAACATTTCGGTCGATGTAACCTCCGATCTTCACAATCCAGATGAAAGCAGTAGTCCGATTAATCCAAATAATACAAATAACCAATCCTCATCTAAAAAATTCAGAAACATCGCATTTCCTTTTTTTTTTTTTATATAAATACTAAACGCGAACGCAGTATTATTAGATTAAAACAACAGTTCATTCAATGAAAAAGAAACCATTGAAAGTTACGACTTTCCATCGAATCACTTTTCTATTTTGATAGTCTTTGCGATAATCGGACAAAACTAATTTTTAGAATTGATTATCTTCGAATTCTGTAGAAAAAAAAATAATAGCCAAAAGGAATTATTTTAAATAATTTTAGATGGTGTTTTCTTTCCACCTTCGGAATGGGGAAACTTTTTTTAATTATACTTTTTATATTTATTAATTAAGAAACAAATACAAAATTCTTTCTTGTGAAATAAAGAAAATACTTCAACGATAATGTATTATTGTTCTCTAAGTGTATTCTTATTCCCCAACACAAACAAAGGATTCGCAAAAGTGTTTATTTGTGCAGACAATTAAATATGCTATTGTTGCTAAAGTAGGCAAAGATCTTAGCAGAGAAAAAATGTCTGCCAAATGGTATGGTTTCAAACAAGGTTCTGAGTTGGAGTCAGGGGTTTTTGTAGGAGGGAGAATTAGTTGAACGTGTAAAATGCTAGAATTCGAAGTGAGATGTTTTATTTTGTTAAAAAAAAAAAAAACTTATTGAAATTGCTCCAGATTAGCAACATCACGTCTGTGAAAGAGTGGTTGCTGAGAAATAAAAATAGTGGGCCTAATCAAATTATAGAAACCCTTTGGCACCCTATTGAGAATTCTTAAATGGGACAGAGATTCCCCAGTCCAAAACTGGCAACAGTATTCCATAATGGTCTGACAGTAGATTTGTAGAGATAAAGAATAATCTCAGATGTGAGAAAGTTTTAAGATGCCGTAGAGAGAACCGAGTGTACAAGAAGCAGAAAGAGCAATGGATTTCATACATGAACTTCAACAAAAGGTTTGATGAGAAAGGAAAAAATAAAAACCAAGAAGTTCGTTGACCGTCTTAATTCTCGAGGCAACACAGTTTTGATAAAAGAAAAAAAAAAGGAGTCAGAGTCCGATATTTTGGAATTCTAAGCGTTAGAGTCAAAATCGAACCTTATAGCTTTCAATTCTGCAATCCTGATTTTAAAAGAGTGTTGTTACAATTGTTGGAATTCTTTCTTTCATTGCTACGTAGTTTTAATAGCAAATTTTAAAGAACCTTTTCAAAGACTTCATTTTCCTCACAGCATTTTTTAGTTGCGCATTACTATGGAGAATTACCAAAGTAACTTCAGCAATTGGCTCAACTGTTTTATATCGACTAGTGATGAGACGATGTGAATATTTACCCCTCCCCACCCAAATTGAACACAATCACCAATTCTGTTCTAAATTCCCGATTTTAATATATCTGGCGATTCCAATTCTTTCCAAATTTATAGAGTTGCAGTTTTTCTATTATTGGATTACCATCAAAACTTGTATAACGTGTGCATACATTTTCGTACTTGCGGAGAAAGGGACGTATATATATATATATATATATATATATATCTCACAACTAGATTTTTCTATTTCTGTCTGAAATGCTTTTCCTGCAATCTATTGATAAAAGGGAGGCAACTTTACAGTGGGTCTCCACAAATTGACCAAATGTTACTTGAATTTGTTCATAAACGATTAGATATAGTTGATCATAACAGTAAAAAAAAATTAAAAAAATAATGAACAAGTGAAGCATGCATGGTCCCCCGTGAGTGCACAGTGAACGAGGCATAAAAAAAAAAATGAATAAGTTCCGCATTTGCCCCCCCCCACCTCCAGTTTAGTCCCAAAAGTCCCCAGGGGACATCAAATCCTGGTGAAAATGAACAAACAGTACAGTTTTAGGCCTTAACATATGTAAATTTGAGTTCTGTACCATGCAGAAAAAAGAAATGACTAAGTCCATCATTTGACCTCCACCCCCACCCGTTTTGCCCAACATTACTTTAACATATTTAAATTTGAGTTCAGCACCATGCAAAACTACTAAATTGACATACACAGAAAATTTTGGACAAATATGGTGAAATAGTCCCAAAAAAGTTATCACGAAATATAGACAAACAAAATTATATAGAAATCAGTTAGTTACAACATTTCAGAAAGTTTTATAAAAATCCAAGGCATCAATTTTTTTTAATAAGCACAAAAGTGTCAATTTTAGCCATTTTAACCTGAAAAGTACTTGTAGGGGTGCAACTGGAGTTTTCTCAGAAAATTTGTTCTGTTACTTTTTTTTTTTACTCATATCATGTTTAATGTTTGTGCCAAATTAAAAACAATTCCAAGGCGTGGTTATTGCAAAAAAGTGCGGACAGACAAACGGACAAGGGTCTACTCTCCTTTTGTTGAGGGATCAATAAAAAGAATATACGAGTAAATAACTTCTTTTTTTTTTTTTTACCTGATATTTTTATGGTACAATTTTCTTTCCAGTGATATTTTTACCCAAATTCGTTGTGGATTTCAGTTTTATTGGTTGTTTAAAATCAATATTTATCACTATAATCAGAAATGGAAAATTACGTTTTAAAAAAATTAAAGTTTAAGAATCGTTTTTGGAATCGGAAACTAGGCAATTTTTTTTTTTTTCGATTCTGATATGCATTGTTTGGACTACTGTTCTTATCTTGAGTGTTAGTTTTAACAAAATTGCGGAAATCTACACACAATTTTGAATGTAATCCTTTACTTAATTCACGGGCTAGCATGCTTTCGTTCGATTAGTAATTTGCAATTATGTTTTAAGTGTTGCCTGTATTGAGTACTGAATCTGCAACTTCTAGAAAAGTGTAACTTATAACTGAATTTTACCAAGTACCTTATGCACTATGCTACGGGTCCTCAGTGTAGACTATATTTAAAATACAATTGTGAATTACTTCGGACTTTTATCCAGTCATAGCTGACAGAATGAGAACATGCTACCTCCATAGATTCCATTCGAATTTCCATGCAGATTCTGGAGTTCGATAGAAAGATTTCTGAGTTCGACAAGATACATCTGAAGAAAGTTGGCAGTTTTATCGACCGAAATGTTGTGCAGATAACACTTAAGATGAGAACAGTAGTCTGAATGATCCAAATAATATGAATTATCAATCCTCAACTCAAAACCTCAGAAAAATAATGATGTGCATCTCCACAGATGGTTCCAGAAGGAACCGAAAGTATTAGGGTACACAACGAATATGGCAAATGCATCTGGCAGTACCAGTTCGAAACTGTAAAATTAAGCTGGAATTTAGAAAAGTTGAAAGAAAATATGTGCAAACACAATTTATCTGTAGTATTTAACGAAATATGTCTTTAAGAAAAAAAGGACTGGCCAGATATACTTATTTTAAACACCGTTTATAAAGCATTTTTTTGTTCATTTGCGATTTCCATCGTTCAAAACAGAAAATTTCCAAGAAGAGATTAGCAGCGTATAAAAAAAATAAAATGTCAGACAAAAATTCACAAGAGACTCAAAGACCTTGAGAAGATTAGACAATGAATGCAAGTTGAGTTACTAATCTGTTTTTGAATAACAAACAACGCCCCCTTCTCTCCTCGTCCTTCTTCTCGTAAAGGGAGATAACTATAGATAGAAAACAAGAATAGATATTCTGAAGATGTGTCTAATTAATATATGTATTTAGTGATGGTAATTCTATTTCGAACTTAAAAGTTACAGGCAAATGAAAAGGCCATTTCAAGTCAATGAATAAGCAACAAAAATAAAAAAAATAAAAATCGAAAAACAAAAACCCCGCTGAAAAGATGGGCTATTTAAAAGGAAATAAGGTGCTCACCACTGGAACTTTGTTATATGGTATAGTTTTCTCTGCAACAACGTGTCTGCCACTGGACCTTTATTATAAGTCTACTACTTTTCTGAACACTGTATTCAATGTAATAATGTATCTGCCACTGGATCTTTATTAGATCCAGAACTTTTCTCCAATAACACCGGTTTTTAATACTGATATGTATCACTCAATGATCTTACCCCTTTGAGTGCTTTAACGATTTCTGTTGCTTTCCATTAAACTTTTTTTTTAAAGATGGCAAAGGACCCGGGTCATACGTGATCGACATGATACATATGAATACTTTCGTTGCAGTATGCATTTGTTTTTTTTGTTTTTTATCACATTAAGCTTTTTATATCAGCGATAATTCCAGATTATGTATTACCTAGATTGTATGGTTCTCATCTTAGATATTATTCTCACAATGTTTCGGTCGATATGACCTCCAGCCTTCTTCAAGTTTATCTTGAAAATGACTCTTATTGGTGGAATGGTGTCATATTGGCCCAAAAGGTTTTGAAAATAACACCCAAGATGAAAACAGTTGTCCAAATAATGCATATCATCAAACTTCAGAAACATTATATCAGATTGGTATGAACCCGAATTTAATATGAAAATGGAGGCAATACTGGCCTACTTCTCGGCTGACTATAATATCGTATCCTTCAAGTCTAATGTAAACAAGTTCTTGTTGAACTGTCCCCTTAAATAATTAAATTCTACCCAATTTTCACCATTAACGATTATTACACTATCACGTTACATTCATTAACCCTTATCCTCGAGGGGCCTTCAGGTCTTGGTGAGCGACTACGTCCTTGTGTGTGTATATATATAAACTCTATGCTTTCCCCATTTGCTAAACACATCTTACATTTTGATTTGTAACGACAATGGTTTGTTGGAAAGAAGAACAAAAATATTATTTCACCAATAATAGCCACTGAAGAAGGTCGGAGGTTACATTGATCAAAACTTTGTAAGAATAACAACTAAGATAAGAACTGTAGTTCAAACAGTAATTGATGTATTATCAACCTTTATCTTAAAAAAAATAAAATAAAAACAGATACATGGACGTCTCTTAGAGTGCTTGCTTTATCAGATGCTGGGGAAATCACCTGTTATCCATTGAGGATGGTAGGAATAGAGGTCATACATCTGTCCAGAACCCTGTTTGTTATTCATCCAAACTTGAGAATGAAGCTTCTGTTCAGTCATTCTAGATCTACCAGCTTGGGCATGGGACACTTATGTTTTATAATTCTTTTACAGTCATTGCGAGCAGTCCTAAAGGTAGCTTTGATTTCTTTGGAAACAATTAAAATAGTGATTTCTGTGAGCAATAGTTGTAGAACATTCAGAGGTGTACTTAAGTTGGCTGCTTGATTTCTGCTGGAATTTTTTGAATAGTATGAGACTCAATACTAACCAATCAGTTATATCAGATGTGATACTGGACATGTTCTTTAAAAAAAAAAAAATGGAGTGCAGTGGAATTTCTGAAATAAAAGATCCGAAGCATTCTGAGTCAACCATCGAATATCGATACACTGTTTAATCGGAAGAGATATCAGGTTTTATTGCATTTTGTTCTTATCTTAATTGAGACAACCGAGTCATCAGGACATCCAGTGAACATCCAGTAGATGAGTACTGTTCAGGGTAAGCTGTCAAAAGAGATAAGGAAAACTAGCAAAATGTCAGTCAGCATCAGTTACCAGAGTAAGTTTGTCAACAATATGTGTCAGATCATAAGGGGGAAATCATAACAAAACTTCCCTCCATAATTAGTCTTATTTGAGTTGACTAACCATTCAACATTGCGAATGTTACAATATTTTTGCACTATAATGGGGTAGATATTTATCTGCTGTCCACCGCAGCAAAATGTGATACAAGATCGGAAAGTAGAGAGTAGGCAAGCTCTCCTAAAGGAGGGGCACTCTTGCCTCAACAAAAATTGCCTGCCCCCCCTCATTGGCATTCCCCGGTAGGGGTGCCTCAGGCGACAGTCCAACAGGTGCTGGGCCGGTTCCCGGCCCCTCACCTGTCAGGCTGAGTGCCAAGAACGGATCTTTGACGAGTACTCTACCCTGT
This sequence comes from Euprymna scolopes, assembly GCF_053919585.1. Classification (NCBI taxonomy): domain Eukaryota; kingdom Metazoa; phylum Mollusca; class Cephalopoda; order Sepiida; family Sepiolidae; genus Euprymna; species Euprymna scolopes. Next base: position 63,764,343 of record NC_136487.1, read on the forward strand.
CTCCCTGCAGCCGAAGCTGCTAGGAGATGCATCCCATCATAGTAGCACTATAATGGGGTATGATCCCGCACAGTCGGGAGATTCTATTTATAAACGATGCTGCTAGGAACTGACGAATCGAATTAATTCACGTTCTGCTACCAACCAATCAGAAACCAGAATTGCTCCATAAATATTAAACCTTTCTGTAGCAATTTCGCATATGTTTTCTTCGTGTCAACATGGGAAGAATCTTTTGCTCTGTCGATTCCAAGTTGAGAACTGTCTACTGCGCACCAGTCACCTCCAGGACTTGTGTAGAACAACAAACTATCGGAAACTGTTCTGAAACTAAACATGGCTTACACTTCTAGAGCAAACATTAAAATCACTACAGACATGAATTCTGGCAGAAGTATAAACAGACAAGATATGATCAATTTTCTCAGAGATACCCTCAAAGATAATAACTGTTACTCTGCAGATAATAAAGGGAAAAGATAAATGGGGTGCTGTAAGTGCTACACAGAAACACGTATAGGGTAATTTAAGATCCTGTTTGGAGATATCTCTTCGACATGTAAAACCATTCTTAATGTAGGCACAAATACCATGTCCATAGCGATCATGAAAGTCTGGTTTTAATGTCATGTTCGGGCAGGCTTTAATCATCAAATCAGTGGTAAAAGGGATAATGCTAGTTTCACACAAAAAGAATAGGTACAGATTGATCTCTTGTAAGCAGATTTCAATCTCTGGAAGATTGGAACGTATGCAAAATCATGCATCCCTCTCAACAATCACTGAATCCAACGCTTGTCTTTTTTTCCTTCATTTTCTATTCTGGCCATGTTGTCTTAGTGATTGCCGAGGGTGTAAGCACTAGTTTACATGCATAAAAAAATAAAACAATACAAACTCACACGTTGTGTGTTGTAGAAAATGATGCTCAAAATGCTAACGTCTACATCTTAGTTAAGTTTCAGTGTATCAACTTAAACCCAATTGAGATCATTTTTCTGTAGAGGCTATTACTATCATTCGGTTAAAGTCAACTCAATTCGAATCTGCTAAAGCTGTACCCCATTTGCCACAAACTGAAAAACTGTCTTAAATTAACTCAAAACTTTTAAATATATTAACTTCAGGTTTGGAAATCCTACGTCAGGATCTTTTGTCTTACTCGACCACTCCCAGCTGACTACCCATCCAATTTCTGGGTATTTATCCTACTTACTTTCTGGGCTTGGAGAATAATTTCTAGCTGTAATGTTGTTCACGTTTACACAAACATTAACATGTAGATACCCAGGACCCAACATGTTGTAGACTCAGTCACAAAAAGGAGACAAAGAATAGGAAAGAACTTCAACTCTTGTTTCAGGTTTTAAGAAAAAAAAAATCAAACCTTTATTCCTTATTCTCTCACCATGCGTGACTTCTCGTTATAGCTGCAACGTCACCCACACTCTAACATGATCGTCTTCTCTAACATATTCTCTCTCCGTTTTTTTCCTTACTCTGGCGTCATTTCGCACCTGCTTGGTATTTGCGTATAGCTACCATCCGTGGGTCCACACTCTGTTACACAACTATTGTCATGGCTATTTTTTTTATTTATTTATTTTTTTTTTTTTTTTTACTTCTGACAACTTTTTCCTTTCTTTTCTGAATCACTTCCTAACACTTTGCAAGGTCCTGGCTTGTGGGGAGTGGGAAGCAGGATGTCCATAGTATAATATGTTTTATTAATGAGACATTACTTATTGAGGTCACAAGTCACTCCAAGGTAACAGTTATTTAGATGGCATATGACTTTTAGTTGAAAGATGAAAAAACTTATGAGAGGACTGGAAATGATTAATGGAATGAAATAAGTTCGATTACTTATAGGGACCGTCTATAACAAGAATCTGTTGGCACTGGATTTAAAGACGACCATATTGTAATCTGCAGGGAAGCAATTACCCTACTATGTAACACATAACTGGAGGGAGAGTTGTGTCGTATTAATCGCGTATCAAGTCTCATGATTACAGCAGTACAACGATGGCATCGCTGATAAGATGCACGAACTGGACAATCTAGATTATGACGAAACATGGAGGAGAGGATTTGAGGCATTAGTCAGAGTAAAAAAAAAAATTAAATTACTGACATGTTCCTCATAACAACTGGGTGTCCAGCAATCTAGAAAGTTTCAACGATGGCGTCTGCTAAAAATTTAGAAGAGCTGACCTTCAAAGAAATTGGCGAGATTATAAAACGAAATTTAAAACCAAAGAAAAGGTTAGTAATCACTGGAAGAATAAAATTTATGAAAAAAACAAAAAAAAACAAACAAAGATGAGTTTAATTCTATTTATTGCAGACTATCATCCTCATCTTTTCTTAGTTGCTTCACAATGTTTCGGCCAACAATTACTCTCACCTTCGTCAGGGGGTAACCGCGACGGGATAGGAACGTTGGCCGAAACGTCGTGAAACAACTAAGAAAAGATGAGGATAATAGTCTGCAATAAATAAAATTAATAAATAAAATTAATAAATAATACTCATCTCAATAATGAATTCCAATTAAATAAACATGAGTGTATTGTACAATTTGTACACCGATTGAAATTAAGAGCAAGATATTGCGAATCTGAAAAATTTGGCGTCGATGAAATGAGTCAGAAAGATGAATTAATCATACTACGTTTGATAGTAGATATACACGATTCTCCAAAGTGTAAATTTAACAGTAGAAACATGTATAGATAAGAGAATATATGGCTTCACATCTTTTGCAAAGATATTAGTGAGCGTGATACAATTGTCCCAACAAAACTAACCTGGAATGGCCAGCTCACAGTCTGCAGCTGAAACTGTCAGATCTCGCTACTTACTGGCATATTTTTATTTTTTATTTATTTTTTTTTTTACAAAGGCATCATCACTTATCAAAACCCAAAGACCACTCGAGGATAAGAGTTAAGAGTGTACAGTAGTCAACTGGACAATATAGTAATCGTTAGTAATGGAAATTCAGTAAATTTGTTAACTTAAGTGGAATGGTTCATCAAGAACTTGTTTACGTTGGACTTGAAGACAATCAGATTGTAGTCAGCTGGACAGTTCCACAGGCGTCCAGTTCTAAGGAAGAAGCTTTTCTCATGGAATCTATGTTTAGGTTTAGGCACAGATAAAGAGTGGGGGAAATTATTGATAGTGTTTTCAGCAAGACGAGCGTTTCTTGTGAAAGTTTAGCGAGGGGGCTATAGATTGAAGCTCAGTCGAGCACTTGCCATAAAAATAACGATAAAGCAGAGACAAACTCTCAACATCTCTTCTGTGAGACAGAGATTGCAGGGAAGAGAAAAGGACATCCCCTACGAGGCTACAAAGTCTATTTTGAACTCTATCAAGGCAGGACAAGTCCTTTCTAGCAGCTCCTGCCCAGATGTGGCAACAGTACTCCATCCTTGGACATACCTGGCTCTTATATAGATAGAGAATTGCATCAGCAGTAAGATATCTACTGGACTGATAGAAGGATACCGCCATTTTTGCAGCGGACTTGGCAACAGATTTGATGTACGTGTTCCATTTCAGATCAGGAGTAAAGGTCAAGCTCAGAAACTTGTCAAAACATGACGAGAACTATTCATTTCAATTGATGCCAGATGGGGATCAGAGCGTTGATGATGTAAAGATAGAAGCTTGGTTTTAGATGCATTAAAAATAACCAGTCACTCTTTTACCCATTGTACCACATGCTCAAGATCAGAGGAGAGAGAATCAGAGAGAACTTGGTCGTTTACAGTCTTAGATGTGCTACCATAGATGGTAGTATCGCCAGCATAAATGTCTACGAATGATGTAAGGATGTAATTTGGAAGATCATTAATGTAGATCAAAAAGAGAGTTGGGCCCAGGTTAGACCCCTGAGGAACTTCAGTGTTAGTACTGCGAGCTTTTGATTTTTGCCCATCAACTACTACTCTTATGAACCTATCAGAGAGAAATGATTTAATAATTGAGAAGACATTTCCAGCTATACCATAGCTAGAGATCTTGTGAAGTAAACCTTCATGCCATACCCTATCGAAGGCCTTTGATATGTCAAGAGCAATTTCCCTAGAAAGGTTGCCTCCGTTGAGAGACTCGCTAATCCTATGAGATAACTGTAAGCACATTTGCTGTAGATCTAGCAGAACGGAAACCATATTGTGTGTCACTAAGAAGGTTATTTTTGCTGAGATGGTTGATTACTTCTCTATTTAACACAGATTCCAGTAACTTACTCATGACGCACAGGAGATTTCTTGGCCTGTACTAAGAGGGAGATGAGCGATCACTTGAATTTTTAAATACAGGACATACTGACGAGATTTTCCAATAGACAACGTTTAAACAGTTTTGTAAGTATGGGCGCTAGTTCTGGTTGAAGTTTTTTGAGTACAAAAAATTGGAATATCGTCAGGGTCGGTTGCTTTACTGGAATCAAGGCTTTTGATTAGCTTGGAAACATCACGTACAGATATTTGTATATTACATAGCGTGATACACCTGCAAAATCGGTAAGGCTCATATCTTTTCTAGGATCTGATTCACTCAGACCCCACATAGATTATTATTATTTTTTAATTATTATTCTTTATATCTTTTCATCATTCATTTATTTCCTTGTCCACCCACATTGGCAAATTGTAACATTACTTTATATATATATATATATATATATATATATTTGTATTTCTTCTAATTAAGTAATTATTCACTTCTATATACAATTTATGGCCTTTTTTATCATCTGTAATCATTTCTGATGGAATATTAAATCATCGCATGAAACGTACAAACATATTCTCTCTCTTTTATAGAAAACAATAAAGATAAAAAAAATCTAAAACATTTTCACAATTAGGTAGATAAAGCCTGGGAGTCTGACAAGTAATAGTTTTCTCCAAAAGCTCATATCACCACCACCACCACTAAAAAAAGTAAATTCGTATGAATTGGCATGGTAAGAGTTGTTTCACCGACTGATTTTATTACCGGAATTGTTTTTTTCCAGTTATTTCTGAAACCAGTTACTTACAGGAGAGACCACATAAAGATTGCTATCATCCATAATTGAAAATGGCACTATGAAACTGACTGGGTTCGAACTTGGTACACCCAGGCTGTCAGTCATCTCTCAAAAGCTAATACATGCAAACATATCTAATATGAGGTGTGATGCAGAGACAATCTGTGGGTGGATATGATAAAAGTTAATTAGAATACATCCAATAATGGTTCTTTCATCAAGGAAGCCTCTTTCATTGATAAGTTTTTAGGCCTGCAATGGAAGACTTATATCAATTATGTTGCTAACGTTGTTGGAAAAAAAGGGTTGGATCATTCTACCACTCCAGAAAGTATTTCATTCTCAACGCAATCCTCTACTTGTATAAAAATGAAATGAAACTGCAGCACTAAACCTAAGCCTGACTTCCTTCAAAAGAGGAAGTTTGATGGGAGTATGAAATTCACAAGCGGTCTCAAGTCACGTATATATCCCTGTTAGGCGAGATGATGCCGTTGGGATTTTGCAACTCTTTCACTGAGAAATGAATGCTTCGAAAATAAGATTTCCATGAAATATACCTAAGGTGAAGTACAACTGCCACATCCGTGAAAGGGTTGATTTGGTACAGTACAAGTTTGACTATTGAGGAATGATATATCTTGTTCTCTATCGTACTTTTTTTTCACAGATAGTTTTTCTACATTCAATCTCTTCTGCTCAGCCCATTCCTCTCTGAATACACACACCACCTTTATACAATAGATTTCTCGATGAACAATTCAGCATTTTCTTTCCAAATTTAGTATGGAAAATGTCTGAAAAACTGATCTCCGCTCCAATAAAATATGGCTCAGTTGACCCTCAAAGAAGGATATTTAAAATTTTTTTTTAGATATTATTTATTGTGGACAATCCTGATCAAGAGTATACCAAATTTGTGGGTGTTTGTTTTGTAGTTTTTTTTTACTATTAATTGAATACACACACAAAAAAAAAACACACACACACACACACGTCTTTTATATAATACAAACTTTCCCCACTTATTCTATTTTTAAACACTGTTCTCATAAAGTACGATGGTGTTCAATAAGTAATGCCCCTGGCCCACTTCCAGTTGTCTGATTTAGCTGAAATTTTGCATGTGCAATGATTTATATCTTTATGGGTTATGTGTTAAATTAAAGCTCTGAACTAATTATGGCTTTTTATTTATAGGTTTTTGAACCTTAGTCAGGTGTGAAATAGAGCCTGTAGAGTGCCACACACAATGATCTGGGGTTTTTTTTTGTTATTTTTTGTATTTAAAAGGACGCATACTACAAAAGAATTTTGATGAAATGAAAGAAACATATGGTAATAATGCCCCATCATATGACCTTGTAAAATGCTGGCATTATGAATTCAAACATAGTCGGAAAACTGGAAATAAGAAATAGCTCCCAGGCCAAATAGCCCAATACATATATTTTGTGGAAACTATCATTTATGACCATTTTGATATACGTAAGGTGTCTGCAAAATGTATTCCCAGGTTTCTGACACCTTTCCAGAAGTAAGAATGTGTCGAGTGTTGGAAGATGAATTTGGAGATGCATAAAGAAGATGAGCTTTTCAAAAGAATGATTACACAGAATGAAACCTGGGTCTATCCCTATGATCAGAGAGTAAAACCCAGTTGGTGCAATGGAAGCACTTGGACTCACTACCTCCAAAGAAGGCAATAGTGCTTTCTTTCACTGGCAAGATCATGCTCACAATCTTCTGGGATGAAGGCAGAGTATTGATGACAGATTTCCCGATAAAGGCTATCACAAATACAAAAACCTATTATATTTTACTTTTGAGAAAATTAAGAGAAGCTATCAAAACCAAGTAGGGGGACAAGAATCCATCTTCTGCTCTGGTTCACAATGCACATGTTGCCAGATAAGAAGCATAGGCATGTGATTATGAAATCCTCTCCCATTATCCCTGCTCTCCTGAGTTTGCACCCTCAGACTTTCACCTTTTCCTAGCCATGAAGTTATTTTTGAAAGGAAAGTGTTTCCTCAGATAATGCAACCTTGATTTCCGAAGTCACATCATGGCTGATGGAACGACCTCGGTTGCTCTAAAAAAAAAAAAAAAAAAAAAACCCAAAAAACAAAAAAACAAACAAACAAAACGGTTCTCAAAGCTGCATTAAACAATGGAAGGATGCACAACTCTGCGTGATTCTTATATAGAGAAAAACTAATAACTGTGCCAACTTTCGTGGCTCTACTGTTATGAGAAGTGGATCAGGGGCATTACTTATTGAATGCCCCTTGTAGATACATTCCTTTTTTAATGTCTCTATTGCTTTTCAAATACAATCGAATATTTGATTTTTATTTAAATGTATTTTTACAACAGCACTTGCAAGCTTAACTAAAACATTTTATATCAAAAATAAAACCTCGTTCAATCATCTAATCGTTTACGATGATTTAAAATTGGTCCAATCGTTTACTACGCATTTACGTCCATTCAATTGCCAAAGCATAAAAACATACTCTGGTCTCCATTCATCAGTTTTCAAATCTGTATTTCTTCCCATTCTGTTGTGTGTAACGTACGTTATTCAAATACCTATTGAAAGAAATCCATTTGAAACAATCTGCGGGCGACACAACTTGTAAAAATATTTGTTTTACGATCAAAACTTAAATCATGCAAACAATTTTAATCTGCTCGACATTTTGAATTCACAACAGCAAAAATTTACACTTGCTCATACATATTTAGGCATGCGTATTAATATGTCACATATATAAACCACACATATAAATCATACATATAAATAATACATATTAAGACGTGTGTATTAATATGTCATACATATAAATCATACATATTAAGACATATGTATTAATATGTCATACATATAAATCATACATATTAAGACATGTGTATTAATATATCATACATATAAATCATATATATAAATCATGCATATTAAGACATGTGTATTAATATGTCACACATAAATCATACATATAAATCATACATATTAAGACGTGTGTATTAATATGTCACACATATGAATCATACATATAAATCATACATATTAAGACATGTGTATTAATATGTCATACATATAAATCATACATATTAAGACATGTGTATTAATATGTCATACATATAAATCATACATATTAAGATATGTGTATTAATATGTCACATATAAATCATACATATTAAGACATGTGTATTAATATGTCATACATATAAATCATACATATTAAGATATGTGTATTAATATGTCACATATAAATCATACATATTAAGACATGTGTATTAATATGTCACACATATAAATCATACATATAAATCATACATATTAAGACATGTGTATTAGTATGTCATACATATAAATCATACATATTAAGACGTGTGTATTAATATGTCACATATAAATCATACATATTAAGACATGTGTATTAATATGTCACACATATAAATCATACATATAAATCATACATATTAAGACATGTGTATTAATATGTCACACATATAAATCATACATATTAAGACATGTGGATTAATATGTCACACATATAAATCATACATATTAAGACATGTGTATTAATATGTCACATATAAATCATACATATAAATCATACATATTAAGACATGTGTATTAGTATGTCATACATATAAATCATACATATTAAGACGTGTGTATTAATATGTCACATATAAATCATACATATTAAGACATGTGTATTAATATGTCACACATATAAATCATACATATAAATCATACATATTAAGACATGTGTATTAATATGTCACACATATAAATCATACATATTAAGACATGTGGATTAATATGTCACACATATAAATCATACATATTAAGACATGTGTATTAATATGTCACATATAAATCATTCATATAAATCATACATATTAAGACATGTGTATTAATATGTCACATATAAATCATACATATTAACACATGTGTATTAATATGTCACACATAAATCATACATATTAAGACATGTGTATTAATATGTCACACATATAAATCATACATATTAAGACATGTGTATTAATATATCATACATATAAATCATACATATTAAGACGTGTATTAATATGTCACACATATAAATCATACATATAAATCATACATATTAAGACATGTGTATTAATATGTCACGCATATAAATCATACATATTAAGACATGTGTATTAATATGTCACACATATAAATCATACATATTAAGACATGTGTATTAATATGTCACACATATAAATCATACATATAAATCATACATATCAAGACATGTGTATTAATATGTCACACATATAAATCATACATATAAATCATACATATTAAGACATGTGTATTAATATGTATGACTGAGTTACTGTTCTAAAATGTAATGGAAAATCACTTGTAAGTCGAAAATGTTCAACTTCAAAACTTGAAACTATACTATACTCAAATTTTGTCCAACGTTTACTATGATATAGAGTAGACCTAACCTGACATAAAACCATTAAAAAAAAACAACAACAAAATGTTGCAATTTTTTGTGTCACTTCGAGCAGTGTAAATGTAGCTCAGTAGTTAGAACTTTGGGTACCATAGAGCTCATACATCATAAGAAAAATACAATATTAATAACACAATCAATATTATATAAAATATTATGTAATCATGTTCCATAATACTGATTACGGAATTAATATTGTACAAGCGGGACCTGTGGAAATTCCACAGCGGACTCATTCATATGTAATGTATTGAAGGTGGCATTCTGTAGATGTTCAGCATAAATGGAGACGCTCTGATGTTATTGTAGCTCTTTTGTTAAAACTGCAAAAGTATTAATCTAAACTAGTAGGGACGCCCAGCGTAGCCTGGTCGTAAAATATGCTTAAATATGATATTCTAATTCTTGCAGATTTCGTATATATTATTATAGAGTTAATGTTCAATCGATTTTTATATATTATAAAGTTACGATTTCAAAAATAAAAAAAATATGTATATGACTATATGACTTGGGGGCATCAATCAAAACTTATGAATATATAACTATAACTTGATTTCCTTCAGCTATAATCGAAACCGAAACCAAAACTTATGAAGAATTCTTGGTAAAATTATTACAAGAAATGGAAGCATTTAAAACAATTAAACGACTCGGGTGTAAAGGTGGGACAGATAAATAACACACACGCTTTTTTTTTTTTTTTTTTTTTTTCACACAGTGACCACGACTTATCAAGGCCCGGAAGCCACTCAGGGATAAGGGTTATTGCAAGTACATTATGTTAGTGTGGAGATTTGATGAAGTGTTTACTTAAGGGGCGGTTCATTAGGAATTTGTTAATATTGGACTTGAAGACATCCAAGTTGTAGTCCAGAGGGAAGCAGGCAGACGGAACAGAGTTCCACAGGCGTGCAGTTCTAAGAAAGAAGCTTTGTTCATGGAATCCGCGTTATCGTATTAATATATAAATTCTTCTGCATTATAGTTTTACTTCAATTTTTTTATCACTTTGTTCAATATGGGGATAGAGCATCCTAATGGATGCAAAACATTCACCCGCTATCTCATATGTTCCAACCGTAAGGTCTTTTTAAGATTCTGATCGTGTGTTAGATGTTTGTTATTTTTAATTGGAAAAAAATGTTTTTTGGAACAACACATTTAGAAAATCAGTATGATCATATCAGTAAAATTAGGTTGACTGACCCCACTATTTGAATAAATACACACAAACACACACAACAAAAAATTTTTTTTCTTCAATTATCAAACGTTTGCGCATAATGTTTGTATTGCTAATCAAATCCTAACAGCAGATCCGAGGGTGTAAATCACGGCTGCATATTACATTCCCAACTGCATCCATTGCCCACATCTGATCTCTTCAAGATCATCTTATGCAAGGTTTTTGAGCCACCCGGAAATATGAGAGTCAAAACAGGAAGCACATGTTAGAGGCCTATTCGATAATTCTATTTTTGAATATCAAGAATGCGATCACCTATTTCTCCCTTTTGTGTGTGCGCGTGCGCCTAGCAGAAAGAGAAGAATCAATAACAAAAAAAAAAGTCAGAGTGAGTCAGCAGATCTACTTAATGGTATAAATAATACACTTACATTGCACTATGTTCTAAGTTGATGCGGCAACGTACGTAACACACACACACACACACACACACACACACACACACACACACACACACATTTAGATTATTCAGCAGCAGGTCGTTATCTAAACATGTCCGGTTGAATACGACTGAGTTTTCTTTTTTTCAGATTCTACGGGTAATTCGCTCTATCCGCCAGGGAATCTTTTTTGTTTCGTCTGGCAGGTTGTATATTATGGGATCAAGTGATAGTTTTTTGGCCATTTGTTCAAGCGCATTCGATTGAAAAATGAATAAATAATACAATGAAATTTAAAAAATAAACTCTACCAGATTCCCACACTTACCCCCCCCTCAACAGACAACTCAGACAATTGAAATAAAATAAAATAACAAGAATTAGGCGAATAGATCAAATTTACTAAAAATGCCCTTAACTTAATCCTCGACAACAACTACAACACCAATCACTCCTGACGACAATCGAGATCACTCATCAATCGGACACACACAAATATATCAATATATTATAAAAGTAACCTTGTCCCGTTCTGCTAGATCTACAGCAGATGTGCTAACGGTTATATCTCATAGGATTAGTGAATCTCTCGACAAAGGTTTCCTTTCTAGGGCAATTGCTCTTGACACATCAAAGGTCTTCGATAAGGTATGGCATAAGGGCCTACTTCACAAGATTTCTAGCTACAGTATAACTGGAAATGTTTTCTCAATTATTAAATCATTTCTTTCTAATAGGCTCATAAGAGTAGTGGTTGATGAGCAGAAATCAGAGGCCCAGAGTATTAATGCTGGAGTCCCTCAGGGGTCCATCCTGGGCCAAACTTTCTTCCTGATCTACATCAATGATCTCCCAAACACATACTTAAATCATTCGTTGACATCTATGCTGATGAAACGATCATCTATGGCAACACATCAAAGGCCATAAATGACAAAGTTCTCTCTGATTCTCTGATCTTGAGCACGTGGGTACAGTGGGGGAAGACGTGGCTGGTTACTTTTAATGCATCTAAAACCAAGCTCCTATCATTACATCATCAACGCTCTGATTCTCATCTGGCATCAATTGAAATGGATGGCTCTCGTCTTGGGGAGGCTCCATGTTTTGATAAGCTTCTGGGTTTGACCTTTACTCTTGATCTGAAATGGAACATGTACATCAAGTGTGTTGCCCAGGTCGCTGGGGAAAATGGTGGGATCCTTCTACCGCTCCAAAGGATATCTCACTACTGATGCAATTCTCTATCTGTGTAAAAGCCAAGTACTTCCAAGGATGGAATACTGCTGCCATATCTGGGCTGGAGCTGCTAAAAACAGCCTATCCTACCTTGACAGAGTACAAAATAGACTTCGTGGCTTAGTGGGGGATGCCCTTTTCTCTTCCCTGCAACCTCTCTCCCACAGAAGAGATGTTGCGAGCCTGTCTTTGTTTTATTGTTATTTCCATGGCAAGTGCTCGTCCGAGCTCCACTCTCTGGTCCCCCCTCGCTAATCTTTCACGAAAAACACCTGTCTAGCTGTGTTGCATAGGGGTGTTATTGTTAGAAGTACCAAATACGGCACCAAATATTCGTATATGTTATGTAATTCTTATTAGAAGAGAACTGATGTTATTTGTTGTTGTTCATATTTGTGAGAGATTAGAGACAGTCCTAGGAGTGTTCATATGTCTTAAGATGTTCATGTTGTAAGAGATAGCATATTGGAGACATAAACATGTATATATAAAGAGAGAGACAGTTCTGTATGAACGGGAGTGTTTCTATAACCAATAACACATATTTCTTACCTATTTTTGAGATGATGATTTTCACAAAGTTCTTATAATATAAATGGACAATACCTTTTCTGTTGAATCACAACATGAAGACGCAGATACACAAAGATGATGACGTCCTTTATTTCATGATTTCGCTTGAGGAATTCAAAGTTTCTTTACATGGCTTTTTCTTCTCTAACCTCTGCTTCCAAGGTTTGGTGTCAGCATGTCTCTCTAGGCTCTTCTCCCCTCTTTCTCCCCGACTGCATCTAAAAACTCTACCTATATTGAGAACTCGTCACGTCATCGCATGATTAAACATGTGCTCATAAAGCACGTTGGATGACATGCGTCACATTGCCAAACTTGACATGCCCCCGAGTTCAGTAACCTATTTTTCAAATAACATTTTTACAAAATATGTTTACAATTTCAATTGACGATTAAATTCCTTATTTTAATTTTCACAGAAACAAATTTCATTACATTCCTTTTCCATATACAGATATGTAAGCTAAACAATTGCAATTCCTTATTTCAATAAGATTCTGTATTTATTTTAACTTATGATTGGAATTTTCAATTCCAAATCTAGCTTCGCAAGTTCGAATCCTCGACTATCCTATTTCATATTTACATTTAACTAATTCCCTATTTTTTTTTACTTACATGAAAAGGGGACAGCCCTTTTATCGTGTAACAGCTGAAACCACTGCCAGTAATTTTCCCCACTCTTTATCTGTGCCTAAACCTAAATGTAGATTCCATGAACAAAGCTTCTTGCACGCCTGTGAAACTCTCTTCCGTTTGTCTGTTTCCCACCGGACTACAACTTGGATGTCTTCAAGTCCAATATAAACAAATTCCTGATGAATCGCCCCTTAAGTAAGACACTTTATCAAATCTCCAATACTAATGATTACTCCGATACTATCCCATTGATTACTGTACATGCAATAACCATTATCCCCGAGTGGCTTCCAGGTCTTGATAAGACTCCATATGTGGTGTACTTGAACCTATAGGATAAAACCGATTCAGTTTTTGGCCATAAAAATAGCTGGTAAAGGTGAAAATTGAAAAATTGGAACTTGGCAGGCGTAATTCAACGTGATATATATGTTCTATGCATGCACAAATATACAGTTATATGTTTAACTGTATTCATTTGTCAAGTTTTGATATGCATGTGGTGTTAGCTAAGATGGTAGCAAATACCGTTAAAGAGTTAAATGTTTTGGTTTCGATTCTAGCCGATGGCATCCAAGTAATTTTTTTTAACTTTTGAAATGATTACTATATATTGGGTACAATATAATAATCAATAGAGTATTAGCTCTATAATAAATACAAAATCTACATACAATATATTTAAGAGTATTTTTCAACCGGGCAATAACGGGCAGCTTGCTAGTAATATCTATGCTACTATATACAGGGTGAGTCACGGGAGACGGATGTTTTTAAGGAAAACAAAACTCTGCGAATATTTCAACAAAAATTTTATAATGTACATAAAAACATTTACTAAACTATGCCATTATTGAATATTCAGAAGCAAAAAATTATGTCTGACAAATGATGGTCATTCTTGCAAACACAAATTTGAAGCCGCTTTCTAAAGTTAGCTTTCACTTTCAAAGTTTCTTCCCTAAGGCACAAGGAGCATTCTAAAAACATCCGTTTCCCGTGACTCACCCTGTGGTTCTGGCATTTGATCGGTTCATTCTTATCACCCATGTTTATAACTACCGTACAATCGCAAGAAAGTGATTTTTGAACTCATAATTTATTTAATTAGCAACTTTGTCATATTCAACGTTTATATTCATACTAGCATTTCAGCCGGGCGTTGCCTGAGTGTTTGGAGGTGTATGTTGAGCAAAAAAAAAAAAAAAAAAAAAAAAAAATTGCGATCAATTTTTTTTAACTTTGACCCCTATTATGACCCCTTAAAATTTATTGTTTTGGGCTCACAGCAAGTTAGTAAGTTGGATCCATGTCCAAGGAATCTATATCCAAAATTTCAAGTGTTTAGACCCAAAATTGTCGGAGGAGTTTGGTAGAGTTCTCAAAGGTTAAATCGTTGAACTTTGACCCCTTAAGAGCCAAATTTCTGGCTGAAAACCGATCGCAAAGATTTTCCCAAATTTTGAGTCTGTAGACTTAAAATTGACAGAGTTATTGCGCAGGGAAAAATGTACACATAGACACGTTCACTTTTATAGATATACCAGCATTTCAGCCCGGCGTTGCCCAGGTGTTTGGAGGTGTATGTTGAGAAAAAAAAAAAATAAATAAATAAAAAAAAAAAAAAAAGGCAGTCAATTTTTTTAACTTTGACCCCTATTATGACCCCTTAACCGTTATTGTTTTAGGCTCAACCCAAGTTATTAAGTTAGATCCATGTCTAAGGAACCTATATCTAAAATTTCAATTGTTTATACCCAAGATTGTCGGAGGAGTCTGGTAGAGTTCTCAAAAGTCAAATCGTTGAACTTTGACCACTTAACAGCCAAATTTTTGGCCAAAAACCGATCACACAGATTTTTACAAATCTCAGTACCCTGTATATCAAATTTCGAGTCTGTAGACTAAAAATTCACAGAGTTATTGCATAGGGAAATGTACACACACACAGACACTCAGGCACACAGACATACACAGACACGTTCACTTTTATAGATATAAAGATAGATTAAGCAATTTTGCACATTGCTTACGTCACGTCAACCAGAAGAACCATAACTACTGTTTCAAATTAGTCTAGAATTGCACCATTAAATCTAAAAAAACAAACAAACAAAAAAACAAAAAACAAAAACAAAAACCAAAAAAAAAACAAACAGTATACTTGTATCTTTATTTTTAAAAGTTTTTATAATGAACTATTTTAGTTTTAGTGTCCTTGTGATGTACTCTATACAACCTCATTTACAGGCAAACTCCTAGAAAATGCCACTCATGAAATCGTTAATAAAAATTCACAATCCTTTCTGTAATCCTTCCATATTTAGTACAAACTTTAATCAATGTCCGATTTATTCATCAGGTTTCAATCATAAATACGCAACATTGTTTTACTGTTGTTCAATGATATGCAAGGACACTTTGGTGGTTGTTTCATCAGTAGGAGGTGCAATACTGAATGGCTTTCATGCTCACTGAATTTTGGATTTTATCCGTAGAGTTATCTTAAAGATCATGTCTGCTAAAACAATTCCTAGACTTTTCCTGAACTGAAGGTCGTCATAGCCCAAATCATAAGAGGAGGACACCAGATTAATTGGCAATTTTTCATGGAACTTAAATTGAATTGAGAGAATACAAAGATTGTTGGATATTCAGGATTGAAACTTGGTTGGCAGATCAGGCGTAGACTGAAGTTTTCTATATTATATTTCTTTTAGTCTTTCTGCCTATCTGTTCCACGTTTTCTATTTTTATGGACCTTTGCTATGATAATGTGAAGCTAACAAAGTATTATGGTATCCATTCGATGCACAGTTATGGATTGATATGGATTAGCATTCAATGCAAAAATGAGCACAAATTTAATCATTGAACAATGAATATGGGGTGAAGCATTCATTCTAAGTTAATGGGTTATAAGTTTATCCCGTTTTTAATGGGCTATAAGTTTTGACCGTTTTTAATGGGCTATAAGTTTTGCCCGCTTTTTAATGGGTTAAAAGTGTAGTATTTCTACTAAATCAGTTGGATTGCAGAAAGGATTCCAAATTTTATTAATGAGCGTATGATAGCAATTTTGGAGGATGGAGGGGGGCGGTTCATTCTGTATAAATCCGGCATTGGATGCTTTCTTAATATCACTGGGTGCCACATTTATTTTGAAAACTGAAACAACACGCCGCAAGAGTGCTTCAGAAAAGATATTATGGACTTGTGTCACTTGAAATAATATTTATTCTTGAATAAATTGGAAAAGGTTGCATTGAGCTGACTAAAAAAAGATGCGATTGGCTAGACAGTGAATCAATAGTCGATAATAAAACATCGACTTCGAGTAGTAATGGATATTAGATTAAAGATGCTGTTATCTTTAAGCAGAATAATGATTAAAGGAAAGAAGGCTTGAGGCAACCGGAAAAGAAAAAGAAACAAAGAGCTAAAATCAATTTACGTCTAATAAAGATATTAAGAAAAAAAAACAAAATCAAGGACAAAAGTAGTTTTTCTCAACTCACCGCACATCGTCATTAAAATCTTCTATATGCTTAGATACAATTCTAATGATAACATATTTATACTAAGTTGACATTATGTTTCTGAGTTTTTGAGATGAGGATTGATAATTCGTATTATTTGGACTACTGTTCTCATCTTGAGTGTTATTTGCACAACATTTCGAACGATACAAAGTTTTATTCTTATTACATTTGGGCACCGATGTGTTGAAGCTGCTCCAGGTATCTGGTTTTAGAAAGTTTAGGTTCGTATATAGACTCAAACATATCCCCTCTGTGCATAGTGAATAAAGCACTTAGTAAAATTTAGTTGCAAGTTACACTCTTCTAGAAGTTGAAGGTTCAATTCTCAGTGTGGACAACACTCCAATTACGACTGTGAATTACTTAGGACTTTTAACCACTCATGGCTGATGGAACGAGAGCATATTTTTGTGGATTAAATAGGGTGTCCTGTTCGAAATCCCGTGCTGATTTTAGAGTTCGAGAAGGTACACCTGAAGAAGGTTGGAAGTTATATCGAAAAAGAGAAGGGTACTACAATTACAGGAACCGATTTTGCTTCATTTTTGAGGAAATTAAGAGAAGCAACAAAAATAAAAGAGACGAGGCAAGCTCAGCAAAAATATCATTTTCCTGCAAGACAACACTCCGGTCTATAACGTACATGTCGCCAGATCAGAAACACAGACGTGTGGCTATGAAATACTTTCATCCCCCTACTCTACTGACCTTGCACCCTCTGCTTTTCACTTTTCCCCAGCTATGAAGTTTTTTGAAAGGAAAGCATTTCCCAGGTAAGTCGACTTGTATTTCCAAAGAGTCAACCTGGGGTGTTCCAAAAAAAAAAAAAAAAAAAAAAAAAAAACAGTCTCCAGATTTCCAATAAACAATGAGAGAAATGCGTAACCCTTGGTGGTTCCTATATAGAGAAAAAACTAATAACTGTGCCCAGTTTTGTTGTTCTACTGCTATGAGAAGTAGGTTA
This sequence comes from Euprymna scolopes, assembly GCF_053919585.1. NCBI lineage: Eukaryota > Metazoa > Mollusca > Cephalopoda > Sepiida > Sepiolidae > Euprymna > Euprymna scolopes. The sequence continues at coordinate 63,782,493 of NC_136487.1, forward strand.
GGGGCAATACTTAGTGAACGCCCTTCATGTATATAGATTAAACCTCCACTTTCCTTTCTTCTCGTACCAAAACTTTTAAGATAATTATCTTCAAAGTTTTGGTAAGAAAGTGGGGGTTGAGTGTATATACGAAGGGCGTTCACTAAGTATTACCCCTAACTTACTTCTCTCTCTCTCTCTCTCATATATGTAAATGCGTATGTGTGTGTATATAATTCCAGGTTAATATTTTCCAAAGGCAAAGCAACCAATGAAATTTTTATGAGGTTAATACAAGAGTGTTCAATACAGGAGTAGAGCAAGGTAGACTTTTATCTGTTTTACATAAGCATTAATATGTCGCTACAGGCGATATTGCGTATACAAAAGTTTAGTCCGTAATCAGACTAAACTTTTGTATAAGCAATATCGCCTGAAGAGGTCTCTAATTACTTGGCTGACCGACACATGCTCATGAATGTGAATGCTGTAAAATCACAAGCGAAAAACGTTTTTATAAAAAAGAAAAAACAAAACAAAACAAAGCAAAAAACTGATCACGATCATAAAGATCTAAAGTGCTAGATAGATGACTGACACAAGAATACTCGGTGCCATGTTATACCAATTACCATCTGAAATAATAAAAAAGCTTGCTTTTGCTGCGGCAAGAATATTACCTAGAATATTAAAAAATAAATAAATAAAAATACGAGAAAACTGTATTATTCGACACATATGCTCTGAAAAAAAAGGGGCAGACCCCAGTAAGTAAAAGAGCAAACTAGATAAGTTGAAAAAGATATTTGGAAAAGATAGGGTTTCAATATTTTTTTTTTAAAACTTTTCTTACTGGGTTCGATTCTAACCTTTTCCAAATATCCTTTTCAACTTATCTAGTTTGCTCTTTTACTTACTCGAGTCTGTCCCTTTTTACATAACACTCACACGCTTTATTTGTTTTACATAAGCATTAATATATCGCTACACATTCATGAGCATGTGTCGGTCAGCCAGTTACAAGTAATTAGAGACCTCTTTAGGCGATATTGCTTATACAAAAGTTTAGTCTGATTACGGACTAAACTTTTGTATAAGCAATATCGCCTAAAGAGGCCTCTAATTACTTCTAACTGGCTGACCGACACATGCTCATGAATGTGTAGCGATATATTAATGCTTATGTAAAACAGATTAAAAGTATATCTTGCCCTACTTCTGCATTGAACACTCTTGTATGAATCTCGTAAAAACTTTCCCTCTGGAAAATATTAATCTGGAATTATATATATATATATATATATATATATACACACACACACACACGCACATTTACATATATGAGAGAGGAAAGAGAGAAAATAAAGATAGACGGGGAAAGACTTGCTAGTTTAAGAGGAAAACAAAAGAAGTTCTGATGTCCTATTAATCGATAATGTACCAAAGATGAAAACCAATCAAGGAATAAGTGCAAGAAAAACAATCGACAGTAAAAACTAATTTGAATATATCTGCCTTTATTTTTTTATTTATTTTCTTAATACCTTATTGGGTACAACCGTATCAGACAAGAAGTCAAATTGAATGCAAACAATAAAAATATTATTATGTGTGTGTATATAAAAATATTATTGTGTGTGTGTATATAAAAATATTATTGTGTGTGTGTATATGATAGTTGTTGGCTGGTTGTTTTTGTTTTACGACATATCAACCCTTTTGGGTTATTTAATGCCGAATCCAGTGATTTTGAAGAACAATTTTTTAATAGAGTATATTTGTTTTTTAAGTCGGTTTCTATTTAACCCATAGTTGGGATCCTAACAGATACTACCACTCCGGGTCAGAGTGGACCTGGGAGCAATGGCAATTAAAGGGTAGCTCCACACTCCCCAAAGCCTGCAAGCTGGGGCCTCACCATCGGATATAGTTTAAGGTCATATCCAGGACCTTATAATAGTTGTATCGATTAGTTCCATTGAGGTAAATCCAATGAAACCTACTTGATTATTAAGAAGTGCTCAATGCAGGACAGAGTTGTTTTTACGCGCGTTTCAGACGTTCTGTGATGCGTCCTCGTCAGAAATTATATACACATTCCCAAACCAACAAAAGAAAACACGCGCATGCGCGCGCACGCACGCACACACACACACACACACACACACACACACACACACACACACACACACACACACACACACACACACACACACACACACACCCTACCCCACCCTAAAGGAAAAGAAAAAACATTAGCAGAAAGAGATAGCCAGGTCAGCGCCCCCCCCCCCGACAAGCCCAATAAAAGAGTAATAAAAATTGAGCATGCCAATGAGTAATAAACACTTACAAGCCTCCACCTCTTGGAAAAACTTCAAATTAACTAAGAAAATCGCCATTTTTACATCTCCAACACATTTGAAAATAATTTCTGATGAGGTCTGAAACGCGCGTAAAAACGATTTCAATGACTTAAAAACATTATTACAATGATCCAAACATAATTCCCAATGAAAAACCAAGACACGGAATAATAAAATAATGTTAAAACATACACATTGTTGGTGACTACTCCCTTATTTATATATATATATATATATATATATATATATATATATATATATATATATATAACTATTTACTTTAAAGAGTAAATTATTTCAGATATTTTTTTCTTGAGAGTCAAGCTATCGGAAGATAACAGATATGAAGAAAAAAAAAATACAACTAGCAGAGTTACCCGGTATCGCTTGGGTTCGATACTTCATGATTAGTAGATTAAAAAATGGTCGGTCTGAAAGCGACTTTTTTAAGGGTTGGTCGGTAATTTGTCCACTGTGGTCGAGCCTCCCTGATTTTCGGTGTTAGATGAGTGGGGAGAGACTAGTTTAAGTTCAAATTATTACAAACTAGACTTTTTAAAACGAGCTAAAAAGCGGAATGGATAAACGGATAAGTAGATTTGATATAGAAAACTTTTTAGCACGTTAAAATCAGGCAAAGGTTATAACCAGTTTGCTTAGAATAAGTGCTTTATGCCAAGTTGATGGTTGAATGCGGTTAAATCTGTACTCATTGTTGTATCAAATACTAATCCCTGTTAACCTCTTACAATGCATCGAACGGATACCATAATACGGAGTTCGCTGCACCTTATCGTAGCAAAAGTCCTTACAAAACTTTAGCCAAATCAGTCCAGTAATTTCTAAGAAAAGTGTAACGGAGGACAGACAGATAGATTAAGAGAAATATAATAATAATATCAATTGTTTTATATATTAATTCCTAACCACAAACCTTGATCTATATTCTCACAATAAATGTATTACTTAAAGATTTTTAACTTAAAATGTGTTCAATATTTTATATTAAAGCTCTCTAGCAAAGCATTTATGATACATGTTTTACATGCTGGCATGTGTTGGACGGCTTTTAGAAATCGACTTCCAAATTAATCTATCTCTGACCAGGGCTGTACTTCCTTCTCTCATGCTTATTACTAGGGCTGTGACAACAGCATATTCTTTTCATTTTCATTACTCTCTAATATATATCCAACACAGTTAATCAACCGAGAACCACATCCCTCTATATAAAAGCATATAAGATATCTACAGATACACACTCGCGAGTCAAAACAATGAAAAGAATATGCTGTTGTCCTAGCTCTACTTATTACTTACCAACTTAATCTGCTACTTCTGGTCTACATCAACAAACCCAAGTATTATCATCTATTATTTCAATATGATGTAATGATTATGAATACATCCGGGTTTCTCCTCACACGAATATAATTGGCTGATTAAGCCATAAATACCAACTGGTAAACGTCGAAAGGTACGCTGAAAGCCTCACGCTAAGGATATACCAGCTCCGACCACAAACACTTTTTCAGTAAGATGACTTACAAGATAATTACGTGAATACTGTAACCAAGACCACTTAGCTACTTCAAATGAATACATCCCTTTCACGGGACATATCACAATGTGACCAAACCAACAAAGTCTCCTGTTCTGCACACATCTCCCTATACTGTCCAGATTTAATCTTCCTATTTTTACTTTTCAGATCTGACCTTGTTTTTAAGATTCACATTAAGCATTCATTGTATGAAACTTGTATCATTTCTCCCCATGCAATGCATGTCATCAACCCTCACTAGCTAGGTGTGATGATTTAATTATGACAGTAAAATTTAAAGTTTTTTAGATGAAGATTGGCCATTTGTATTATTTGGACTACTGTTCTCATTTTGAACGTTATTTTCACAACGTTTTGACCGATTTAACCTCTGACCTGGTGTATCTTGTCGAATTTGGGAGTCATTTTGTCAAACTTGGACCTGTGGCGTAGTGCATAAAGTACTTGGTAAAATTCAGTTGTAACTTGCACCCTCAGTGTGGACAACACTCAAAAATACAATTGCAAATTACTTAAAACTTCTACCCAGTGATGGCTGACGGAACAAGAGCATGCTACCCCTACAAAATAAAGAGGTCCATCTGAAATTGCATGCAGATTCCAGAATTCAACTGAATAATTCCAAGTTCAACAAAATACACTTGAAGAAGGTCGGAGGTTACATCGACATAAAACACTCAAGGTGAGAACAGTAGTTAGAAAAATACAAATGATATGAATAAAATTTTAGTTAATTCCTAACAACCTCCTTTTCTTTACTCCAGTTCAATCTGAGTGGGCTTGAAAAAAAAAAAAAAAAAAATCACTGAATTTTATCCAAAACTAAATTGAAAATGATCATATTTTTTTCCATGTATCAAAACAAACCTATTGATTAAATAAGTTTTCAAATGAGGAGGTATTACCAAGCAAACCTTTTATATTTTCATACTGTGATTAGTGTCGCCTGCAGGCTTTGAATTTGGGCCAAGACTGTCAAGCTGAGATTGAGTTGTAAAAAGATTGAAAGTTGCAGAGAAACCTTTTATAAATTTAAAGTTAAGTAGTTTTGATTAGAACTGACATGATTTGGCCAATCCCACTAGAGAAAGTAAAGATGCACATAAAAACATCAAACAGTTTATAATCTTAATGAATCTCATTTATAAAAAAACTCACTCTGTTTCCTGTTTTTCGGGTCAGATAATTGCATTTTTTGTGGGCCTTTCCTTTATGGGTTTTTAGCCGGTAAAAATAGCTGCTAATTGGTCAAAATTGAACAAAAAATTCGATCTTGTCAAGCGTAAGTTGACCTAAAGTGCTCTTGTACGCATGTGCAAATATACGTTAATACATTAAAGTCGGTTCATTTTTAACTATTTCTTATCAATCTGACGATAGCTCAAATAATAATGACTAAGGCTGGAATGCTAGATGTTTTGGTTTCGATTCTAACTGATGGCACTCAAGTCATTTTTTTACTTTTGAAATCACTGCTATATATTAAATACACTATAATAATCAACAGAGAATTAGCTTTTTTATTATTGTTGTGGAGACGCCCACTATTTAACATAGGTGGGTGAGTGAGATATATAAAGGTATCAATCACCAATACCGAGAGAGTTCTGCAACGACTGCCAAATAGGCAAGACGCCTATGTTGCCTCCAGTAAGACATGCAACACGCCACCTGCTGGAATATCTCCAACTGAAGTATATCTGAAGACATGTAAATATGTATATAACTTCTCTTCCTAATATATTATTGTTATACCTTCACTTTTCGTGTTTTTGTTAATTATTTGCGCAGACACAACAATCATCATCATCATCTACTACTACTACTACTACTACTACTATAATCTTGGAATGAGAATATCCACTCGTTATATGCAGAGGTTGGACAAAATAATAGAAACAACTTGTATGTCTCTTTTCATGAATTTAAAAAAAAAAAAAATTAATTTTAAAACGCCTATAAAAACTGAAAGCAAAATTACCAAAATGTTGGTTTCATTTTTTAAAATTATTTAGGATTATTGCTGTCCTGAATTAGTTAAAAGAATTTTTTTTAATTTCAGAAAGTGGATTTTAGTTAGAAAAATTAAATGATAGATCTATTAGATTTCCAAAGAAAGCAGATTGGTGTCCGTGTAACAGCTGCTACTCAAAGGTGATGACAGTCTATAAAAAAGAAAGGAAAGCATTCTCTTCTAAAGAAAATTCGAATTGTCTGAAAAAGATCCTAAAATCATAAGAAATTATAAGAACTATGGAGAAAGAGCACAAAACGACTGCACCTAAAATTAGAGCAGAGTTTAACAATCATCTGAATAATCCAATTTCAACTAAAACAAAGCTGAATTTCATGAGAGGGTTGCCATCAGAAAATCATAACTTTCGATTATTTCCCTTATTATTATTGTGTAAGTATAATAATACAAAAAAACAAAAAAAAAACAAACAAGTGACGCATGCATGGTCCCACGAGACATGAAAAAAACTGAATAAGTTCAGCATATTCCCCCACCCCCATTTAGCCCCAAAAGTCCCCAGGGGACATAAAATCCTGGTGAAAATGAACAAACTGTGCAGTTTTAGACCTTAACATATGTAAATTTGAGTTCTGCACCATGCCAAAAAAGAAATGACTAAATCCATCATTCCCCCCTCCCGCCCCATTTAGCCCTAAAAGTCCTCAAGGCCTTAACATATTTGAGTTCAACACCATGCAAAACTGCTAAATAGACATACACAGAAAATGTTGGACAAATATGGTAAAATAGTCCCAAAAATAGAGTGCTTTTATTAGCGCTAAAAGAGGCTCTGAGGCACACCCAAGAGTTTGGCGAAGTATAGACAAACAAAATTATAAAGAAATCAGTTAGTTACAACTTTTCAGAAAGTTTTATAAAAATCCAAGGCATCAATTTTTTTTTAATAAGCACAAAAGTGTCAATTTTAACCATTTTAACCTGAAAGGCACCACTAGGGGGGTGGGGGTTGCAACCGGAGTTTTCCACGAAAATCCGTACTTTTTTACTCATATCATGTTTTATGTTTGTGCAAAATTTTTAAAAATTCCAAGGCGTAGTTATTGAGAAAATGCAGATGAATGAACGGAAAGAGTGAATTTACAGGTCCACCCTCCTTTTGTCGGGGAACCAAAAAAATACATTCTTATGGGATTCAAATTCCAGAGAAAAATAAAGCTCATTATTCAAACCTTTTAATACTTATTTAAATCCATATAAATAAAACAGTAGATCTATGGATATATGAATATCTGTCCATCTGTAAATATTTAACCAATAAACTCCTAAACTGTAAAAAACAACTTTTCTTAGCTTTGAAACTAACAATAAAACATAACTTTGATCTGTTATATATATGTATTTATGCATATATTTTTTAATAAATTGTCCAACACAAATTATGCAAGGTAAAAGACACTAAATAACCAACTTACATTGAACTCTTTGACGAAGAGGGGATTTTTTTTCCTTTGCTATCAGGCGGCCATCTTGTTTTTATAATCGAGTTTTGAAAATGTGTATATTATACTTGCATGACATTTCATGTGACATTTTTACAATTCTGTATTATAAAAGCAAGATGGCCACTTGTTAACGAGGAAGAAATCCTTGTTTCATCAAAGGGAGAGGATTCAGTGTAAGTTGCTTATTTCGTTTTTACTTCAGCGTTTCTTCTGAAAACGACCTCTGGATTACTGATGAGCTGCCTAAATGAAATATCCTGGAAATACATTGGTTTATTCTTGGTTGTTTATATAAATGCAAAATGAACCATAAAGTGCATCAATTTTTTTTTGGATTTTGGAATAAAAAAAAGAATAAAGACGTAGTCACTGAAATTTAGCATACTATTGTTGATATATATATAATACCTTCTGTCCAATCTTGAGAAACAATGGATAGCTCCTGTAAGAGTGGCTGTGCATCCTATTGCGAAGCAAGAGTTATGCAATCCACAGCTACACCTCTCCTGAGTTGACACTGCTGAATTTCAGTGGCGAAAAGGAGTTCAGGACGACTAGAAATAATGCAGGACCACATACAGTACCTGGTATTCACCCATTTTAATACTGACCAAGCTCAATGCAGCATAGATTATATCTATAGTCCTATAAATTTGTTTTTTTGTGTGTATTGATATTCATATTAAAAGTCCTTTTTTCTATTTATTAAAAAAAAAAAAAAAAAAAAAAAAAGAATACAACTTTGTTATAGATGGGTTGTGGAATTGCATTCACTAGCAAAAGATCTAGCTAATTTGCATATTCTTTTAAACATTCATTTTAATCAATTCCCTATTAATTTTTTCAGTTTTCTCATGGGATGATCATCTTTAGTTAACTATTATGTGTAATTATATTCATGCAGATATTCTACATGATTTATACTTGCATAATAATTGCGTAAAACGGTTATTGCAAACACAAACTTTATATATATATATATATATATATATATATATATATATATATATATTTATGTATGCGTATATATATTTGTTTAAAAAAAATTTTGCCTACAAAACTCCTGTAAGTTTTTGGTCTACAGGCATGAAACTTAATATATAGGATATTCGAATCCATGCAAAACTTTATACTTTGGTTTTAACTGGGGAAAATCGGTGCAAAAGTGTTAACGTCAAAGGAAAAAGTTAATCGTAAGCTAAACGTTTTGATTTCGATTCCCAATGGTGGCACACGAGTCATTTTTTTTAAACTTTTCAAATCATTACTATATATTGGGTCCAATATAATAATAAATACAAAATCTGCATTAATCAAGATATATTTAAGCATATTTCACGACCGGGTAATGCCGGGCGGCCTGCTAGTATATATATATATATATATATATATATATATATATATATAACTACTTCATTTATTCGCATAAATTTAATATACGAAAGTATAGATTTATGCGTAAACTTTAAGTATTTACTTCAAAAGTGCTCAATACGTAGGTAGAGCTAGTTAGTAATTTATAAAATATATATGGCGATTAAGCTACACTGAATATTCTGCGTTTCATCCAACTATAGGATTCGTCAGGCTTATGCGCCTAAGCCTGACGAATCCTATAGTTGGATGAAACGCAGAATATTAAGTGTAGCTTAATCGCCATATATATTTTATAAATTACTATATATATATATATATATGTCAGAGTAATAAGAGCAAATGGGGAAAACAAAACAAAAAACATGGTATATTTAGTTAATTTATTTTAACCACATTAAGCACTTTGAACAAAACTGCAATTTTACCTTCATCAATAAAGTATGAAAGTCAGCTTGGCTTCAAAAGACACCCTCGATTTAATTCTTGCTTTTAACTATTTAAAAGGCCAAAATTTATTGTTTTATTCTTTTCTTTTTCTTCCACTGTTACCTCTCTTGTCCGTATTTTGAAGTGATCAATACTTAAAAAGTATGTGTAAAAAAAATGAGAGATGAGCCTTACTAATCTAATACCTCAAATTATTTTTACCCTTAATAAATGGGAAGTAGTTAGTAGAACAAAAGGGTTCCTTATGAAATCAGTTGATGCGGTTCCCAGGTGGTTTAAGAAGCTGGTAGCGAATACTGGTAATAATACTAAATTACAAATAAAACCCTATTTCTATACATTTTCTGATATTCATTTTTTGTAATAATTACATTTCAGTAATAAATTATGAGCACTTGATAATAAGCAGTTAATTTTCAATAACTGAATATTAATTTATTTCAACATTTTAATGTCTACAACACATACATACTGGACATAGGTACTTCTGATTTTATTTGTCGATTGAAAGTAATCAGTAGAGAATTTCATATTCGAATCTACTTCGTCCACAAAAATTACTTTCACTTAAAATGTTGGCAACCTTCTCGTGGTTCTTCCCGTAAGCACCTGATGTCTTTCTTGAAAGAATTCTGCCTGCAAAAAATATCAGGGAAACCAATGCCAACAATAGAATCTTTGGATTCATACGGTATGATGATGAATAAAGAGATGCATTGAAAGTAAAGACAAAAATTGTTGAAACCAAAATTTTTCTAAAAGATTAATAAAACGAATTAAATAAAACCAAAACTATTCTGCTGAGGATAAACATTTACCGTTTCTCTCTACAAAACATTCACAGCTAGAACACGTCTTTCTACTTACTTCCTCTGTTTATATAAAACTAAACCAAGTTTCTTTTCAAGATTTTTCCCATTTATGGAACCTATTACCATGGAACTGCTTCCTTGCAGATTACAAAAGAATAATTTTCCAGTACCATGAGCAAAGTTTTTCCAGGGACTTTCTACCTACGAAACTCATTACCATGAACTGCTTCCCATCCATGGAACACATTGCCATCGAACTGCTTCCCATCATTGCCATCGGACTGCTTCTCTGCAGATTACAACAGAGCAGTTTTCCAGTTCCACACGAACAGAATTTCTTTCCAAAACAACTCCCATCTTTGGAACATGTTTCCCTAAAAAATACATTGTCGTTTTCAAGTTCAATGTCAACAAATATCTGTCATGTCGTTTCATGTTAATTAATCAGTTTTGCATACTTTCATAGTACTATTCAATCATATAATCGAGAATCTCACTAAACTAACTCATCCTTGATAAGTTGTAAACCATTAGTAGAAGAAATGTCAACAAATACTTAAGTTATCAAGATTTTCTTCATCATATTCATCGTTTTCAATCCTCTCATAGGATTGTTCATCATCCAATTGGAAACCCCAAACTCTTATCCTTGAGTGGCTTTTGGGTTTGGAAAGTGATCACTCATTAGTATATAAAAAATCGGGTGCAACTACATTATAATAGCGAAATTCAACATTTTTAATATTTAATTTCAAGGCAAACCAATGGCCTCTATTTAATTGTTATGTTACAGTAATGAATATATCCAAAAATTATGAAAAACGATGAAGTAGAAAAACACTTTTTGGACGAAAATTAGCGAAAATAAAATGTTTTGCTAAAAAAACACCGGAGAGTTCCAAGGGGATGTAAACAGCATGTAACTATTGCCAATTAAAAAAAAAATATATGCGTTAACTATCATAAATATGAGTTAATTGCCTCGATTTGAGCATAACCGAGTTACTTCTCTTGTTATGTCACGTGTTCTCAAAGAAATATGGCAAGTTTTTTTTTTTACAATAAGGATTTTTTTTTTAAATAATGCGATAATATTTAAGTATTTCTGACATGCCAAATAAGTAGATACCATTGCTTTTAGTTGAAATGGGCACAAAAGTCAGTAGACACCATTGTTTTTGTTTTTAATTGATTTTTTGTTTTTCGAATTTCGCTATTATAATATAATTGCACCAAAAATTGTCTATGCGTAATGTGAAAGACATAAACAACATACAAGTCTGACTATCACTACGAGTACTGATACAACACTGGGGAAAGAGGAAGTGACAATTTTGATTATATATTGTTGGGATGGATATAACTATAAAATATAAGCATGTTTTTTGCCCAAGAGAAAATTATATGATTCGAATGATACTTTTTTTTTGTTTGGCATGTCCAAGTTTGGCTAGATAGGTCTAATTACTTCTGACTACGCATGTGTGAAAACCATCTGAGCTTGCGTGGAGAATCATCATAGCATGTCAATTGAATGCGCATGCGTGAAAGTCATCTGTGCCAACCAAATGAACGCGTGAAAAAGGAAGCATGTCACGTCTAACCTGTTTGCTTAGGAACTTGGAAGAAGAAAGAAAAGTTCTTAGCAGTGTTCTCTACAACAGGAACAGTTAGCAAAAAAATCAAAAAACTTAAACTAGAATCAGAAGAAAGGATTACGACCACACAAAGAACGCTACTAATGAAAATATCTAGCATATTACGAAAAATCTTAGTGTGAAGAAACCAGCCTATATAGCTAATTTGAAATGAAACTTCGGTACCACCTGACAATACATAAAATATTATAACCCTCCTAATCAAGGATAAACCCTCCCCCTGAACCCCTCCCCCCAAAAAAAACTCTGCAATCGCATTAACATCAGTTGATATAACAGAAATGACCAAAGAGAAGATTAAAAATAAAACTGATGAGAAATAGCAACATAACGGTGATTTCCGACAATCTTCCTGATACTCAACGTCTACAGATTTATATGAATTTACATTTTTACTCAAATTTTGGAGAAAGCCATTGGCAATTCCAACGAAAACTCAATTGACCCAAGAACATCAGATGAGTTGTGATGGTGATAAACAGCGTGAGGAAAGAAGAGAGACGGGGGATCAGGAAGGACTTGCTGTCTTTTAGAAACCGGGGAATGCCATCTGTTTTTGTGATTTGAAATCATCTCCATTCTCTAAAAGGTGAGATTTGATATTCGATATTTTTTAGAAGCAAAAAAAAAAAAAAAAGAAAAAAAAAAGAAAAAAGTTTTTAAAAGGTGAACAAGAAAGAGAAAAAAAAACGAAAAATCAGAAAAGTGGGGAGGGAAACAATAAAAATAAAAACGGGGGAAAAATAGTCCAAAAAAGAAAATCTAAAACTCTTAAAGGAAAATAAACGAGGGAAAAAGACAAGGAAAAAAACAGGGGAAAAAAGGAAGAACAAGAAAGAAAAACAAGGGGGAAAATATGGGAAAACACAAGGGGAAAAAACATAGAAAAAAAAAAAACGAAGGGAAAAAAACAAAGAAAAAAGAAGAAAAAAAAACGAAAAAATTTAAAAAAAAACAAGGAAAAAAACAAGGTAAAGAAAACCAGGGACAAATACCAAGGAAAACAAGGAAAAAAAAACAAAAAAAAAAAAAACAAGGGAAAATTCAAGAAAAAAAAACAGTAAAAATATAAGAAAAGAAAAATTAGGCAGTAAAAAATAAAGTAAAAAAAAAGGAAAAAGCAAAAGATGAAAAAACAACAAAAAAAAAAAAACGAAAAAAGGGGGAAAATAATTTTTCAAAAAGCATAAAAAAAGCAAAACAAAAACAACAAAAATAGGTAAACTATTGATTTGAAGTAGAATCTAATGAATAATAATTATTAGAATCAAGATTCAGAATGATTGTGTGTCGGACGTCCTGGAAGAATCATTAATTGTTTTACACGAGACCGAAAAAAGAAAAACGGTGAATATATGAGATCTGAAAGATTTTGCCGTTCTTATTAGAAAACAAAATAGGTTGACAAGAAAGTTCTTGCGGGATAAAATTTTTTTTTTCAAATGATGTATTTTCAAAAAGGTTTTACTTATATTATATTTACATGGGAGTCACCACTTATCAAGGCTCAGAAGCCACTCGGGGATAAGGGTTATTGCGTGCATAGTAGTCAATGGGATAATATCGTAGTAATTGTTTGTAGTGGAGATTTTAAAGAAATGGTTTAAGAAATTTCGTGGCGGTGACGAGAATTTGGAAGATGATGTGGATCATGGTAGGGCATCGGATGTTGACAACAATCAATTAAGAGACTTACTCGAAGTCAATCCATGCACAACTGTTCGAGAACTTGCTTAGACGTAATGTACGCGACTATTTCCAACCACTTGAGAGAGATTGGAAAGACAAAAAAAAAAAAAACCTTGATAAATGGGCGCTTCCACGAATTGAACGACAACGAAAAGAAACGCCGCTATGAAGTGTCATCATCTCTTCTTTTACGCAACAAGAACAATCCGTTTCTCAACCGGGTTGTGACTTGCGATGAAAAATAAGTTCTTTACGACAATCGGCAACATTCAGCTTAGTGATTAGATGCAAACGAAGCTCCGCAACACTTCCCGAAGCCAGAGTTACGCCAAAAAATGGTCATGCTGACAGTTTGGTGGTCTGCGACCGGTCTCATGCATTACAGATTTTTTAATGCAGGCGAAACCATTACGGTGGTGCAACAAATGGATGAAATGCATCAGAAACTTTGACAAAGCCTAACATGAGTCAATAGAAAAGGCTCCATTCTCCTTAACGACAATGCTCAACCGCACGTTGCTAAATCAACCCTGCAGAAGTTGAACGAATTGAGCTACGAAACTGCCTCATCCGCAATACTCTCCAAACTTCTACCGTACGGACTACCACTTTTCAAGCATCTCGACAACTTTTTGCATGAGAAATGCTTTAAAAACTTAAGCGATCGCCATCAAGAGTTTTTACGTTACTGGCATAAATACATTAGTATTTTGTTGGCAAAAGTGTATTGATTCTGATTGTGCTTATTTCAATCATTGAACTTTTGTTTGAGTTGAGATATGTTCATCTGAATTTAAAAGTTAAAAACCGCAAGAACTTTCTTGTCAACTGATACATTTTTTTTTTTTTTGAATTGGAAGAAACCAATGATAAAATATTATGACAAAGAATGAAAAAATTGAGATTTTACCTTTTGATTTAAACTGAATGAACATTTGAAAATGACGAGAAAGCAAAGAAAACGAAGAAGAATAAGGAGTAAATGGAAAAAAAAAAAACTGGAGAGAATGAAGAATATAAAGAAGAAAGGACAACACTAAGAAGAACGAAGAAAAGGAAAAACGAAGAGAAAGGAAAAAGGAAAAACAGAAAAAAAAAGGGAAAAGGAAGAAAGGGGGAAAAGGAAAAAAGGGGAAAAAGGGGAAGAGGAAAAAAAGGGGAACAGAAAAATGGAAGAAAACGGAAAAAAAAAACTGGAAGGAATGAAGAATATAAAGAAGAAAGAGGACAAAATTTAGAACGAAGAAAAAGAAAAACGAACAAGAGAAAGGGAAAATGATCAAGGGAAAAATAAAGAGAAAGAGAAAAACGAAGAGAAAAGAAAGAGAAAGGAAAAACAAAGAATAGCAAAAGAAAACAAAGAGAACAGAAAGAGGAAGAAAAATCCGAAAACGATGAAGAAAAAAACGAAGGATAAGAAGAGCAAAGGAAGAAAACTAAAAGTATAAAAAAGAGAAAGGAAAAAAAACGAAGAAGAGAGAAAGGGGAGAATAAAATGTTGAGGAAGAGGAAGGAGAAAACGAAGAAGAAAAAGAAGACGAAAGAGTAGACGAAAAGAAGACGGATACAAAGAAGAAGAGGAAAAAGGAAAAGACAAAGATAAAGAAGAAGACGAAGCGAAATAAGATTATGATGTAATAGAACAAGTGGAAACGATGAAGTGGGTGGATGATGATGACGTCATTTCTTTTTGTCGAGAGAAATGTTGACGTGGATTTTTTGCGACGGAAGAAAATATAAGTTTGGGAAGAGAAACAATAAACATCGATTATATATATGAAAAAAAAAAAAAAAAAAAAAAAAAAAACGGATAATCTTAAGATGCGTCTACTTCACTGTGCATTATATTACAAAAACTATAATTTCAAACTTGATCGTGACAGACTGACAAAAGAACTATTTTAAATTTTAGTGACACAGATCTATTGATACTAGCTTATAGAGACGGACGTACCTCGAAAAATTAACAATAGATAAACCAATACTTCACAATTTTTGTATGAGGATTGACCATCTATATAATATTTTGTTTGTTCCTTTCTTAATCCGTACGTTACAGTTTGAAAAGGGCCAAATACAATTTTTGAAGGCCAAACTACTTTAAAAAGCGGCCAGATTTACGAAAGTTGGCTTTAAAAAGGCCAACCTGGCAATCCTGGGCAAAATATATAAATGACCTCCCTTTGATGCAGCTTTGTCTTCGAATATCATTATAATAACATGTTATCATTGTTGTAATAGTGTGAGAGAGGAACTCTTAGTAATTTCGATGTGCAGCGATTCTCTAAAGAATAACGTTACATAAAAAAGGGAACATTTGAAAGAAACGGGAAAAAAGAACATTGTCTAGAAAGAGGCACTGGGCTGAGGGAGTAAAAGATTGTCTCTTACAATGTGATTTTATTATTTGCATTGAACTATGTAGCACAATATTACTTTCTGAGTATTTATTAGTACTTATTAATATATCTTACTTAGATCAGTTCTATATTTAAACACTATTTTCATAGAAATAAACCCATATTTGCTGCGTTTTTTGTCCAAAAAACTTTTCTTTTTTTTTTTGCACTATCTAGAAAAATATCAGTTTTATCAAAATATATTTGTTTATTCAATATATTTCTCATTCCGTGGAATTTCCACAGGTCCTGCTAATTTGTATTATTCGGACTACTGTTCCCATCTTGGATGTTAATTTGGCAACCTTTCAGTTGATATACCTTCCGACCGTCTATCAATGCATCTTGTCAAACTTGGAAATCTGTATGGAATTTCAAACTGAACCCTTTATTTAATCCACGAGGGTAGATTGCTCTCGTTCCGTCAGCCATGACTGAGTAGGTATTAAACAATTCTGAATTATATTCTTACCTGCATGGAATCGTTGTACAACAGATAAATCATTTCTATGTGACGGCCTTCTGGGTGTTGAAGGTTCAATCCTCAGTGTAGGTGATACTAAGAATATAGTTAAGAATTACTTATAATATGATCGGTTATGGCTGATGGAACAAGAATAATCTACTCCTGTATATTAAAGGAAGGATTGTTTGAAATTCTGTACAGGTACACAAGTTCGACATAAAGATTCCCAAGTTTGACAAAACGTATCTGAAGAAATCGAAACGTTATTCGAATAACACTCAAGATGAGAACAATAGTCTGAATAATCCAAACAATACTGATTCGCGGATAGAGCCCAAGAATGTATGTTGCATTGATTAGGTAGGCAGGAGCGTAAGTACAGTGACATTTATCTATATCTATCTAGTTGGACTCCTTGCCTGGACCAATGTTACTCTCTTTCCAGATTTCCCTGTCTTCTATCAGCTGCCTCAGATCTTCAGGATCACAGTTGGCATTTGCTGGATGTACATAGATCTAGGTCGTCCTAGTAACATTAACCTCTTTGAGGCACACCCAGCGTTTCTCAACAATAATTGATGACTCTAATGTACTTCGGCTCCATGTTCTGAACCAGATATTACCATTTTCTTTTTTTTTTTCTCTCTCTAATAAACCCCTGAAAATGCAATTTCAAAATATATGAGAGTCGCTCCAAAAGTAAAGCCTTCTGTTTCTTCTTTTTTTTTCTTTTTTTTTTAACTCAAAAAGTTGAAGAGCTATGAAGACAGGAGTGGTACTATTAAAACGAGCGACCTTTTGTGCTTCAGAATCTTTGATATAAGCATCACCATTCTGAATGTACTTTTAACACGAATTCAAGGATATCTCTGCTTCTGACGCACGTCCATGACAGATGTTGCTTTCTTAGAGTTTTACACTGTCAATATTTGCAAGAGAGAGATGAAACTTTCAGGCCATGAATGCATAAGTTCAGTAATCATAACAATGCAATCTGCAATCCCCTCTGGTACATTAGAGTGGAATAAAAATAATAGGAGGCATTAATTATGGAATGCTCCTCGTGTATGGTTATGCGGGACTATTTTCTAAGCAAGCAAATTAAAGCTATAACACACACACACACACACATATATAAGTTAAAGTGTATTGATAACATGAATTTGCACGTGATATTTGAGGCTTTCCTATCCTCCACTCCTCGCTGCTCCAGAATGTAGACATACTTGTTCTACCAAAGATAGTCCAAACTAACTTAATATTTGTGCACATTGATCTAATCTAGACACAGGAGTTGTCAAATCGGAGGAGGAATATGGCCATATTCAAAGTATAGATGCGTCTTTTGGATAGCAGACGTATAGCAGTTAAGGTAGCAGGTCCAGTACATCTATATATATATAGAAAAGGCAAAAGTTGCGCGTGCGTTTTTTTTCAGCCAGTGGGGGGGGGGTCTCGATTTCTGGAACTTTCCTTATACTCCCTAGATTATAATACCTACGATTTGCGAACGGACGTCGTCTCTACATTTACTTTGATCGACTTTTATAAAATTCCCTCTATTCCATCCTTTCGCATGTTTGTTCGTCTTTTTTGTATAAAAGCGAAATCAATCGGGACGAAGTAGGCTGCCTGGCTTTCTGGCCGGGACCCCCAGAGAAGCAATTAGCTTTGATCAATGCTGGGGAAACCCTTCATATGAAACCATTGCTATTCATTTGGAGAGCTCCCCCAAAAAAGCGGGAGCTGGTTTTCCCCAACATCGTGGAGAAACAAAATATGGCAGAAACTGGACTGCAGCCAACCTTGATTTCTGCGCCTGCTTGATTCTTAACATATTCACTTCAAGTCAACTTTTTGATTGACATCGATAAATTTGAACGCTTTTCACTTCCTCTCACCTCATAGCAGAGAGGTAAGATCTCAGTTTTTCTTTCACTTTCTTTTCCGTGTCACCGGTTCGAGCCTGCCTGCCTACTACCACTTTTTTTTTCTTTTACACCTCCAAACACCCGGGCAACGCTAGGCACCCCCGCTAGTCTATAATATAAATATCACCTGTCTGTTTAAGTGTATGTATGCATATATGTATGTCTTGCAAAAACTTTCGACAGAAGCAATGGATGCTGACAAGATCGGTATCATTTTGAAGCTCGACGTCTCGGACAACAATTATCGAAAAATTGGTCAAAAACATTAATTCCTTCACCCTAAACTCAGCCGTTTTGTAAAAGGAGGGGGCGATTTTTTTCGCCGACATTTTAGCAAGTCATCGTCACCATTGGATTGACTTCGATTAATTTGAACGCTTTTGGCTTCTGGTCACGTCACGGAGACATCGGCTAAGATGTCAGGTTTTCTTTCACTTTCTTTCCCGCCTTTGTGGCACGGATTCCAGCGTACCTGCCTATTATGTTTTGTTTTTTTTTTTGCTTAACACCCCCCCCTCCCCAAACACCCGGGCAACGCTGGGCACTCAGGCTAGTATAAAATAAAAATTCGAAAATAACAATCAATGTAAGAATAGTAGTCAGAATAATTAAAATACAAAATTAGGATAATACATGAGGACATTGACAAGTCTGCTGCAAAAAAAGGAGGAAGCCCTCTACCGAGCTAGAAAACCCCTCGCACCTGCAAGTAGATATATCGCTATAAAGCCGCCATTCACACATATGGCTGCTGCACCAACCACTGGTCTTTCTTGGATGGAGTACAAAAGAGTATTGAATTTAATAGGTCTCACACTGTCTACCAAATTTCAGCCCCTGTCCTATCGCCGCAATATTTTATCCCTTAGCTTATTTTATAAGTATTTTCATGGAATGTGCTCCAACGAATTTACTGCAATTGTACGCCCTCAACATAAGTATATCCAGCCAGCCTCTTCATTGTAGAAATCCTAAAATGCTGGAAAATTTTCTACTCTAATACCTTTTTTCCTCTGACCACTTGCCTTTGGAATTTCCTTGCTGCTCCCTGTTTCTCCGACGTCCAGAAATGTAAATGTAATGTGAACAAGCATCTTGCTGCACAACTCCCCACCTAATGCACCATATAAAGCAGGCTCCTAACTACAGTAACCCCTTATACCTCAGTGACAAGGTGCTTTGTTTGAACTGAATGAAAGTAAAAATAAAATGTTGAGACCCCACCTTCCAAGATTTTCCTAGCTATATCACTTGTGAAATGGTAAGTGGGTATGTTTGCTAGTATTGATCTATTAAATTTAATTCACGGGCCGAAATTGTACACAGGTCATTGGGTCAGCCAGTGTATTTAAGGTCATTTCGACACTGCCGTCTACTGAAAACAGACGTGATATAAAAAACGTTGTTTACCGATATAGAATCTTATTAACCCACTGAAAGAAACGAACAGAGAAACCATATAGAAACGAGACGCACTTCTGTATATTAGTAGTACGTAATGAAAACCGTCGCCCGAAAAAATTAACCTTTTTTATAACAACAAAGAAATTTATTTAATTATCCACACTGTTCGATATAGGTGTAAGAAAGCTGAACAGTGTCCAAGTGAAGAAAGGAAAGATAGAAAGTTTGGTGCTTATTCAGATTGGCACTTATGGCGGCAATTAAAAGTAAAGAAAATACAGTAAAAAGCTTGTATGATGTACATACCTGTCACAGAACAAAGATGATATATTCCCAAAATCACGTAATTTGATCAAGTAGTTTTTTTTTTTTTTATTCAAGAAAATCAAATTTTATTTTGTGTCGATAAGAGGAGGGGCTTTTTTACAACAACGACGAAAGATTTTTATTTAATTACCCACACCGTTTAATATAGGTGGGAAAAAGTTGGACAGTGTATAAGTGAAAAAACAAAAACAAAACAACAACAACAACAACTTAAGTTCTTTGGACTGTCGAACGTCAATAGATAGATAGATAGATATTGAGATAGATAGATAGATATTTAGATAGATAGATAGATAGATAGATAGATAGATAGATAGATAGATAAGGACGTCTTTCCTTGTTACTTTCAGGATTCTCTCCGCTGACTGACCGTAATTCCCGAAGAAGCTGACGTAGTTCTTCAAGGGACGGATGAAATCAATGTGCCCTGCGAATCGGTTGGTCAGTGCGTAACCAAATCGCCCAGCAGATACATTTCTCCGCGAGAGAATATAAGTTTTTATGGCTACTACAACCAGTTTACATGGAACTTACATATAAATATGATCCACCAGTTACGAATTGAACAGTTAATTAAAATAAATTCGATGATGAAACTGATTTAATCGTAAATATTATAGATACTGATAAGCTTAAAACTAGCCCAGATGAAATTTTCAAACCCCGTGTATTTACTACACTAAAGATTGGCGCAGCACAATCTTCCTTGTTTTATTTTACTTTGTGCTGCAATAAGAAGCCTTGAAGGGGGGGGGCTTGGTTTTATGACCATTTGATGTTCACCATCACAAAATCGAGTTTGTGAAAAATACCACTTTCTTGAATGGAATAGCTTCTGCTTTCTCTCTCACGTGGTCATTCTGTAAGCATGATCGTTTGCTAAGGAGAGTATATTGATACCTTTATGCCATGGGGACGTTCTGGAATGGCTGATATCTTCTGACCACGACCACCAGCTTCCCAGGTGTTAGACCCGATAAAACAATAGACCCATCCTCTTTAAAGAGGTTGATATGACATCTGCTGCATTTGATGTGACAGCTGTTACGTTTGATATGACATCTGTTACGTCTTTTAGACATCTGACCTCTTAAAGCCGATATAAAGAACAATGAAAAGAGAAAAAAATAAATAAGACAACAGAAAGAAGAAACAAATTGTAACGGTTATTTATTTATTTATTTTTTACCAAGGAATCACCACTTATCAAGGCCCAGACGCCACTCGAGGATAAGGGTTTAAGAGTGTATATTGGTCAAAAGGACAATATCATGGTAATCCTTAGAAGTGTAAATTTGGTAAATTGGATTACTTAAGGGGAACGGCTCACCAAGAACTTGTTTACACTGGACTTGAAGACGGTCATATTGTAGTCAACTGGAAAGCAGGTAAACAGAAGAGAGTTTCACAGGCGGGAAGTTCTAAGAAAGAAGCTTTGTTCATGGAATCTACGTTTAGGTTTAGGCACAGAAAGAGAGTGGGGGGAAATTATTGATAGTGTTTACAGCCAAACGAGTGTTTCTCATGAATGTTTGGCGAGAGGGAGTATAAATTGGAGCTCAGACGAGCACTTGCCATGAAATAACGATAAAACAGAGACAGGTTCGCAACGTCTCTTCTGTGAGAAAGAGGTTGCAAGGAAGAGAAAAGGGCATTTGTTAGGTGTGAATCTTGAAATCACGTAAAAGGAAAGGAGTTGTGAGAAACAAATCTAAACATGAGAAGACATGGACATAAAAAAAAATATAATGTATGATAAGTCGGGGATAAGAAATCTATTGGTGTGGATCCTGAATATAGATAACAGTCACATCTGTGTAATATATCATGCTGACGATTATGATTTTATCAACAGACTGATAATCATAAATAATAACACCTGCGAGCTCATCATTCAAACTTTTCCCACTTCGACTTAACATTCATAGGCAACGTGAATTGGAACAAATACATTGAGGACATTGCCAAGGTTGCTGCAAAGAAAGTGGGTTCTCTCTACCCGTGATAGAAAATTACTCACGCCTGAGTAAACATTCGCCTATACATGGAGTACTGTTGTCACATCTGGGCTAGTGAATCTACCACTAGTCTCCCCTTCCTACGCAAGGTCGAAAAGGAAAAAAAAAAAGTTAAAATCTAAAATAGGTTCTTCGCTATCAACTAAGCTCCAACCCATTTTCCGTCGCCACAACGTTGCATCCCTGTGCCCGTTTCACAAGTAATTTAATAGAACATGCTCTGATGAACTCCTAGCACTTTTTCCCCTCTTCGAGGTATATATCCTAGACTAACCTGTCCAGCAGCAAAATCCCACCTCTTCAGATGAGGTCCGTAGATTCCGGAAAGCTTTCTACTCTAATAATTTATTCCCTTGAAAAAGTGCTTCCACTGCATTGACTAGGCTTTGGTCTCTGGATCATAGTGATGGACCCAGGTTTCATCCTGTGTAACCAGTCTTTTGAAAAACTTTGACTCATCTTCTTGGCACATCTCTAAATTCATCCTCAAGCACTCAACGCGTTCTCGCTTCTGGAATGGTGTGACCAACCTGGTAATCCATCTAGCAGATACATTATGCATATGCAAATGGTCATGAATGATAGTTTCCAAAGACCCTGTACTAATCTTGACATCTTTGGTTATTTGGCGAATAGTAATGCGCTGATCTTCCAAAATGGCAGCCTCAACTTGACGGACAGATGCCTCATCAATGGCAGAAGGAGGGGCGACCAGGTCTGGGAGCTGTTTCTACAGACTTCCGGCCATGTTTGAATTCACGATGCCAGCGTTTTCAAGCTCATATGATGGGGCATTATCACCATAAGTTTCTTTCATTTCATCAAACGTCTCCTGTGGTGTGCGTCCTTTCAAATACAAAAACCGGATCACTGCTCGACATTCAACAGGCTCCATTTAACACCTGACTCAGTTCAAACACCTGTAAAACAGAAACCACAGTTAGTTCAGAGCTGTAATTTGCCACATAACCCGTAGAGATATAAATCATTGCACATGCAAAATTTCAGCAAGATCAAACAACTGGAAGTGGATCAGGGGCATTACTTATTGCACACCCCTCGTACTTCACTGTGTGTGTGTATGCATATATATATATATAGATGTTTTTATTTGTTTTTGTTAGCGATACTTTTTGAATGAATTCAATTATTAATACGAAATTGTATTTTAACCTAAATGCGAGTTAGGAATAATTTTCTCTTTGACCAATCTGGTACCCCCTTAAATGGGGAGCGGCATATATATTATTTTTAAAATATAAGATGTCATATCAACCTCTTTATCTAGTAAAACTTTGGAATTTCTTCCCTGTTTCCCTAACTGTACTAACACGCAGAAGTTTAAATCTAATGTGTATGAACATCTCACTCCTCCTCTTCTCAGTCACCTGTAAACATGATCCAAAATAATAGCCCCTTAAGCCCAAGTTGCCATATGCCTTCTTTGGAGTAAAGAGTTTAAAGAAAAAAGAAAAAAAGGTGAATGAGAAAGGTAAAAAAAAAAAAAAAAAAAAAAAGGAAAAAGAAAGCATGAATGAGTGGGTCACTTTTGGAAATAGGATACGATTAATGAATGTCCCCAGTATCAAATAATCCTTATACATTGTGAAATTTACTTTACGTATGTAAACCAAAGGTGAGATATAATGTATTAGAAATATTTGGAATCAAGTCTCCCCTTGCTGTTATTTCAGTTAATTTGGAACCATAGCAGCAACTTTTAGCTTCCCCTCTATCAAGGCTAGAGGTTTTGGGGAAATAAATATATATATATATATTTAGGCTTCTTATCATGGGGCCCCCGCTTTTGAGTCTCGCTAGATTCAGCCACTCTGATGAGTCATAGACGACGAAACATGACGTGTCAGTGGATACTTATATTTTAAAAATAATATATATGCCGCTCCCCATTTAAAGGGGTACCAGATTGGTCAAAGGGAAAATTATTCCCAACTCACATTCAGGTAAAAATACAATTTCGTATGAATAATTGAATTAATTCAAAAGTATTGCTAACAAAAACAAATAAAAACATCTACATAAAAACGCGATACATTTAGTAGTCAGGCGAGGCAGCCGCGTGGTAGAGGTTTAGGCTTCTTATGACGGGTCCCAATTTCGAGTCTCGCTAGATTCAGCCACTCATGAGTCGTAGACGACAAAACGTGTCAGTGGATACTTATATTTTAAAAATAATATATATGCCGCTCCCCATTTAAGGGGGTACCAGATTGGTCAAAGAGAAAATTATTCCTAACTCGCATTTAGGTTAAAATACAATTTCGTATTAATAATTGAATTCATTCAAAAAGTATCGCTAAAAAAAAACAAATAAAAACATCTATATATATATATGCATACACACACACAGTGAAGTACGAGGGGTGTGCAATAACTAATGCCTCTGATCCACTTCCAGTTGTTTGATCTTGCTGAAATTTTGCATGTGCAATGATTTATATCTCTACGGGTTATGTGGCAAATTACAGCTCTGAACTAATTGTGGTTTCTGTTTTACAGATGTTGGAACTAAGTCAGGTGTTAAATAGGGCCTGTTGAATGTCGAGCAGTGATCCGGTTTTTGTATTTGAAAGGACGCACACCACAGGGGACGTTTGATGAAATGAAAGAAACTTATGGTGATAATGCCCCATAATATGACCTTGTAAAACGCTGGCATTGTGAATTCAAACATGGCCGGAAGTCTGTGGAAACAGCTCCCAGACCTGGTCGCCCCTCCTTCTGCCATTGATGAGGCATCTGTCCGTCAAGTTGAGGCTGTCATTTTGGAAGATCGGCGCATTACTATTCGCCAAATAACCAAAGATGTCAAGATTAGTACAAGGTCTGTGGAAACTATCATTCATGACCATTTGCATATGCATAATGTATCTGCTAGATGGATTACCAGGTTGGTCACACCATTCCAGAAGCGAGAACGCGTTGAGTGCTTGAGGATGAATTTGGAGATGTGCCAAGAAGAGGAGTCAAAGTTTTTCAAAAGACTGGTTACACAGGATGAAACCTGGGTCCATCACTATGATCCAGAGACCAAAGCCCAGTTTATGCAGTGGAAGCACTTGGACTCACCACCTCCAAAGAAGGCAAGGGTGCAGCCCTTCGCTGGCAAGGTCATGCTCACAGTCTTCTGGGACCAGGACGGAGTAGTGATGACAGATTTCCTGGCAAAGTGTACCACAATTACAGGAGCCTATTATGTTTCACTTTTGAGGAAATTAAGGAAAGCTATTAAAATCAAGAGGCGGAGCAAGATCAGTAAAGGTACCCTTCTCCTGCAGGACAACGCTCCGGTCCACAACTCGCATGTCGCCAGATCAGAAACACGGGCGTGTGGTTATGAAGTCCTTCCCCATCCTCCCTACTCTCATAACCTTGCACCCTCTGACTTTCACCTTCCCAACCATGAAGTTGTTTTTGAAAGGAAAGCATTTCTCAGATGATGCAGCCTTGATTTCTGAAGTCACGTCGTGGTTGGAGGGCCAACCTGGGTTGTTCTACAAAAACGGTCTCCAGAGCTGCATCAAACGATGGGAGAAATGCATAACTCTGGGTGGTTTGTATGTAGAGAAAGACTAATAACTGTGCCAAGTTTCGTTGCTCTACTGCTATGGGAAGTGGGTCAGGGGCATTACTTATTGCACGCCCTTCATTAAAAATATTATCTCTTTCCCATGCTGACACAAGTATCAGGAAGTGGGATTAAAGAGCCAGCACTCCTAAAAAAGGAGCACTCCGACCTTCAAAAAATGCCTGGGCAGCCCTGTCGGCATTCCCCTATAGGGGCACCTCAAGCAATACACTAACCCCTTCTCAAAGGTAGAAGGCAAAGTCTGGAAGGATTAACCTCCTAGAACTACACAGGATTAAAATCATATCTCAGCCAACAGAAAAAAGTCATATTAACAATGGCCTATAGTCTGTTGGCCTTGTTGTTGAGAAAAAATCCTGAAGTGCGTATGTCTGTTGTCTGTTATTGTGTGTGTTGTGTGCTGGAGGTGGTTGAAAACTTAGTTCGACCATTAAAATCAAGACAGCTTAGGGAAAGTTTGGAGAACTCCCAAATCCTTGATGTCCTAATCAAGGTAAACTGTCTTTGCTGGTTGGACATGTTGAAATAAGCAATCGTATATTAGCACTTGCAGAGAACTAAGACAAGACAGGGGGGGGGGAAGAGCCAGGTGTCCTAAGAAGACATGGAAAGAAACCATCAGATAAAACTATAAACAATGGCAAATAGACATAGTCATTCCTCAAAATCATGATCACTGGAGACTTAGTATACTGACAGCCAGACAATATCGAATCTCTGTCAAAAGAGGAAAATAGACAAAGAAAGTGGACTTGCTTCGCTTAGTTTGTCGCTTATTTCTCACATTCTATAGACATTATTTCTGACAAAGGAGGAAGAATTGCTGTTTCCTTGGTCGGAATCTATCTATCTAACACTTATCATTGGCGAGTTTTTACTTTGAAGTAGTATTTTTAAAATTCTTTCCATAAAGTGGCTTCATGATTTGTCTGGAAATTTCCATAGAAAAAAAAAAACCTTGGATAGTACATGAGCGAGTGTACATATGCGGGTGTAAGCTCAGGGGACATTGTGTGTATGCTACCTTTATCAGTGTGTCAATATGCGGTCGTTTGAACGTGTGCGAGTAAATGGATTAGTAATTTTCTTCCCCTGCCTTTAAAGACAGTAGAACAAAACGTAATGTTGCGTCTGATATCTTGATTCTGGTTTAACGTGACTAACTTCTGATTTTGGTTGTCAAGTTTGTTCTTCTTATTAGAAATCAGTATTTCACACTGGCCCACAAAAAAAAAGTCGTTTTCATTGGTTAAAAATTATGGAGTTCACACATTTATGTGAAATAATCTTTATTTAGGGATACAATGGACGTATCTGAAATTTTGAGATGAGGATTGATAACTCATTTAGATTATTCAGACTAATGTTTTCATCTCACGTGTTGTTCACACAAAATTTCAGTCGACATAACCTCTGACCTTCATCCGCAAGGACCCATGGCATTGGTAAAATTCAGTTGTAAGTTACACTCTTCTGAAGGTTTAAGATTCAATTCTCACTGTGGGTGATACTAAGAATACATTTGTGAATTGCTTAAGACTTCTATCCAGTAATGGCTGACGGAATGAGAGCATGCTACCTCTGAGAATTAAATAAAACACTATATAGATTTCCGAGTTCTACTGAAATATTCTTGAATCTGGCAAAATACACCTGAAGAAGGTAGGAGGTTACATCTACCGAAACATTGTGCGAATAACACTCAAGATGAGAACAGTAGTCCGAATACTCCAAATAATACGAACAGTGGACGTAGTACGAAGTTAATGATTTGACTGCATCCTGTTTCCACTCGATAAACAAAGGAAGAAATCAGAAGAAGAAAAATAATAATAAGCTAAACGAACGGAGAAAGATAGGTTTCACAAGATAGCAGCTGTTTTCTTTCGCTTAAATCGCCTTTCTGGCTTCCCACAAAGCATTGCAGAGCCGACAGAATTGGCGCGCTTTTTCTTATTTTGCAATAACAATAAACACCAGTGCGCCAATGATACATAAAGGCAAGGAATAAGAATGGTTTAAACAAATTGTAAACAGAAAAGCAGACGAAGCAATCTAGACACCATTCATTTGGAGGAGATCGAAATAGACGACAATAGTAAGAACATTTATAATCTCTGCCTTGACATTAAAGAGAAATGTGTTGAGAGAGAGAGAGAGAGAGGGAGAGAGAGAGGGAGAGAGAGAGGGAGAGAGAGAGAGAGAGAGAGAGGGAGAGAGAGAGGGAGTGAGAGAGAGAGGGAGTGAGAGTGAGAGAGAGAGAGGGAGTGAGAGGGAGAGAGGGAGAGAGGGAGAGAGAGAGAATCAATTATTTTACACAACAAAAATAAGCCCCGTATTGACCTTCATCCGCAACAAGATGATGAAAAAAAAAAGAAAAAGAGGACCAAATCAATATGATATTAAAAAAAAACATGTTTGAAAAGAAATAATTGTTCAATTTTTAGAGGAGAGTCATATGTCTATGCAATTGTATGTTTATTTATCTCCCCTACAAGAGGTGAGTCACAGAGTCAAGTGGGATCTTGAAAAGTCGGCACACTAGAATAAGTGCATTCTGGTGTACAAAAATTGCCTGAACAGCCTCACCCCATCCCAACCAATGACGCCTCAGACGATCAGCAATAATCCATTCACAGAGAAAAAGTAAAGCCTGGGGGATATGTTTAAGGTAAAATTGTCCTTTTCTACCGGCTTTAGTCCACATAATATAGTATTACAAACGGCCTTTAAGATCTATGTAATTGTAGGTACTTATACAGAATACAGACCGTGCTGAAATAATAACGCTATTATTTAAAAACACATTATCAACATGTAGAAGGGGAAAGGGGCTTTTATTAAAACTATTGTTTACTTTCACCTAACAATTTAATATTAAAAAAATACCGTAAAAACTGGATTTAATTTGGAAATCCTATCTAAAAAGAAAATAGTACGGTGCGTAAATTACAGAAGTATCTCATTTTATATTTAGCGTAAAATAGTATTTGATTTTTCGAATGATTTTGAGCCCAAACAATCACGTTTACAAACGATGTTTCGAAATTTCGAGCTGGGGGACCGTTTCACGGCAACTTACAAAACAAAAACCCTTCTCTTCCTCTTCCTCCTCCTCCTCATCATATCGTATGAATCCGAAGGTTATATTGTTTCCTCGATATTTTATTAGTCAGAATTATTTCTAGAAAAAGACATCAAGTATTACGGAAGGAACCACGTGACGGTTTCCAACGTCTCAAGTGAAAATGCTTTCTGTGAAACGAACTGGATTCGAACTTTGCACACCAGGTCGCCAGTCAGTATCGTTAACCACAATTTTCCGTTCAATCAAATTCAAATTAAAAAAAATTAGAACGCAATGTGGATCTGAAAACGTTGTTCTTTAATCGATAAACAATTCGAAGAATTTAATAACAACTATTAAATAACAATATTAAAGTGGTAGATCGGATCGGATCTGCCCGCCTAAATTCCATTCCCAACATTTACAACTAATTAGTTAGTACTTGAAGTAAAATTCCGGCATAGTAAAAAAAAAAAAAAAAAAAAAAAAAAAATCCATTCAAAGAAAAAGACGAATCGTTGATTAAAACATTAAAGCACTACTAGACACGGTAGTAGTAGTAGTAGTAGTAGTAGTTATTTCAATCCGTTTCATCAATAACCGATTTTTCAATTTATCATTCAAGTATAATTCACACGAACATAATTCACAGAACGCAAGAGAAAAATATTGAACTAGCTGTTCCGACCCGGTGTTTCCCGAGATTCTTTTTAGTTTAATTTTCAATATCCTCCGACACATTTTTTTTTAAAATAAACTTTTAGTTTTCCATAGGATTTTGATAGTTAAATCTAATTCTAATGGTACCCTTCGGCCATTAAATTATTAATTTAACCACGTTGTTATAAAACTATAATTACTTTAATGGGTAAAGTTGTTTTGGTCTGTATATATATATATATATATATATATATATATATATATATACAGTAGCGTCCAAAACAAAGGAAATTTTTTTAAAACCTAATATTCGTTAGAAATAACAACTGTGAAAAGCTGAAATTTTGACAACTGGTAGTCGTTATCATCCATAATAACATACTAAAATTTGAATCATTTTCAAGGGTTAGAAAAAGAATTATAACTATTTATTTAAAAAGATAGGAACGTCCAAAAGTAAGGGGAAATTGAGTAAAACAATATAAACAACCAAAAAAACAATAAAAAATACATGTACAATCAATATTTAGTAAATGAGCCCTTGCTCTTAATGACAGTTGCACATCTTCGAATACAAGAACGTATCAATTCTTGACAATACTCGATACTAATTTTAGACCATTCTTCTTGAAGATTCACCTACAAATCCTCCGAGTAGGATTTCTTTCCATAAATTTCACTCCCAAGGTCTTCCAAAGATTTTCTATTGGATTTAAATCAGGACTTTGCGGTGGCCAATCCATAATTTCGAAATCTTGCTCGCTAAGGTAACTCATTACCACCTTTGCCTTGTGACATAAAGGTAGCCCTATCGAAACCTGCATTCTCTAGGATTGACAAAACATGATCTTGAACAATGTTTTTATAAATCTGCGCGTTTACAAACCGGTAAAGAGTTTGAAACCGGACAAGAGGCGTTGTACCTTGGCTAGAAAACAGTCCAGATACCATGACGTTTCCGCCCCCAAACTTGACAGTTTTCTTAGTACACTTTGCACTTAATCTTTCACTAATACGTCTCTTTACATTACTTTTTTCCATAATTTCCAAATAAATTAAACTTGCTTTCATCACTGAAAAATACTTTTGCCCAATTTTCATATGTCCAAATTACATACCTGTTTGCAAACTCTAATCTCTTCTTATTCTTCGAACTAACAAGTGGTTTCTTTCCTGGGGTTCAATTAAACAACCCTATTACTTGCAGTCGTCTAGAAACAGTCTGTCTTGAGACATTAACACATGAGGTACTATTCATAAACCTTTTAATTTCTGTGCAAGACTTAAAACGGTCCTTTAATGACATACGCTGCATTATTCGATCTTCTCTTGTAGAAGTTTTGCGGGGTCTGCCGGTTTTAAAAGCACTATTATATTTTCCATTAGTTTTACGCGTTACTAATATATATATATATATATATATATATATATATATATATATATATATATACAAAATGATTCGATGTAGGTAACTTCCAAAACTTTCAATCTTTTAACACATACGGATTTGCTAAGAATTGTAAAGCCAGAAGCGATTTTATATTTAACAATTTAAATTCTTCCAAATTTCTTGAAATTTGGATTCATACCTTTTTCTTTTACTTTTTTTCATGTGTTCACAAATGATTAAAATGTCTGACTTGTTTTAGAATTAACTGTAATGCATTTTGGTGGATTTAATTTCATGATTAAATTATTAGTTTTAATCGATTCGGTTATTATTCGATTAATCTATTATATAAAGGGCAGTGGTCTTAATTTTATCATTCCCTTCAAGCCAGTGATGGGGCATTCTACTGGATGTAAGGCATTTTCCCACTATTTCATATTCCAACCGAGAGATCTTTTTTTTTAAGATTCTAACTGTCTCTATTTGTCAGGTAGTTTTCTAAAAAATTTTTCACGAGTCCAGTTAGTCCTATAATTACTGGAATGATGGCGCCTCCCAATATTCCAGTTTCTTTTTTTCTTCTTTTTCTGCGTGTCCAGCTAAAAGTAAAAAAAAACAAAAAAACTACAAAACAAAGACCCGTAAAGTGCATATATTCTTGATCGACGTTGTAATGGATGAATAATTTTCTGAGGGTCAACTGGGCCAGTTTTCGTCAGGGAGGTTCGTTTTTCAGTATTATTGTGTAGTAATTTGACAAGAAAATACCGCCTCATTGCTCGAGGAATTTATTTTTTTATAAAGGAGAGCTTCTCTCATTGTTTCATTTTACTTCAGTCGAAGTTCTCAGAAATCAAGGGCCCCCTTCCTGGGGCTAACAGTTAATCTCTACTTGAGATAGATATTCTATTAAAGTTCTCAACCTCTCAAATACCGTGTTAGTAAAGAAGTCGGGAAGATAATTTCCTCTCCCCAATTCACCATTTAAATATGTTATAGTATACCTTTCTTGTGGTCTTTTGGTTTTACTGGATTCCAGAACAAGAATTCATCTATTCTGGTAGAGTATCCATCTTCGTGCCGTTACTTGAGGTAACATCACTTGGAGTAGCCATGCTGAAGAGATCTTATTTGGGCCGTGAATGCTATGTGATTTTGAATATTTAGTCAGAGTTTACTTGAAGAAAATAAGTATCCTCATATCAGGGTTTCCTAACAAATCTGTGTACAGAGATACCTTAGACACTCGAGGATAATGTCTACTAGGCATTCAATTTTACTTGCATATTTTTTCAAGAGATCAAGGGAGCTAACTCCTATCGGGGCTAACACTTGATTTCATTACGATTTGAATTTATAGCCGAGGGCTCTTTTTAGAATAGACGCTGTTCCCTTTATGGCTGCAATCTCTATTTCATTACAGCTTGGTCTTTCAGGGATTGTTTCCAGGTACTTCTTACGATTCTTTTTCACTAGGCAAGTTGCTCCTATTACAACCGGTATAATGTCTATCTCTTTCAGAGACCATGTCGTCTTTAAACCATTGTTGATGTCCTGCTACTTGATTATCTTTTTTTGTGCAACTCTAAGGTCATAGTCATTTGGGACGGTGACATCAATAATGAGCGCAGTTTTTCAGTGTTTGTTCCATATCACAATGTCTGGCTGTATAGCTTTATTTTATTTTATTTTTTATTTAACTTCAGTAAGTTTTAAGAGATTAAGGGGCTCCTTCCTGGAGCTACCACTTGATTCTGTTATGATTTAAATTTATATCCGAGGGCTCTTTTAAGAATAGATGCTGTTCCCTTTATGGCTGCTATTTGTATCTCGTTACAGCTTGGTCTTCCAGGGATTGCTTCTAAGTATTTCTGAAGGTTCTTTTTTATTAAACCAGTTGCTCCTATCACAACCGGTATAATGTTTATTTCTTTCAGAGACTATGTCGCTTTTAGATCATTTTTTAGGTCCTGATATTTTGTTATCTTTTCCCGTTCAGCTCTGTTAAGGCCGAAATCATTTGGGGACTGTGACATCGACAATGAGTGCAGTTCTTTCAGGCTTGTTCCATATAACAATATCTGGTTTGATGGCCTTGTCTTTTATGTATCTGCCTGCCTGTATGTCTTTGTCATATGCCCAGCTAGATAAGAATGGCATGAAAGGAGGAGGTTGAGGAGAGAAAGATAGAAAGATGCATAGAAAAATGTAGAGAGATAGAAGTTTTAATAGAAATAGGTTACACTTTGGTTTCAGGCAACGCTGTGTAGCCCTGCTAATAATAAATAAAAAGTAATTTAATATGTAATTATCATAATTACGTAATGCGAAACAAGAAACACACACACACACACACACACACACACACACACACACACACACACACACACACACACACACACACAAGAAATGGTCACGCAATTTTATTAATATAGGAGAGGTTATATTTTCTAATGCAAAAAAGAAAAACGTGATCTCCGGAACGAAACTTAAATAACCACCTATGAATTTTATGAATTTTATTTCCGGTTTC
This sequence comes from Euprymna scolopes, assembly GCF_053919585.1. Classification (NCBI taxonomy): domain Eukaryota; kingdom Metazoa; phylum Mollusca; class Cephalopoda; order Sepiida; family Sepiolidae; genus Euprymna; species Euprymna scolopes. Next base: position 63,815,670 of record NC_136487.1, read on the forward strand.
TTCCATAAAAGGGTCAAGAGATAGGAATAGTTCGAAATTCATGGCTGACCTGATTATGTTTTTGATAATTTTTTTAGGATTAACACTTTCGGTTAAATCATACCCCACCCCAATAAAATGAGATTTTACATTTTTAGACGATTACACTTGAACGCCCTGAAAAACTTTGATCATAAAAACAATTTAGAATTTAGAGCAGGGGTTCAGTTTGATATATACATTTATAGTAAAATGATCACCTATTTCCAGGCCATTCTAACTTTTTAGAGCAGTTTACTAATTTTTTTTTACGACTAACGCTAAGTCCGACTGACAAGGTCGTAAAATCACACATAATTGCCTATGACCCCCTCCGATAAAAAATAAATAAATAACCCCCCCCCCCAAAAAAAAAACGCACAATCTACCAATAGTAGCAAAAAAATAAATAAGTAACAGTCTTAAAATGCTAGGATGGTTCAGAAAAGGAGGACTATATTACGTTAAATTTATATGCGAAACTCATCCCTTCTTTGAATTCTAAAATATTTTTTAATTATAAAAAAAAAAATATTATTTTTATTTTTTTTTAATATTTTCCGTCAACTGTTTTAAGATGTCCACGCATAATCGTACCCGAACAAGATAAACTTTCATTTTTGTTAGAAAGAAGGAGAGGAGGGGGGTAGATTTAGCTGAGGATGTTCCGATTTACTTGCCTCCCCACGAGGGCAAAATTAGACATAGGATCGGTTTTTAAGGTGGGAAAATCCAGCTCATCAAAAAGAGGCACTCTGCATTGTTTTACAAAAAATAATTTTAAAAATGCATTAGTCTAAATAAGAATCCCCCTTCACAGATCGAGGACAGGATAGAATAAGTATAGCATCGGGACAGATACTACACTTTGTAATTTATTTACACAAAATATGAAAATAATACATAACGAACAAATTAGACACAAGGTCAATGAAAAGTGTGGGGATAATGAGTGTTATTGGTCATCCTTGATTTCAGATACTTAAAATTGTCTATCCTACTCTTAACTAGAAATATCTCAGTCACCACAATACCACATTCATTCCAGGGGCTGTGCTACTTAAGCTAAACCCAAATTTACAAAACGATTTATTGACTCTTATAAATATATACACAGATTTCATTTCATTGGCGCACTTTGTTCTTTTCTTTTTTCAAGTTGAGCATGTTAATCTACAATCATACAAGTTTTTAGACATAAAAACGGGCTACTACTATTTTAAAGTAACTTGGGAGCGGTAAGCAACGCTGTGCTATCTTAATCATCATCATAATCATCACGATTGTAGTTGGTGAATATCGGTCAAAAATAAGTTCAGTAATCGATAATAAGAATGATATAGAGAACCGGTAAGGAAACGCGTCTTGGTTCTTAAAGACTGAACGAACGACTCTTCCTTCTCCCCCTCCCTCTCCTCTCTTTTCGCGACTTTTTCTTCAGGTTTCCAACCTGTTCTTAATTTTAGTTTAAAATAACGAATTAATGATTAACGTGTCAGCCAATATTCTTACGATTTCAATTATTCCCTTTTCTAAGTCTTTTGCGATATGTAAAAAAAAAAAAAAAAAAAAAAATACAAGAATATCAATGTACTCCCTCCCTCTTCCACCAACACACACACACACACACACACACACAAAAGTGAATGAACGTTTAAGAAGATGTATATTATGAATGGAAAGGAAATTAGAGATGCCATCTATTGACAAAGCAGTAGCACCATTATATTACCATTTCTTTCTTTCTTTAAGGTTTGTATTTAATAAACTAGTTTGTGTGTCACTATAACACCTTCGGTTTTTAAATCCGGACAAAAGGGGACCAATATCTGGTCGACTTTGTCGGCCTCTGTTTATATCAGTCTCTCCGTAAATGGCGTAAATACAGCGTGCGAGACGCCATTCCGGGGGGAAACAGATATAAATAAAGAGGCGAACAGATAATGCTTCCCTTGTTTGGTGTTGAAACCGACAGTAACGATGTTGTTCTTATCTTCTGCAACGCAAAGAAATAAATATTACGCTTTTATTTTGAAATTTTCTGAATAATCGAGCACTCTGCTGGGGGTTCTCTTCCGCGCCTTACACACACACACACACACTAGTGTCCAGCCAAGGACAAACAAGAAAAAAAAAAAAAAAAAAACCTAAGCAGAATTCATCACAAAGCAGCAAAACTAAAGCTGACTTGCCAGGATATATATATATATTAGCAAAAGTACTCGTCGTTGATTGGGTTCAAAAACAGTCTACAGAAAATGGATTTTGGTTTATGAAAGTATGATAGGTTATGAATAGGAAGGGTTGTAGAGAGATAGCTTCGAATTTGGGGGTATCAAAACCAAAGCAAAATATGATGAAAGTAAAAATAAAATAGATAAACCCCATAATTTATTATACCGTAGCTGTTCACACTGAAACACTTATCACAATATTCTGGGGATCTATTTTAAAAAACATTGTTAAACTTTGAGATATTTCCATTCTATGGAGGTCAGGTGCGAACGAACACCCCATAATTTTATTATACCATATTTCTTCAAACTGAAACATAATTATCAAAGTATACTTACGCAGATATATATGAAAAGTCTTTATTAAAGTTTGAGCCTATTTCCATTCTATGGTGGCCAGGCGCGAACGCAGACCTCACAATTTTATTATACCATCCTTATTAAGTTAAAACATACTTATCAAATTATTATTATGTAGATCTATATCAAAAACACTTGTAAACTTTTTTTTTTTTAATTTTTAATTTTTTTATTTCCATACTTTGTCGAACAGGCGCGTACGTAGACCCCACAATTTTAATGAATGATCATTATGCCAGATCAAACATACCCATTCCTGTGTCTCGATACATCTTCTATCATTATATGTGATCAGTTTTCTATAATAGTCAACCATATAGGAGCCCATTCGTGACCAGACACAGACATAGAACTTCAGCTTTATATATATATATATATATATATATATATATATATATATATATATATATATATATATATATATTGTTTTAAATATAATGGGCGGAAGTCTCTCGAGAGCTCTTTCAGCTATCATCTCATCAGGAGAAAATCGATAGCGTAAAATAATAATACTATGTCGAAACTAAAGAGTTCTGATGGGGAACTATTGAATGTGCCAAAAATTACGGGGACACTAAAATAAAGTTTATTAACGTTTAAAAAAACGTTCAAGGGGGGGGTCTTTCTCACTACAATTTATAGGAAGCCGACATTTACTGGCCTATATGTGAACTGGTTGTCTTTTGTACCAAAATCATGTAAGGTCGGCTTAATTAATACTTTGGTATATAGAGCCCTCATGATTTGGACGCCGAACTCGATAAGATCAGGGAAATATTCATCAATAATGGTTATCCTGTTGAGCTTATTGATGACTGTATTTTCAAAAAGGTTGCGGATTTTAAATCCCCTAAAAAAGTTTGGACCTTTGAAATGCCCGGTTTATTTAAAATTACCGTGGATTGGGGAAAAGAGTAACAGACTTTCTAAACAGATTCGCAGAAGTATTTATGACTGCTTTTATTCTGTGTCCTTGCATTTGGTATATACTAAGAGACCTGCATTTCTTTCTTTTCGCAAGGATAGTTTGCCTTACATCCAAAATAGCAATATTGTATATCAATTCAAATGCCAGTGCGATGCTGGTTATGTTGGGTGAACATCCTTGCATCTTTTGACTCATAAACCAGCATGTTCCATCGAAGATCAGACAAGGGAGGATGGGGTCTGGTAGTCTCCCTCCTTCTGCAGCCTTGGACTCTGCTATTGGCCAGCATTTGGTTGACAACCCGTGCTGTGCCGATAGATATAAAATTGAATGGTTCGAGGTGCTACTCCAGAAGCCATTTAAAGATTTTGGAGTCTGTCTCTATTGCGGTGCGGAAACCTTTGTGGCAGCAGAAAGAAACATCTAACGCATTGTTTCTCTTTGGGGAACTGTGAATCTTTTCTCTCCCCCCTCGCTGTGTTATTATCTTAATCGTTTTTTTAAACGTTAATAAACTTTATTTTAGTGTCCCCGTAATTTTTAGCACATTCAATAGTTCCCCATCAGAACTCTTTACTTTCGACATGGTATTATTTTTACGCTATCGATTTTCTCCTGATGAGATGATAGCTGAAAGAGCTCTCGAGAGATTTCCGCCCATTATATTTAAAACTTTATTTAAATTCTGTACCTCTAAACATTTATTTAAATATATATATATATATATATATATATATATATATATATATATATTAGTGGCCATTTTATAAGTTCCAAATCTCAATGACTATTGATTAGAATTTAACAAATGAAGACTCGTTGGAAAGGTAATGACCTAAATTATGTACTAAGCTATGTGACATTTACCCTTAAGGTCGCACATTTTTTTTTGGGGGGGGGCACTTTTTACAGCCATAAAATGTTTCAATCATAGTCATTTGTTTTCATAGTTTTGCATATGAATTACAAAATATTTGATATTTCCCCCAAACCTCTGGCTTTGATGGGGGGGGGGAGACTAAAACTTGCTGTTATGGTTTCAAATAATCTGAAATAACAAGGGGAGACTTGATTCTAAATACTTCTCATATGTTATATCTTCTCTCTTTTGGGAATAGAGTACGATTATGAATAATCTCCAGTATCAAATAATCCTTAGACACTGTGAAATTTACTTTATCTATGAAAACCAAAGAGGAAGATATAACATATGAGATATATTTGGAATCAAATCTGCCTTTGCTGTTATTTCAGATCATTTGAAACCATAGCAGGAAGTTTTAGTCTTTCCTCCATCAAGGTCAGAAGTTTTGGGGAAATATATATGTGAAAATATGTTTATTCAATTATATTTCACCTTTTATTTATACCAATCCTTTAATTTATGAAACTCGATTTTGCCCTTACCTCATGGGAAGAAAAAGCGCTTATCAATTTTAAAAGAAAAATGAATGCATATGGGCATGATTATAAAATCCGACAATTGGGAGAGAAGTTGCAATTATTTTTCTCCACCCCCCCTTTTATTACGCCATCTTTTATTCTAATCATGCTCATATGCATTTATTTTCTTTTAAAATTGATAAGTGCTTTTTTTTTCTGATGAGTTAAGGGCGATATAAATTCATTAATTGATATAATAATTATAGATAATAATCATATATATATATGTGGAAATATGTTTATTCAATTATATTTCACCTTTTATTTATACCAATCCTTTAATTTATGAAACTCGATGTAATTACAGAGCATATAACAAATAAATGACAAAAGTCTATATTCCAAATTTCAAGATGTTGACCATCTTACCATTTATTCCTTTAAGTATGTTGACATGCACAATTCTTGACAGCGCCTGTTTCGTAGTGCAGAATCATTCATTTAATTATTATATCAATCAATGAATTTATTTTACCCTTAACTCATCAGAAGAAAAAGCACTTACCAATTTTAAAAGAAAAATAAATGCATATAGGCATGATTACAAAATCCGAAAATTGGGAGAGAAGTTGTAATTATTATTTTTTTTTATCCTTTTATTACGCCATCTTATTTTTTTTATCATGCTCATGATCAAATAGGTAACGGAAGACCTTTCTAAATAATAACGTTGTTAGATAGAAAAACCATTTTTAACATGGGGAGAGGCAATCGGATGTGAAGTGGAGACAGTAACCGTAAAGTATGCTCTTATGTTAGCGTGCTGAAATAACGTTAGCCATTCTTAACATGGAGAGGGGAGAGGGGAGAGTGTTTTATAACTATTCTGTACTTCAACCTAACAATTTAACCCGAATTTAACTTGAAAATACGATTTAAAAATAGCACGGTAACAAATGCATAAGTACCGAATTTTTAACTATTTGAGATATTTTAAGTAGAACAGTAAATGTGGTATTGTGGTGATTGCTACAATGAAGCCTATTACAAATGATGAGAGAATGAAAGGGACAATGATTGGACGAATGGGCCAAAATGCGTTTGGTTAGATTAGACAGAAGATGGTCAGCCCCCCCCCCCCGTTTCTACTTTTGATGTTCGATCACTCAGGCAGACCCTATTCGGAAGAAAGATTCAGATTATTTTCTGTTGCGTCCTCACTCGTGCACGTGCACCGACTGGGATATATAGGTTGTTTTGTTCCTCGTCTAAAATGCTCTCTTTAGGGAACTATACACATAAAAAAAAGGAAAGGTAATACGAAGATCCTAATGTAACTCAAGTTTTATTTTAAACGCAACGGGGAATAAACACACACACACACACACACACTTTATTTGTTTTACATAAGCATTAACATATCGCTACACATTCATGAGCATGTTTCGGTAAGCCAGTTACCAGTAACTCTTCAGGCGATACTGCTTACACAAAAGTTCAGTCAGTAGCCTTAAAGTAGATTACTGATTTAACTTTTGCATAAACAATATCGTCTGAAGAGGTATCTAGTTACTTGTAACTGACTGACCGAAACATGCTCATGAATGTGTAGCGTCAGCGACATATTAATGCTTATGTAAAACAAATAAAAAAAGACATCTTGCCCTGCTTCGGTATCAAGCACTCTTGCATTAACCTCGTTAAAACTTCATTGGTTACTTCTGCTTCACTAGGTGTGTCAGAAATTTCGTGAAAAATAGTGAATAATTCCACCACGTCTTTCCAAGCTTAGAACTCCTCGAAAAATGTAATTCAAGCCCTAATTTTTCTTTTCAATTAAAGGAGCAAGGACTAAGGTTTCATTAAAAAAACAAAAAACAAACAAACAACGCGGTTTTTTTAAAAAGTTTTTAAACTTCGGACTTTACAGGTACATTTCTAAAAAATACTACTTTTTTTTGTTTTAAATTTGAATACATTATTTATTGACCTTTTCTCTTCAATTTGTGATATATAACACTTTGGGGAGTAAATTAATTATTTACTTTTAAATAGACATTTTTAAATGGGAGGCGTGAATTATTCGACCCCCTGTCTTTCCAAGCTTATAACTACTCGAAAAAATGTAATTCAAGCCCTAATTTTTTTTTTTTCAAATAAAGGAGCAAGGACCAAGGTTTCATTAAAAAAAACAAAAAAAAACAACGTGGTTTAAAAAAAAAAAAAGGTTTAAACTTCGAACTTTACAGGTAAATTTCTAAAAAACGCTACTTTTTTTGTTTTTAATTTGAATATATTATTTGACCTTTTCTCTTCAATTTGTGATATATAACACTTTAGTGAGTAAATTAATTATTTACTTTTTATTAGACACTTGAAAATAGGGGGGGAGCGTGAATTAAAAAAAAACGTTTGTCTAAAATATTATATTCGGTTTATTGGAAAGAGCATAAAATTTCACATTCACCCTGAAAATATCGTAAAAATAGAATCAATAGAAAAATTTTGATAGATTTTTAAAGTTTAAAAATTGAAAAATATTGAGTTCGTAAAATTCATTACTGTTTTTTAAAAAATAAAAATATTTCTATTACTTTTAAAACAACTTTAATAGTTTATTTTGGAATCCATAAAGAAAATAAACAACCGACTTTTAAGAGAAATTACGAGTTTTTTTTTATATTTTATTCGCAGTTTCGTGTTAGGGGTGTCAAAAATTCCTACAAAAATTCTGATACACCTACTGCTTCACCTCTCGAAAATATTAATCTGGAATTTATATATGTATATATAAGGAGAGAACTTGAATGTCTACCAGATATTGTCCTCAATTGTCTAAGGTCTCTCTGTACAGAGGTTTGCCAGGACAACCTGGCATGAGGATACTTTTACGGTACCTTGACCAAATCACACAGTATTCGCGGACGAAATAAGATCTCATCAGTATGGCTAACCTACACGGTCTTTTATGAGCAATGGTGCATCTTTAAGTGATGTTGCCTATAGATACAGCAAGAAGCTGGAAAATCCACCGGACTAGATGAATTCTTGTCCTGGAATCCAGTAAGACTACGAGTAAGACTACGAGTAAGACTACGAGTAAGACTACAATAAAGATCTGCTATAATATATTTAACTGATCAATTGAGAGAGAAAATTAATAATATTAACTTCTTTGCTATCTCGGTATTTGATAGATTAAGGAGATTTTATGGAATATTCGAATATATATGTATCTGATGCAGAGATCAAGTGTGAAGGGGCTTCTTGATTTTTGAGAAGTTCAACCGGAGTAAAATGGGGTGGGGGTGGGGGGATAAAAAATAGTTTATTTCTGCTGTAATTGTAATGAAAAATCCTCGCATTTTCTATACCGCAAGATATTTTAGTTTATAAAAAAAAAAAAAAAAAAAAAAAAAAATTCAAATTTCGCGTGGTATCCATTTCTGATCTACATAATTTTTTTTTCTGTCCTCGATAATTGACGGGGAAATCCTTGTGAACTAAGACTGACACATTCGTATTATTTAAATTCTTCGGACTACTGTTCTCATCTTGAGTGTTATTTTAATGTTTCGATCGATGTAACCGCCGAGCTTTTTCAGTCGAATTGGAGAATTTCCGTGAAAAATCTGCACGAAATTTCTGACGGAATCCTTTATTTAATCCACAGGGGTATCATGTTCTCATTCCGTCATCCATGACGGACTGGGTACAAGTCCTAAGTAATTCGTAATTGTATTAGGTCAGCAACTAAGTTCTTGCCGCCCAAGTTTAACGAGGATGCAGCTTGGTTGGATGAATTTTTTCGAGTCAAAATCAAATGATTTTCTATCAAAATATTTGGAGAAACTTGTTGAACGCTGGGAAAAAGTTGTGAATACATTAAATAGTTCTTTGTTCTTATTTTACTTTAAAAAAAAAATGTAGATTTCAAAAAACGGCAAGAACTTAGTCGCCAACCGAATATTTAGAGTGTAGCCCGCACTAAGGATTGAACCTTCAATCTCCAGAAGAGTGTAATTTACTGATAATACTCATCTAAAAAAAAAAAAAAAAAAAATTAAAAAACATAAAACTAACAAAAATTTAATTTTCGTCTCAATCAAAAATGCCTCTTTTAGGGAGCTGGATTTTCATCCACAACCGACCCGGCGTTAAATTTTGCCCTCATGGAGAACCAATAAGGACTCAGTCTCCATGTATCAAAGAGGCACTCGGAACTTTTGTATCGCACAAGTTTAAAATAATATTTAATGTTTGGTGAGGGTTTGTTTTACAATCCAAAGAAGTACGAAAAAGTGGTAAAAAATTCAAACATAACAAATAAATGTTATCAAAGGCAAAATACCCACCTATCGGAAAAAGTTTTTACTCACTTTAAAACGTTTATTTGGTTCGCAAAACAAATAGTGTTGAGCATTAGGTAAAAACAAAAAAAAATGACCGTGAATTCAGACTTATATAGTTGAAGTCTTGAAAATGACTTAAAAATAAAAGAAAATACTGTTAGAAACCCATCCAATATATGTCACGGTAACATTTATTGAGATTTCCAACAGTATTTTGTATATATTTTTTTTTTAATCATTATCAAAACTTTAAATATTTAGATGCCAATTCGCGACCATTTTTCTTGTTCTCATATAACGTTCGACACTATATGTTTATCGAACCGAATACACGCTTTAAAATGAGTAAAACCACTAAAAGCACTTTTCCAGATAGGTAGAAGAGTAACTGGGTTTGTATTACTGTACACATATTCGAAAAAGTTGTCAAAAAAAACAAAAAACAAATATATAACAAATAAATGTTATCAAAGGCAAGATAAGTTACTTTTCTACCAAACTGGATACATTTTTTGTGTTTTTATTCAATGTAACATGTTTATTCAGCTCGAAAAACAGTGTTTACCGATGTATTGGAAAATTCAAAATGGCACCCGCCCGACTCTCTCTTTAACATGGTAAGTTTGGGAAAAGGTGTTATCAATAATAAACTAGACAAAATACAATTAAAAACACACCGAATATATATCACCTTATGTCACGGTAACATATATTGAACGAATTTCTAACAGTATTTTGTCTAGTTTATTATTTATAACACCTTTTCCTGAACTTACCGTGTTAAAGAGAGAGTCGGGCGCCATTTTGAATTTTCCAATACATCGGCAAACACTGTATGCTTTTCGAGCTGAATAAACATGTTACATTGAATAAAAACACGAAAAATATATCCAGTTTGGTAGAAAAGTAACTTATCTTGCCTTTGATAACATTTATTTGTTATATATTTGTTTTTTTGACAACTTTTTCGAATCTGTGTACAGTAATACAAACCCGAGTAACTTATCTGGCCTTTGATAACATTTGTTTTATAGATATTTGAATTTTTGACCACTTTTTGGAATCTCTGGATTGTAGAAACAAGTCCAAAACATTTATTATCTGTTAATTTAAATTTTTCTTTCAATTGGATTCTTTTCGTACATAACATCCGCGAGATTTTAAAGTACCACTACTGCAACCAACAACCACTATTGACACAAAAACAAACACTGAAGACACATGGCCGAGTAGTAGTTCTATATTGTACAGTCAAAAAATCGCCAACTAGCGTATTTTATTACTTACGTTTAAAATAAGTAGGAATATTTACACGGATTAAAGTAGAGTTAAAAGTTTACCGTTCATTGTCAGTAAAAATCCTGTTTTTTAAATTTTTTTTTTAATTCTTTCTCCCATTCATTCAGAAAATTAGTCATTCGTTCATTCATTCATTCATTTGTATATCGGAAGGCAAAACAACAGCTGTATCGTCGTTGTTTGTCTGACCCCAATGACACGTCCCCCCCCCCTTTTTTAAATTTATTTTCTCTGAGAGATTATTAATAATAATGGTTAAAAATCAAATTCCGTCCTTCTTTGTTGATATTCTTCGTCAGCTGATCTGATATATATATATAAATGCTCTGAAAAAGTCACTTCTCATTAATGTTTACCAGTTTTAAAATATTCTGTTATTCTGAAAACATCCAAGTTCGTTTGCATATACATGTATATAAAAAAACAAACAAACAAAACTGATAAACATTTATCGGAAGTGAATTTTCTGGGCATTCATAGATTTCAGATCAGCTGACGAAGAATGTCAACGAAGAAGGATGGAACTTGGTTTTAACCATAACAACAGCATTAATAATAATTTAGGAGTGGGAGGTGGTTTGGTTGTTTTATGTAATCATTCCAGGCTCCAAAGAGTTTTTGTTTGTTTGTTTTTGTCTCCGTATTTTCGGGCGGTTAAAAATATTAAGGTTTGAATATTTGAACGATTCTATAAAATATTTCCTCCAAATTATGACTTACCGTTTTTGCTATTCATCCTTTTCTTCTTTTCTCTTCCGTATTTTTTACGCTGCAGAGTGTTGTTGCGTGTTAAAAGCAGTTAATAAGTAAATAAATAAATAAATAAATGTTTACTGTTTATTTATCCAGTATCCATCATGTTCATTTTAAAAGTGCAAACATTCATTTTTTAAATTTTGTCAGTACTTTTTTCGTTTGTATTTTTCTTTTTGAAAAGCTAAAACAAAATTTATCGAAAAAAAAAAATAAAGAATTTATAAACCATATATATATTTACCAAATAATCGTTTTTTTTCTTTCCTGTTTTTGAATAAAAAAAATAAAAATTAATCGCAAGAATCAGTTTTTTTTTCTTTCTTTTTTTTTTAAGTCTTAAACTCTAAAGACGTTGAATTGAATAAAAAAAAAAAAAGGGGGCAGTTCCTACGAAATACCGTTTTCTTTTTAAGACTGAAAATGTTGACCGTTGTTTCACATGTAATGTATTGTACAAACCGATTCCTTCCTACTTATCCTTGTTATTCCGACGGTCACTAAGTGAAAATCCGAAAAGTGAGAGATTCTTCCCACCTAAGAAACGGTGGAGTCGCTACGACAACGACGCATCACAGCGCCAATTGTTATTTGTTACTAGGCCGTTACTCCCTCGCTATTTGCCTTCTTAACTTCCCCACTCCGACCCTCTCTCTCTAATACGCTTTAAAAATGCTCCTCCCCATCAATATACCTTCTTCGGGTTTCCCCGTCTTCATTTCTCTTAAAAGTTCGTCTGCACTACCTCCCCTCTCTATTTATCCACGTTTCATCCTCCACCCCGCGCACCTGCCGTCTACGCATCATTTCTCTCTCTCTCTCTCTCTCTCTCTCTCTCTCTCTCTCTTTCTCTGTCTTATTAATTCCGTCTGTGACTCGCGTTCTGTTAACCACTATTTTTACTACTATTTCGATTTTTTTCGCCTTCACCCCCACCTCTTCTCCCCAATCGCTCTTGTTCTCTTCCCTCTCATTTTTCCTCTTCATTCTTGCTATCCATTTCCTTTTTCTCTTCAGTATCGAATCTCCCCCCCCCCCACCGCATTAACAGACATTTCCTGCATTCCCGACTTTCAGCCCAGGATCAAAATGTAGTAACTGTACTCGGTTACAGAAGAAAAAAAAAATCCGTTCTGACTGGAGGGATTTTTTTGTTATCTTTTGTCTAATTCTTTTGGAGAGCTGGATGTCATCCATATTAAATGCCGACCATCTGTCTAAAATTGCCCTCGTGGGGAGACAGGTAAATAAGGATTCACTCTACGTTTTTACTTCTCTCTCTCTCTATCTCTGTCTCCCCCCCCTCTCATTGACCAATTACTTACATTTCGATTTTATTTTCTCTATTGGCATTATCTTTCCCTATTTCCCCCCACTCTCTCTTTCTTTTTCACTTATCCTTTCTCCTCTTTCTATTCCTTTCTTTATTCTGATTCTATTTCTTTTTTTTTTTATTCACCTAGTCTCTATTTTGTTCTGCATTTGTCCAGTCTCTATTCCTTTTTTATTCTCTCTCTCTCTTTCACCCTCTCTCTCTCTCTCACCCCCTCTCTCTCTCTTTCTCTCTCTCTACTTTTTCTTGATTCCCTGTCTTTGTTTTATATTCGCCACATATCACTAGTTCTCGTTTATTCTCTCCGTCAGTTTTGTCTTCTATATTCTCTCTAACTCTATTTTTTCATTGATTCCCTCTGTTTATAATTTTGCAGTACAGGGTGGAACGATAAATTTTGTTGCCCTAAAGAAAACAACACTACAGCTTTATTTTAAAACGTTCGTTGAAAAAAATCAATTCAGGTAACTTGATTATGTTGTAAAGCTGACATCTATTCAATGTAGCCACCTTCAGCCTCATTCACTGCCTCGATACGGGTCTGGAACTGGGGGCACTAGCTGAGCTGAGCTCCCACCGGTGCTTGTAGAAAAGGCATGCCCGGCAGGCCTTTTCTACAAGCACCGGTGGGAGCTCAGCAAATACTCGGCAGATAGCGGCGATCAGGCTTAGTTTTGGTATTGTGGGAGGTAATGTTGACCAAATGAAGTAGTCCAGTGAGTTCAGGTCGGGGGAAGAGGTGGGCCAGTGAAAGAAAGGTACAAAGTCGTAGCACTCCTTTTAAAGCCAAGCCTGGATCACTTTGTACTTATGGGCCGGTGCCGAGTCCTGCTGCCACACCCAGGGTCTGCCAGCAGCCACCTGAATTGCACCAGGGGATCACCAGTCACCACACTCTTCGGCACGTCCAGGTACATTTTGGTGTTGACTTTCAAGCCGACTTCGAAGATACAAGTAGGCATGATGTGACCATCACTTGAAACAACACCAAATATTATAACCGTGGCTGAAACTTTGTTTTCATCACCCGGGATACGTCCCTGTTATTTGTGGCAATCAAGTGATGCCTCTTGAGGGTGCTGAAAATGGTCCTCTGTTGTCATAACTTGAATCGGTAGAAAGCATGAGTTGTACAGTGACGCATCCTCAATCTCACTTGTTGAACATTGGGTCACTTTCAGACATGATAGAAGGCTCCTCTCGCTAACTGGCCAACTAGTAGATAGTCTGCAAAAAAAAAAAAAATAAAATAAATAAATAAATATATAAAAAAAAACAAACAAACAAACAAACAAAAAACAAAACAAAGAGAAAACCGGTTTTCATCAAACAAACAAAAATGGAATCATATCATCTTTTCTATGGCGATGATTTTATCGTTCCACCCTTTATTTTAAATTTCTATATTTCCCCCCCCCCCCTATTTTCTTTGGCTCTATTTCATAATTTATTTATTCCTATCTGGATTCCTCTCTCTATTCTCTTTGTCTTCATTCTTTTCTTCTCACCATCTCTTTCCTTCTTTATTCTTTCTGTCTCTTAATTTATTTCTTCATCACTATTTCTTTCTTTATAAGCAGCATATCTATTTTTCTTCACTGTTTTCATTTATTTCTTTATTTTTGTTGCCTTTACTTCTATATATTAGTGTTGGGGCGATCCATCGGAATTGGGAATCGGAAAAAAATCAGAATTTTGGGGGGTATTGGAATCGGTATCAGAGTTGGAAAAATTTGTGCCTGTATTCCAATGCAGAAAACGATTCCTTTCATTTTGACCGTAATGAAAGGAAAATAAAGAAGAAATCAATTTGCCTTTTCACTGGCTATTTAGAAATAGGTCACAACATGCTGAAAATAAAAATCAGCCCCACCAAGAAGATAAAAATTTGAATGTAAATGCTATATATTTGTCCAGTAAATAAAACAATATTGCAAAACAAAACTATTTCTTATATCGTTGAATTAAAAAATGATGACAAATAACAGTCAATTATAAAATGTTCTTTTTAAAAACCGATATGCAAATTAGTTAACCTTGCGATTAATATCAGATATACATGAGCAGGTTACAGTCACGATTGTCTGCTTTTTTTGATTTTCGGTTTCTGCTCTACAAACAAGACGATGGTGAGAAGCAAGATATGATCCCTTTTGATTACTGATTATCTAGCAGTGTCAGAAACTGACATTAAAAATGCGTGATAAAAATTTGAATAATTCAACCTCCTATCTTTCCAAGCTTATAACTACTTGAAAAATGTAATTCAACCCCTAATTTTTTTTCAAGACCAAATTTTAAAAAAATAACAGGTTTAATAGCAAATCATGCAATATTTGTTTTTTTTAAATCGGTTTTCTTTAAAAAAAGATTTGAAGAAAATCAACGAAATTTTACTTACTTCGATTATAAAATATATATATCAATTCCAAAAAATCACTTACCTATAAAAATACTATTCAATGAATACTTCCATTCTTCATTGTTAAGAATTTATCCATATTTATATTTTAAATTCCATGTATTTTTTGTATAAAAGAATTTTTTTAAACAACTATTTGAAAAGGCCGCCATTACATAAACATTTTTACGGTGTTAGCGAAATGCTGAAAGCAGTGTTTGTTCTTGTTTTGAACTAGGGATGGGCAGAAGGACGTAAAAACCACACGTTCGCGTTAGTCGTCTAACCTTGTGCGCGAAGAAATATGTGTCCTCATATACCAAAAATAGTCACATTTTACTTATAAGCTTTTGCCTTAAAAAAAAACAGACGATTAATTTTTTTTTTCTTTTCTCAAAGGAATACATGAATTTTTGATTTAATATATTTTATTTCTTCTTTATCGAGTGATTTTTTTTTAAACATCTAAAAAAGTAAACATTGAATGAAATAGAAAAATTGTCGTAAGCGTCCGATATTTGCTTGACAATCTAAGCATAACATAAGCTTCCACTTAAAAAAAATCCACGTGGTTTAAAAAGAAAATCCACGTGGTAAATATTTAAAAAAAAAACACTTATTTTTTTTTGTTTGTTTTAAATTAGAATATTTTATATATTAATCTTTTATCTTCAATTTGTGATATATAGAACTTTGGTGAGTAAATTAATTATTTAAATTTTGATAGACATTTCAAAATGGACAGGGGTGAATTAAAAAAAACGTTTGTATAATATATTATGTTTGGTTTATTGGAAAGAGCATAAAATTTCACACTGACCCTGAAAATATCGTAAAAATTGAACCAATAGAAAAATTTTGATAGATTTTTAAAGTTTAAAAATTGAAAAATATTTAACTCGTAAAATTCAATTGGTTTCATTACGTAAAAAAATGGCTGCATGAAGGCGCGCCGGCATTTTGTAAACACTGTTTTTTTTTAAACTAAAACTAATATTTCTATTATTTTTTAAACAACTTTAATAGTTTATTTTGGAAGTATATTCCATAAAGAAAATAGACAACCCACTTTAAAAAGAGAAATTACGAGGTTTTTTTTGTATATTTTATTCGCAGTTTCGTGTTAGGGGTGTCAAAAAATGCCCCCAAATTCTGATACACCTAATGATTATCTTCCTCTCAGATAACATGGAAGCGCTCTCCTCTTTCCCATGTTTAAAACAGCTTACTTGTGCGATTGACCATGGCTAATTATCCAGCGGAATGGGCAGTAAAAACCGGAAGTCAAAAAGAGCAGACAATCTTGACCGTAAGCCATAAGCAGTGTGTGTCTATAGTTTAAAATTGAATTAACTTGAAATAGAGCGTTTTGACTATATCGGGGCTAATTTTCACATAAACTATTAGACCTTCTTCTCTAATAATCTGTCACAAAAGAACTAGAAAGAAAAAACAAAACAAAAAAAAAAACAAGGCTCTTCTATAAATAACAAATCATACATAAGAAATTGAGATGCACTGACATGATTAAACAATGACATCAAACGTTGACTTAATCCATACACAGATATTGGCCGCTCCTTCCCTCACCCAAAAGCTTGTATTTTGTTGATGGTAATCCCTATATGTTTCAGTACTGGTACAACTTTTAAACCAGACAAACCCAGATTTTATTTATCTATTTTATTTATTTATTTATTTATTTATTATTATTATTATTATTATTTTTTTTTTTTTTTTTTTTTGCATCTTCCAGGCATTTACATAAACAGATAGAAACTGTCGAATCGCTTAACCAATAATAAAATTTAAGAAGCAGATAAGCACTCTAGGTTTTTTGAGGATATGACCCCACAAAGAAGGGCGATTTTTTGATAACAGTACCGTACAGGAACATAGAAACCTTGCCGCTCACGTTCGTTGTAATTCCAAAAGTCAGGATCAACTTGTTGAATTCGAAGTTAGGCTTACTAAGCCTGTCGAAATTGATAGAAGCGGATGTAACATCACATGGCCCAAAGGGGAGTGGGTGACAGAAGCCGGTAATTTGTTGGGAGCACTACACATGTGACTACGTTATTTTAAAATACTCTGATAGGATATAATTAAATAGTGATTATCAGCTTCTTTTTCTCTATCTCCTCTATTTCTATCCCACTATTTAGTAATTTGAAACAAAGATCAAGTAAAACAAATCTCCTCTATAGTCTAATAATTTTGTCTTAACTTAGTCTTTTTCATGGAACTCAAGAATTTATTTTCAGACTAATATGGTTACCCCGGAGTAAAGATGTACCATATTTTTATTAAAACTCCTATCTTTTTATTCCCTCTATCCATCTCTCTATATTTCTCTCTTTCCCTCTTCCCCAGTTTCCTCTTACTTCTACCAACCCCTATTTCCTCTATGCTCAGAGCATGTCTCTCTCTCTCTCTCTCTCTCTCTTTATATGTGTATATATATATATATATATATATATATATATATACACGCATTTAGACAACACATTTTTATATATTTCTCGAAGAATGAGTTGGCATAAGAGAATTAACTTCTTGATTAAAAATTAGAGTTATTTACCTTAAGGTAATACATAATCTGTCTACAAAACAGACTTCCCTAAGCAAATCTGTGCCAATTTAGGGTCAAAGAATGAATATTTTTTCTAAATCTTAGATATTATTCAAACGATGAATGCCGATAAAAAAATACCAAATTTGCGGGTATTTGTTTTGTCGTTTTTGAGTTTTAACTTGCCACACAAACATACACACTGCCCTTTATATTAAAGACTAGCCTGGGTGCCCGGCGTTGCCTTGGTTTTTTGGAGGTGTGTGTTGGACAAAAAAAAAAGTGGTAGTAGGCAGGCTTGAACCCATATCGTGAAGGAGGAAAAGAACGTGAAAAAAAAACGTAACGTCTTTGCTGTTGCGCCTATCGCCAAACCGGAAGTGATGTAGGTTTAAATTAAGGCTAGTCAACCGAAAAGATGGGATGACTTTCGAAAATATCTGCGAAAAAAGCGACGCCCTCTCTGTAGAAAAGTGCCCAGTTAAGGGTGAAGGAATTGATATTTTTGGCCAATTTTGTGATATTTGTTATCCGAAGGGTAGAGCTTCAAAATGATACTGATCTTGTGAAAATCTGTCGCCTCTGTTGAAAGTTTTAGGCAGATATACATACATACATAATACATACATACATACATACATACATACATACATACATACATACATATATTTAAACAGACAGGTGACATTTATATTATGGATGGCATTTCCTCAGTCAGGACGAACTACAGAAAGGGTACATATAAGAACGCACAGTGAACAAGGTAAGATTATAATTATATAAATTTTCATTCATGTATGGCATAAGGTTGAAACGTAACACAGATTCTTAGGAATTTTGCCTTGTAGCATACTCACTTCAAAACTAGGACTACTTAAAAAAGTAAACAAGCATTGGAAAGTGTAATAAACTGATACATGTGTATAAAAATAATGTTATAAAAAGTATTTTCCACATACAATTAGAGTAAGCAGAAAAGCGGAAAATTTCATCAAAGGTTCGAAGATTAGAATTAGCGTTACATGTCAAAATATGACGTCATGGACAAGAAGTTGAGAGATATGTAGCGGGTAAACTGATAAAATCTTTCTCTTTTTTCTAAACAATGTAGAGACTAATCGTATCTGGCACAGTTGCTTTCTCTCACAATAAAGTAGTGTTGTGGTAGGGGAACTCAACAGGGTATTAATGATACATTAGTATAGAGAAATAAAAACTCCAAAATTATCCTTTTTCTCATCATGACAGAACAAGTTTAGTGCGGATATGCTGTGCAGGAGAAAATTATTTATGATTAGCCTGGGTGCCCGGCGTTGCTCGGGTGTTTGGAGGTGTGTGTTGAAAAAAAAAAAAAAGTGGTAGTAGGCCGGCAGGCCCGAACCCGTGACGCGAAGACTGAAAAGAAAGTGAAAGAAAATCTGATGTCTTACCTCTACTCAATGACGCGACCGGAAGTTCGGCATGTTAGAATTAAGCAAAGTCAATCCAACTGATACGATGACTTGCAAAAATGGCTTGCAAAAATAGACCCCTCCTTGTAGAAAAGTGCTCAGTTGAGGGTGAAGGAATTAATGGTTTTGGCAAATTTTTCGATATTTGCCGTACGAGACGCCAAGCTTCAAAATGATACCGATTTTGTGAAAATCCGTCGTCTCTGTTGAAAGTTTTTGCGAGACATACAAACATATATACATTTAAACAGACAGGTGAAATTTGTATTATAGATAATGAGCTGTAATAGAAAGAAAAAGAAAGAAAAACAAAAAACAAGAACATGCTTAAAATATTTTCATTCACTCCGTGAATTTTAATGATATGAATAGTATATTCAAACTGTGACAGCTAGATGGAAAGAACTTTTTATGAAAATGTATGGAAACATCTAAAAATTATATTTTTCACAGACAGCATCTTATCAAAATGCTTGAACGAATATATAAAAAAAATGCTTATATTTTGATCTTCTTTCTTTTTATCTCTCTCCCTCTCTCTGTCTCTCTCTCTCTCTCTCTGTCTCTCTCTGTCTCTCTCTCTCTCTCTCTCTCTCTCTGTCTCTCTCTCTTTGTTTTTTGTTTTTCTTGTTCAGAATTTCCTCTATATTAAAAAAAAAAAAATGAAACATCTTTATCATATATGTACCCGTGACGGAGTGTAATATCAGATTCCTAAAATCACGTAAATTGATCAAGCAGTTTTATTTTGAACTAAGAAAATCAAATTTCGTGAGTAACACAAAGGCGACTGACTGTATTGTCGTCTTGTATGGCCATCTTGAAAGCAATCTCAAGACACAAAGGCGATTACTTAACAATAATCCAAACTTGCGTCATTTTTGTTGCAATTACGAATTTCCTATTATTCACTTAAAAATGATTTTCTTTATAAAAAAATATAAAACTACTTGATCAATTTACGTGATTGTTAGAATATGATATTTTTGTTTCGTCGCGGGAATATGATATTTTTGTTTCGTCATACAGATATTTCCTCTTTTTTTTTAATATAGGGAGAATTCTGGAAAAGAATCCCCTTTTTATTCTCAAAACCAATTACAAAATGTATATAATTTATTCATCTCCAAAATTCTCGGTCAAATGAAAATGTTTACAAGAGCGAAAGTCGATCAGATATTTATGCCGCCAATAAGCGTAAACTAAACATCGATAATGTCATTGAGAGAGGGAACTACCTTCTTTTGGTGAATGGGAAGGCAAAATAGGTCAGGTTGCTCGATTCACTCTTTGAGTGAAATAGAGAGAATTATTGTAGTGACCTCTCTGTAGAAGCAGTACCACTGATTGGCGGGGAGGGGGGATGTTCAGTCATAACAGTAGTTTCACCGTCGCACCCCTTCTACCTTCTCCCTCTCAGGTCTGCACGCATTCATTCACTGTCTGTCTCAACATACTACCGACTAGGAAATGACGTGCATACTTTTCTGTAAATTTCAAAGACATTAGCCAGGCAGAGGAAGGGGGTGGGGTAGGTTTAAAAACGCATACAACCAAACACAATATACAACCTGAAGAAAAACTAGAATCTTAGGAAGATCTCCATCATTCCATTAATTACAGGAGCGACCGGACTCATGGAAAAAGGTTTCAAAAACTAATCGGTGAATATACCCGGTGAACTAAGTGCAAGAGAAATACAAACAATTGCACTAAAAGTGGACGGCTAAAATCTTAAAAAAAAAAAAAAGATCTCTCGGTTTAAATGTATGAAATAGGAAGTGAATGTCTGGCATCCAGTAGGATGCCCCCTCCTCAGCAAAAACAAAATAAGAGAATTGAAAAAAAAAGGGGGGGGAGATAGTTATATAAATAAGCTATTACTAGCAGAAGTATTCTCTTTCTGGTCGCATACTGTTGCTAACTTAGACGAATGGTGTCATGACAAACGAATATATACTACACTACCCTTTTCCTCAAAGGAGGACTTAATGCCTAGGAGCATGGTCTTATGACGACAAAACAAATACTGCATTACCCCCTCCCCAACAAACAAAGGATGCAATGCATGAAACGATTGTATCATGACCATAGAATAGAATATACACTACCCTCAATAAACGAGGATGTGATGCCTAGGAGGATAATGTCATGACCACAGAACAGATATTACACTACTACTTCCTCAATAACAAAACAATAAAAAAACAAAAAAACAGAAGAGGTAACATTTGAGAGAATGCTATCATGACGAACGATACTGCATATCTACAAAAGAGAAGGTGATGCTTGAGAGGATGGCCTCATGGCAACCGAACAGATACTACACAGCTATCCATTCTGCATTGAGCACTAAAAAACAGTACATTGGTTTGAAATAGTTCAGTAAACTGAATTGAGCATTAAAAGATAGTCACACAAAATACAGGTAAAATATACCTTAAAAAATAAGGTACTTTTGCAATTTACGGACCGTGCTGAAATAATAATAATACCGTTATTATGTAAAGACACGTTGTTTACATGGAGCGAGAGGGAGGCTTTGTTAACTATTCTGTATATTCACCGAACGATTTAATAAACAAAAGATACCGTGAATATTAAATTTAACATGAAAATCCTACTCCCTCCCCCCCAAAATAGCATTATCCATAAACTGCAGAAGTATAAAAAATAATTATTTTAGGTGTTCTAATTAGCCATAATTTGTAATTAATTGAACACGTCGCCCATCCCTCTCTTAGCTGTCTATGTATTTCTCTGGCACACTCTCACTATGTTGATTCAAACACTCTCTGGTATTTCTCACTGTCTTTGTGAGCATATAGAGAAAGAGTGACACTCTCTTTCATACTAATATACATTGTATACTTATACACACCGTAAGCACATATGTAAATTAGATAGCCTCTTTATCTCTATGATATGCACAAAAATAACATAATAGTAACGAGACTTATTAGTTTCTTTTTAGATAATAAGGAAGAATTTCTTAACCGACATATTAGAGTTTATTAATTTTTGAATGAAATCAAAGTGAAACAACTATTGGTAATGGTTGTGACTCAACGGGTCACGGGTAGAAGCCTCCATTCATTCTTGAAAGACGACGAATGCCCCCTGTAAGGGTAGCTCTGCGCCTGTAATTATGAGATAAGGGTTGTGTAATCCCCAATCACACCTCTCCTGAATCGGCACTGCTAGAGTCCAGTGGCAAGGAGAGGTCCAGGATGACTGGAAACAATGCCGAGATAAGCAGAGAGCACATACAGCACCTGAAAGTCCCAACAAATGGTCACCCATTTTAGTACTGACCAGTATCAGCGTTGCTTAACTTCGGTGGTTTAACAGAAACGAGTATGTGAACATGATTATGCCGTGATTATGGTCACGGGTAGCCGAGTGTTATGTATGGGTCAAATAACGTGCATTACAAGAACCCGTGACGTAACAGAATAAGTGCTAGGTAATATTCACTTTTAAGTGACACACTTCTGGAGGTTGAAGATTTAATCTTCCGCGCAGGCGATACTAAGAATACACTTGCGAATTACTTAAAACTTCTACACGGTCATGGCTGTTATCTATGCTGCTATTCCGAATTTGCGTACATATGACGTCATCGGTGGACTGTTTCTCACACGAACAATAATTAAATTAAAAAAAAAAAAAAAAAATCAGTCTTTCTTTAAGCAAAGTCCCCGCCATAGTTTCTGCGGGTCTGTAAGACTAAACAGTAAAAACCTCGTTTCATAAACATATTTTTATTATAAAAGTTCAAATAAGGACTATTTTTATTTTTATTTTCTTTAATTTCAATAAATCGCTTCTTAGTCTGACAGGCCTGCAACAATCGTCAGGGAAGAAAGCCTGATTTTTTGTTTTTATTTAATTATCAAAAAATTTTATTAAAATATTTAATTAAAAAAAAAATTTCAATGTGGATAAAATAGACGTTTCCGTTTGAAATTCTCTGCAAATTCCTGAGTTCGACAAGATAGACCCGAGGAAGCTCGGAGGTTACAACGGACGAAACGCTGTGAGAATAACGTGCAACGTGATGACTGAATAATTCAAATAATACAACACACACCACATTGTATAATTTACACGTGTGTTTGTATAGAGAGAGAGAGAGAGAGAGAGAGAGAGAGAGAGAGAGAGAGAGAGAGACAGACAGACAGACAGACAGACAGACAGACAGGCAAAAATAGACCACGATAGATATATTTTCAGATGTTATAAAATTATTAAAAAATAATTATATATGATTATTATTTAGTAATTATTACTTAATAAACTTGGCTACAAAATGTTTCGGTTTAACAAATCAATTGATTTTAATCCATTGTGTGTATAAGTAATAATTATTGCTCTTTTTTATTTACTAATTAAGAGCCACCCATCAAGACTAAAAGCTACTCGAGGATAACAGTTAATGAGATGGGCAAATTGTCAATTGAATGATGATGAATATTATAAGAGGATTGGAAATAATAAATGGAATGAATAAAATTTGATAAACGAAAAGATATTTCTGCAGTTTACACACTATAAGTGCGACAATTTTTATTTATATATATATACAAAGATGGAATAAAGGTTAGTACATGGTGCCCCCCTCCTGCTTAAAAAAAAGCCATCCATGTAAAGTCTTTAAGAATAGGGAAATTTCTTTAATATTTCAGATTAATAATAAACAATGCTTGCAAAGAAGGTAAATGTAAAGTAAAGGAGATGTTGTAGTTTACTTAAAACATTGTGCAAATAAATAAATTAGAATTACATTGAAGTGAAACATTGTGATAATATCATTATTTCTGGCAAAATATTATGAATATATTTTGCCCCCCCCCCCACAAAAAAAAAAAAAAAAACGAGGATGGACCTGTAAATTCACCCTTGTCTGCACTTTTCACAATAATTTTGCCTTGGATTTTTTCTTTTGAAATTTTGCACAAACATTAAACATGATACGAGTAAAAAAGTAATGGAACAGATTTTCTGGGAAAATTCCGGTTGCCCCCTAGAGGTGCCTTTCGGATTAAAATGGCGAAAATTGACACTTTTGTGCTTATTAAAAAAAAATTGATGCCTTGGATTTTTATAACCTTTTCTGAAAAGTTGTAACTAACTGCTTTATATATAATTTTGTTTGTCTATACTTTGCGATAAATCTTGGATGAACCTCAGGGGCTGTTTCAGAGCTAATAAAAGCACTCCATTTTTGAGACTATTTTACCATATTTGTCCAAAATTTTCTGTGTATGTCTATTTAGTAGTTTTGCATGGTGCTGAACTCAAATTTACATATGCTAAGGCCTAAAACTGCACCGTTTGTTAATTTTCACCAGGATTTTACGTCCCCTGGGGACATATGGGGATAAGTGGGAGGGGGGGCTGAACTTAGTCATTTTTTTAAGCCTCGTTCACTGTGCATTCACGGGGAACCATGCATGCTTCACTTGTTTTTATTGAAATCGCCCCAGACCAGGCATGGAGCGAGTTGATGTAAGGAGATAACAAAAAAAAAAAAAAAAAATAGATGATTATTTGAAAGATAGGTGATGCCCAATGTACATTAGTCTTGAAAAGACAAAACATTGTAGGTAGAAGGAAAACAGTCAGTGGGAAAAGAGTTCCACAACCCTGCAGTTCTTGGAAAGAAGCTTCTGGCATAGGGGAATGTATTACAATGATGTATCAAAGTTGAATTAGCAGAGACCACTAGACCAACGAATCAAACGAGCAGAAACAAAGGAAGCAAGGAATAGATCAGACAATTCTGAAGAATGCATGTTATAACAGTATTAAAAGACTGGGGCTAGCAATGTCACATCTGTATATGTGTGTTTGTGAAAGAGAGAGAGAGAGAGAGAGAGAGAGAGAGAGAGGGGTTGAAGGGGAAAATAGTTGCCTTATTGTCCTCTAGATGTCTCTCTCTTGTCCCTATCCATGTGATTTGGTTTCAAGACACATTTGTACCATTCTCGAAATGTCATAACTACCTTGGAGTAATAATATCTAACTACTCTCAGGTTTGCAATCACGTCTTATGTATCCAGTAGGGTTAATAGGGAGCTTTATGTGTTGTGTATCCTGAACTATTAAATTCCTCACAAATGGCATTTGCTGACTAGGCTTTACAAGGCAATGATTCGTCTCCACTTGGAATATGCATCCCTAGTGTTCACAGGAGTTGGCAGGGTGTTCTCTGATTCTCTTGAGCGTCCACAGTGTCGTGCCATCAGATATATAGTAGATATTCCCTACTGCGACCCTACTCCCTCTGGAGTATATGACCTGCTTGGCTTTACTCTGCTGTCTGCCCATTGGAATGTGACAGTTGCGTCTGTTGCCCACAGATTATTTCATGGTTCCTGTCTCTAGAAGTTTAAACCATGTTTAGTTTCAGAAAAGTTTCAGATGATTCGTTGTTTTAAACAAATCTTGAGAGGTGACTGGTTTGCAGTAGACAGAACAGTTTCCGATGGTTCGTTGTTACACACAAGTCCTGAGAGGTGACTTGTTTGCAGTAGACAGTTCCACAGAGCAAAATATTCTTACCGTGTCGAGACGGGAAAAAAAAACATGTGAAAGTGCTCCAGAAAAGGTTTAATATTTATGAAGCAATTCCGGTTTCTGATTGATTGGTAGCAAAACGTGAATTAATTCGATTCGTCAGTTCCTAGCAGCATCGTTTATAAATAGAATCATCCGACTGTATGGGATCCCCATTACAAATCCAAAATATTGCAACCCTGTCTCACCGCAATGCTTAAATAGCATCCTGTGCTGCTGAAGAGACCAAATCTGCGAGGTTATGCATTCACATTAGACCCACTGCATAATCACACTATTGTTTGCTCAGAGATGTACTGGTGATTTCCTTTTAAATTGTGTTCTGCAGTCCTGAAACTGCAGCCCCAGAACTATGTGAATGAACATGTATCAGTGTCACATTTTCGGAGTTCTGTATTGTCTATTGTGATGTTCCTAAGTTTTATGCATTTCCTAATTAGCTAGTCTCTGTTTATTGCTAACGTTTTTTATGACTATGGTTTAATAAAGGAGAATAAAAAGAGAAGATAGGGTAGGGGCGAATCAAATTACTGATACGCTTCTCCACTTCATCAAGAACCCTCAAATGGAAAGAAATTCACCAGGATGGTCTGATGATAGATTTGTAGAAATAAAGAATAGCCTCAATATCAAAACATAAATGTGAGCTAACACTTCAATAATAATCACTTTCTGCGAGTCTAATGCAACAGACATCCTATAACTTCCGGTTCCCGACAAAAACACACCTCTATTTTCTATTTATTTATTTTTTTTTTTTTGAAGATGAGATTACCTCGAAAATTCAAAGAATATGACACCACCATACCATCCTGATCCGACGTGTTAGGTTGGTAAATAAATAATTAATAATCGAAAAAAATTATTCAAATCTTTCAATATTGTCATTTATTCTGTTTAATTTGTTTTGTATTCAATAGTGTTTTTTTCTTTAAACCAAACTGCGTTATCATGGACTTCAAACACAACGTTTTAATGTAAAGTAGTTTAAATATATCTCGGACATTTCAAGAAAAAAAAAAAAGAAATAGAATTAATGGTGACTGTGCAAAAAAAAAATAAATAAATAAATAAATAAATAAAATAAAAAATAATAATTCAATATCGCTATGGAACCCCTCTCTGCTCAGAGCCAAAACCACCACCGATCGAAAGAAATGATTCATTTAGCAGAGCAAGTGAGATGAGTTAAAAAACGATGAGATGAACTCTCAATTTCTCATGATCGGTGGTTTGTTTCCAAATAATCAACTGGGAATCGCTGATAGGGCAAACGCAGAAGTAGAGTTTCTGTTAATCAGGTCACCAATGTAAGAGACAACGACACAGCCAGAAGAGATAGATGAAGACAAATAGAAAACCATGCCAAACAGTGTTAGGGTCGCCAATTGTTGTCGAGAGGAATGGCATAGTCTTACATTGTCAATATCCATAAAAAAAATAAAAAATAAAAAAACTCATGTACAGGTGGGCGTACAAATGAAGGTCTCAAGGAATAATTTTAAACTAAGGAGACACAAAGTCACCCATTCAATGCCAGGAGAGGAGTGTCAATAACTCCATTGACAATTTTGCACATCGTATCAATGTGTGCTTCCAATGTGGAAGTGCACATTTGAAACACATTATTGTATTTTTTAAAAATGTGTTTTCGTTTGTATTTATATTTTGGGCTTTTGCCAAGCAAAGTCCCTCAATATTTTCCTACGCTCCTATTCTAAATTTGTCATCGGTGGACTATTTCTCACAATAAAAATAAAAAACAAAAAAAAAAACCAGGCTTTCTTCAAGCAAAGTCCTCCCACAGTTGTTACGAGCCTGCCAGACTAAATGGTAAAACCTTTCTCGCTCTGGCATTGATATTAAAAGCCTACTTTTTGTATTAAAAATTTATTAAAAACAAACTTTTTAATATACTTGGTCATGGATATGCAAGCGACTACATGAATGTTAACTCATTTGTATATTGCTTCGAAAAACTATCGTTAATGAATCACTTGTTCATTTTTTATGGTTTCTTTTTAAATGATTGGTTTCATTTCATTATTACGTTGAATTTTATTATTTATTATTTTATGCATAGTTTCTGCATAATTACATATAATTTAAGATAAAAATGTTCTCACACACACACACACACACACACACACACACACATATATATATATATATATATATATATATATATATATATATATATATATAAGTACATAGGTTTAATAAAATATGTTGAGAAACACTTTAGCAAAAGTTAAACATATTTATTATTGGGAAAGGAAACACAAATACAGGTGACAATCCTTAATCCGCAGAGTTTTGAAAAAATACTTTCCTTCTCATCAGAGGGAAAGAATTAGCAAAATGCATAAAGAAATTTTGCCTGTGAAGTATTTAAAGAAACTAAGTATGAAAAGGATCATACTAGCGTGAAAATGAAATGTAGAATAATGAAGCAGATAGAGTGAGGTAAAAATGAAAAATGGTTTCACGTGAGACGTGACTTTGTCAGTATGGTATGTGCATGAAAAGCCTCTATCAAATTCCTCTATTAATATTTAGTCAACATTTGAAATTAGATATATGGAGTATTTGGATCTGTACCACTCTTTCGATTTAGTTTTAAGCCCATAAAAATAGCTGCTAAGGGATAAAAATTTTTTAAATGCAGTTGACGTTGGCAGAGGTAAATCTACAATCTTCTAAGCACGCGTACATATACATTTTTATCTTTAATTCGCTTAGTTTTTAGCCTTTTTTATCAATCTGCTGATAGCTCAAATAGTACCAATGAAGGTTGAAGCGCTAAATAACAACTATAGCTGGAGCATTGAATGTTTTGATCTTGATGCCAGTCGATGGCACTGAAGTCATTCTTTTTAAACTTTTGAAATCATTATTATATATACTAGCATTTCAGCCCAGCATTGTCCCGGTGTTTGGAGGTGTATGTTGAGCAAAATAAATTTTTTTTTTAAAAAGCGGTCAATTTTTTAGACTCTGACTCATATTATGACCCCTTAACATTTATTGTTTGGGGCTCATATCAAGTTATTAAGTTAGATCCATGTCCAAGAAACCTATATCTAAAATTTCAAGTGTTTAGACCAAAAATTGGCGGAGGTGTTTAGTAGAGTTTTCAAAGGTCAAATCGTTGAACTTTGACCCCTTAACAGGCAAATTTCTGGCCGAAAACGGATTACAAAGATTTTCCCAAATCTCAGTATCCTGCATATCAAATTTCGAGTCTGTAGACTTAAAATTGACAGAGTTATTGCGTAGGGAAATGTACACAGACACACAGATACACACAAAGACACGTTCACTTTTATAGATATATAGATTGGGTACAATATAGTAATAAATATGAAATCTGCATAAATTAAAATATCATATTTATGCATATATTACAACTAGGCAACACCGGGTGGCCTGCTAGTCTAAAAGTTATAAAATCATGTATTACTATTCTGTTAAGGATTCGACTCAACCGGAAGTTAAAAAATCAGGTGTTACTGAAAAAAAAAAAAAAACGTGTTCTTTTGATTGTTTCTTATTCTGAGGTGCTTGAAATCAATATGGTCCAGACAGAGATAGAACAAAGACTGTTGGACGTTCATAACTGAATCTCGGTGAACAATTCAGACATAGACTAAAGTTTATTTGCACCAAATATGCTTTAATTGCAGAAATCATTGTGAATCTTATTAATGATTTCACAAGCGCCATTTTTATACGGAACCCTGTTCTTGCCACTCTATATATGCTACATATATTAATATATAGAAAGATGTGATTGCAAGAGTTATGGGTTGGTACAGTAAGTTCAGGGAATTTCTACCATTACTAATCAGGAGAGCGTTATCATTGTTGACTAAGGAAAGGGTCTATCAGGCACGCAGTGTGATGATATATGGAAGTGAAAACTGAGGACATGCGTTGCATGGAGAAAAATGATATGAGAATGATATAATGTGTAACCTAAGTTTTAAAGACAAGCTTAGATCTGATGACCTCAGAGGAAGATTAAATTAGGCAATACAGGAAAATGTATCTAGGACAGGAAGGACACTTTAATGGTATGCCCATGTTGAAAGAATGAATGAGTTCTTAGTTAAGTAGATGTAGAACAGTTGAGATAACAGGTTCAGTTCACAGGTGAATGTCAAGGAAAACATGGGAGGATATGATAAGGATGGATTTGGGAGGAAGAGGGATACATAAAGACCTGGCCAGAGATAAGTTAGCTAACAACAAAGATTAGAATAGTAATATAAATAATCAGCACAATGTAGACTATACATAATCCTCACCCCCAAATGCCACGCATCGAATCGTTAATAACGTTCACAATCCTTTTTACAATCTAACTATAGTTAGTACAAATAAACTTCAGCCTGTGACTGACTTGTCCACCAAATTTTAGCAATGAATATCCCACACTCTTTATTTTATCAACGTTCAATGTATGCAGACACTTTTGTGATTGTTTCATTAGTAGGAAAATGATCCTGAATGAACTTTACACTCACTGAATCTTAACCCCCTTCCTAAATTTTTATCCATGAAATTATCTCATAGATTTTCCGAGACTAAAGCGATCCATTACAGCCCAAATTAGTCATATCAGTGTTTACAATGCAGAGGTGCATATTTACAGCAATATCATTGGATGGCAATAAAAGACTGTTGGATATTCCTGATTGAAACTTGTTGGATGAGTCAGACATAGTTTATTTGTACCAAATATGACTGGATTTGTTTTTATGGAAATCGCACCAGACAAGGTATAAAGCCACTTGATGCAAGGAGCTAAAAATACTACTTCAAGGTCAAAAACTAGTCACTGATATGTGTTAGTGATGTAAGTAATATAAATACATTCGGGTTTCTCATCACAAGAATCTGATTGGCTGACTAAGTTATAAATATGGATTAGTGGAGCCACTTGGAGGAGACGTCGAAAGATATGCTGAAAGCCTCATGCTTAAGGATATTACCAATACCAACCACGAACACCCGATCAGGCAACTTGATAGCTTATTCGAATATCGTAACCACGACCACTCAGCTACTTCAAACAAATATATCCCTTTCATGGGACATATCAGTTAGATGTGTAGTTTCTGACCCAGAAAACAGCAATTCTTCCCCATTTGTCAGAAATATCGCTCATGGAATGTGAGGACTAAAGGATAAAATAAGGGAAGTGAGAGTTATAGGATTGCAGGAAGGATTGTAAATTGTATTAACAGAATGAATAACAGTATGAATAGCATTTCGTTTGGATGGCCCTGTGTAATATGGATACTGTTATAGAAGGGCTTGAAATTTAGTCTTGATATCCTAGTGGGCCAGTCTGCTTGTAC
The DNA here is from genome assembly GCF_053919585.1 of Euprymna scolopes. Taxonomy (NCBI): domain Eukaryota; kingdom Metazoa; phylum Mollusca; class Cephalopoda; order Sepiida; family Sepiolidae; genus Euprymna; species Euprymna scolopes. The sequence goes on from NC_136487.1 coordinate 63,846,702, forward strand.
TCATCGTCCTTTTACTGTGAAAGATATATATATATATAAAGACTAGCCTGGGTGCTCAGCGTTGCCCGGGTGTTTCTAGGTGTGTGTTGAGCAAAAAAAACAAACAAAAAAAAAAGTGGTAGTTGGCAGGCACGCTCGAACTCGTAAATGTGGAAAGAGGTGTAAAAAAAATAGTAGTAGCGTGGGGAGGGAAACAAAACAACAGTAGGCAGCCAGGGTGAAGAGAGGTGTAAAAAAAAAAGAAGTGGTAGTAGGCAGGCAGGCTCTACTCTGACACGAAAGCGAAAAAGAAAATGAAAGAAAATCTGACGTCTTATGTCTCCATGATGCGATCGGAAGTCAAAAGCGTTGAAATTAACCAAAGTCAATCCAATGGTGACGATGACTTGCTAAAATGTCGGTGAAAAAAACTGACCCTTCCTTGTACAAGTCCTGAAAGAAAACCTGATGTTTTACCCCTACTCCATGACGCAACCGGAAGTTCAGAACATTAAAATTAGGCAAAGTCACTCCAACCGATCCGATGACTTGCAAAAATGGCTTGCAAAAAATCGACCCCTCCTTGTAGAAAACTGCTCAGTTGAGGGGGGAAGGAATTAATGTTTTTGGCCAATTTTTCAATATTTGTCATCCGAGACGTCAAGTTTCAAAATGATACCAATCTCATGAAAATCCCACGCCTCTGTCGAAAGTTTTAGGTTGACACATAAACATACATGATGATTGTAACGTCTTGTCAGACGAGTGCCACTCCCTCAGACATTTAAAATCCATGAGCCCAAATGCCTGAGGGAGTATCTATACAAATATGATGTTACAGAGTCTTAGCTTTGTACGACAGCTAAGTCTCTCTCTCGGTTCAAAATGTTCAGATCCAGCAACAAGCAAAAGCAAGATAGCCAGCAACAAATTAAACTGCAGACCAGCTTAATGCGGGTAATGGTCTTCCGCTTTATGGTTTTTTAAATCAGAGATTTGCTTCTCCTAGAAAGGTTGCCTTCACCACGGCGGCTTACGGGAGCCCTCTCCATCCCAAAACACATATACACACACACAAATATACACGGTGCTAGTTGGCCGTTGACCCAGAAAAAGAGTTCATTCACCTTTTATTGTCAGGTCATGTCATATGCTAATGGTACCATGTAACCCAGTACTACCTGCCTCATGGTCGGGTCACCGGCGACTAAACTGGTTCCCCCACCAGACTTGTTTGGTGAGGAGGGCGGCTAGTCTCCCTGAAGGATTAAAAAAACAAGATAAACATACATACATACATACATACATACATACATACATACATACATACATTTAAACAGACAGATGAGATTTACATTATGGATGTCCACATCAGGAGACAGTGGCTAAGAGATTAACAACACGGACTGAAAACGTGTGTGTGTGCCAAGTTGAATCCAAACACTTTTATCAACCCAATACTTGAATTAAACAAAAGTAAAGGGCCTACAACTAATGCAGGGTGCGGTAAGTTGCTTAGCGGCACTAGATAGTATTGCAATGAATGCATAGCAATGAATTAAGTTATTAATTTAGTGACGTGCTGAGTGCTGAGAACAGGCTACAGGTCCACTGGGATTTAACCCAGTGTCTCCATGGCTCAGTCTGCCCCTTAGCCGTTGTTCATTTACACTGACTTAATACTAATCCTCAGATTTCTACTTCCGTTACCGAGTCGATTAGGCTCTTCCACCTTCTACACAGCTGAAATAATTCCAAGAATAATGGCGAGAACAGTATAGAAATAGTTGTTAATGCATGTCTGCGATTCAGCAATGGCAGATCAAATTGGTTCCTTTGTTCTCTTGTCACTTACGCGGAGAGGATAGTGGGGGGGGGGATCTCTAAAGTAATAACTGTTTTGAAGAACAGCAGTACCATTAGTAACGGTGAATGCTTCGATACTGCGTGTTGTCATACTAAAGCGAATTTCATTGGCAGACGATCACTAACGCTATACTGACAGGTGATACTAGTACTACTACGACTACTTTAACCAAATTTTATTTCATACAAACACCCACACCATTTACACTTAATATTACAGTCTCATAGAGTTATGCTATATACAAGTATTGCGTCTGGCGGAACATTAGCCTATCAGATACCTTGAATTAGCAAACATGACATTGTAGACATTTTTTTACTTTTCAGGGTGGTAGTGGAGAGTGTGGGTGAGAGTTCAAATTGTGGGCGTGGTCTTAGATGCCATTGAATGCAATATGTCGTGATACTGTTGTTTATCTGTTACGCATGTTTTCCTCCTCCTCCTCCTCCTTCTTCTTCTTCTTCTTCTTCTTCTTCTTCTTCTTCTTCTTCTTCTGTTTACTTTTATCACCTATCCTGTAAGCCTTGCACTTTAAAAAGAGGTCATGAGAGTGACCTTAAAGTCCATTTAGTGATAGGGCCCCAATTTGGGAGCTTTTTAAAGGCGGGGGGAGGGGGCAGAGTTTGGAGTTATCCTTTAGTTACCGTTACATTCACGTCAACTCTGAAGTGGAGTGGGACTACCTGTCAAAGTCTCATCTATGATCAAAATAAAATCTGACATGGACGCAACACTAAATAGTCTTGGGCACCCTTGAGTAAGATGTTTGTCTTTACCTCCATCCCACTTGAATCCATCATTCTGAAATCCACCTTCCCTAACCCTTTTCTACAGTTTTTTTCCTGGCTACTCTATTTGTCAACCCTATAATTACCTGAACCAACCCCTCCCTAAACGTTCTAGGTATTATACAAAACTGCAAGCAGTAGTGAAGCCCCAATTTAGGAGCTTTGCAGAGTGTTGAATCATCCATCAGGCCCACTCTGATCCGGATTGGTCGTACCTTTCAGGATTTCGCTTATGGATTGAACAGACTAATGCTTACAGACTATTTGTTTACAAAAGATACGTGAACAAAACAAATTAATAGAGTGGTTGATGTATATTTTTCGTATAGAACAATCAAACAGCAGTTTACATGTCATAAAACCCAAGAATCAACAGCCAAAAACCAACTAATAATTGTGAAAGGAAAAAATGTTAGTATGGATATATAACATTTTAAAATATGACACCATATTATTGAGTTTAATGTGCATCAATACATGCTGACGGGTACTACATTAAATCATCATCATCATCATCATCATCATCATCATCATCATCATCATCAACAACAACAACAACAACAGCAGGGAGGTGATCGTGCCTCAGTGGTTACTGACAACCTGCCAAGTTTGAATCCAGTTCGTGCCACAAAAACACTTCTATTAAGGGATGTTGGCAACCTTCATGTGGTTTCTCTTGTAAGTACCCGATGTCTTTCTAGAAAGAATTCTAACTAGAAAGATATCAGGGAAACAAATGCCAACAGTAATCATTTGACTCATTTGAAATTAATGAATCAATGATGCCCAATAACAATATCACCACCACCACCACAACAACAGCAATAATAATAGAAACAGCAACAGAAATAAAACAAAAAAACAGAGAAACACCACATGGAATTAAAAAAACTAAAACTGTATAATTGTAAGTTAACCCCCCCCCACCACCACCACTACCACCACCACCACCACCACCACTACCAATAAGAAACATTGTAGTGTCGGCATCAACTGGCACCACATCAAATAGTCGAAAAGGGTCAAGGAGGATGGAAAGACCGAGGAGAGAAAACACTAATCAGACTTCCATTAGAAGAGTGCAAAGAGGACTAGGACCTTAAGGTGGCTTCTTGCCTCCCAAATTCTAGTGAAGGCTAACAGTCATTGCCAGTGAGAAATCAATGGTAAATCGCTGTTGCTATGATGCAAATTTATTTATCAAAAGAAGTAAAGAATACTGGAAATCTGGGAAGACTTGTTGCCATATAGACTCCACGGAACACCACAGGTTGTTGACAGAAAAATCTTTAATGAGGCCTGTGCGAAAACTCCTATTGAGTACAAATAATAATGTCTGGTTTAATATCCGTTTTACATGCTGCCATGTGTTGGACTGTTTTTAGCAATTAATTTCCAAGCTAACCTATCTCTGGCCAGGTCATTACTTAAGCTACATAACCTGAAATGCAAGAGATTTTTTTTGGAAGTCATTTCCATTAGTTAAGGCAAGATTTTTATAGGCAAGATGCTGTTTGTGATGTCTACCCAGTAGGGTGATTATAACCAGTGCTTTTATTGAAACACAGTCTCTAGGTGATTGTCTATCGAGGCTAAAGAATGCTTCAACTGCTTTATAAAATATAGATTTAAATAAGTAAATCTAAATAAAAAAATAACGGGTTAATTTTTTAGTAAGTTGCGTCTTAAAAAGTTATTTTTTTTCAAGTGACATTTATCTGAAGAGTAACGCACTCTAATATTTAACCCTTTATTAGTACGGCAAAGGTGATAATAACATGCTGACTGGGATTTCAGTTCCTGGCAGGGTAACTTGTTCAATATTTTTTATATATAATAAAAGTATGATCACTGAAAGTTGGGCGATTCTACTTATAGATGCTGCTGATAGGAACTGATGAATCAAATTAAGCCATGTTCAGCTAGCAACAAATCATAAACCAGAATTGCTCCATAAAAATATTGAATCTTTGAGCATTCTAGCACATAAGTTTTTTGTGTCAACACGGGGAGGATCTTTTGCTCTCTGCCTGCAAAATTATAAAGTCCAGGACCTGTATAGAAAAGCTACCCATTGAAAATTCTTCATCTCGAGGACTTGTATAGAAAAGCTACCCATCGGAAACTCTTCTGAAATTAAACATGGTTTTCAATTCAAAAAGGTTGGCATCCAACGATATTAATGCTGTAACCCTAGTTAAAATCCAACACCAGGATCAGTCATCCTTTGGTCATCTCTAGCTCTGCGCCTGTGAAAAAGCAAAGACATATAATCCATGGGACGAGGATAATAACGTTACTCTTACACATGTGCAGCCTTTATTCTTTTGTGTGTTTTGGATCAGCCCTTCTCTGACTTTGAATGCAATTGCTGAGCCTTGCTTCTCTGGATGTTGCAGATATAATGACTAGCTGTGGCCAATGAGGAGAACCACGCAGATGTGACAATCCTGAGGCACAACCTTTATGAACCCTGTGCAACAGTTCCTATTTAGACGATTCTCCACAAACGTAGAGTTAGGCACAAGGTCAGTTTTTAATGGGAGAAAAATTCGGCTCCACAAAAAGATCATTCTGGATTATGTGAAAAATAAAAATTGTCTCAGTCTGAAGGATTTCTCATTCACTGACAAAAAAGATGAAGTGTAGTGAAGTGTAGTATCAGAACAGATACTACACTTTGCTCCTAGCTGAAAGACCAAGGAGAGTTTGTGCAGTAGTTCAATTCACTCAACAACAAACAGAGGAGTAACTCATATTATTTGGTTTAAGACTCTTATAATTAATACTAGAATTATCTGTGGCATAGCGAATAAAGTACTTGGCAAAATTCAGTTGAAAGTCACACTCTTTTGGAAGTTGAAGGTTCAATCCTCAGTACTAAGAATACAATTGCAAATTCCTTAAAATTTCTATCCAGTCATGGCTGATGGAATGAGAGCATGCTACACTCGTGGATTAAATAAATTCTGTGAAGGTTCCTGAGTTCGACAGAAAGATTCCGTAGGTCAACAAGATACACCTGAAGAAGGTCAGAGGTTACATCGACCAAAACGTGTGAATAACACTTCAATATGAGAACAGTAGTTCGAATAATCCAAATAATAATTATCCATCCTCATTTTAAAAAATTCAGAAACATTATTCGGACTGCTGTTCCCATCTTGGATCTTATTCTCACATCAAATTTTTCATTTGGCAAGATTCGACCTGAACTTCTTGCTTATATAACATCTTCAGGTATTGTTAGGTGCAAATTTTGTCATCAGTAAGTGATATAACTCCCGGGGAAGAGATGAGATTGCTAGAGATTTCTATCTGTAATTAATGGTTCTTCCGTCGGCTGTTGTGGATTCTATCTTGGACGAGCTCATACCCTACCCAGTACTGATCAGGTGTTTCAATGTTATAGTTATTTTCATGGCAGACTCGACTAAGCTTCAATCTATGGTCCTACCCCTCTACAAAACATTCGTAACAAATTAACAAATACTCGTCTAGCTAAAACAACTGTCAACAATTTGTCTTCCTCTCTATCTGTGCCTATTTCCAAACGCAGATTCCATGAACAAAATTTATTTTCTAGAACTAACCGTCTTTGGAACACAATACATTGGTGCTGCTTTCCAGTTTACTATAATTTATAGTATAACATGGTCGTCTTCAAGTCTGATGTAAATAAGTTCTTGTTGCGCTGTTCTCTTAAATAATAAGACCCTGCCCAAGTTCCACTTTTACTGATCATCACTGATCATTTTACTGCATTAACACTTATCCTCAAGTGACCTTTTAGCTTTGATAAGTGGTGAACGCTCTCCTCCAGTAAAAAAAAGAAGCCTAATGGAACTAAACTTAGATCATAGCATCTGCATAGAAATGTGAGGTGCTTAATCATTCTTGAGAGTTTTTGGCATTGCTTTTCTGTTTGTTTTTGTTTCTCTATCATTTTGAGTTGATACCGATTTGCTATCAAAATGTCGATTTTTTTTTATATGAGGATTAATAATTTATATTATGTGGATTATACAGACTAATATTTCATCTTGGATGTGATTCTCACAAAGTATCGGCTCGTGTAACCTCCAGCCTTCTTCAAGTGCTTTTTGTTGAACTCATGGTTTCAATAATAATCAGTTCTAAATGGTAGTCTTTTGGAAGCTTAGTCAATATCTGGTTACGCTCGTATACTGGACTGGTGGCTAAAGTGTGGTGTCTGCTTAGATGTTGCACTGAAATTAAATTGCCCTTAGTCAATGGAGGGGGAAACTCTTCTACACTAAGGCAATTTTATTTTTTGAAAACTGGCAGAGTTTTGGGGGAGCTGGTTTTCTTCCACATTAAAAACGACCTTGTGTCACATTTTTTTTTCGTGGGGAAGCAAATAGATATCAGTCTTTTGGAAGCTTAAGGTTCAATCCTCAGCATGAGCGACACTAAAAATACAATTACAAATTATTTAAGGTGGCTGACAGAACGAAAACAAGCTACCCCCGCAGATTAAATTCTGTTTGAAATTCCATACAGATTCGCAAGTTTGACAAAATGCACCTGAAATAGATTAGAGGCTACATCGGCTGAAACGCTATTTTCTCCAGGTTTTAGTGTGTAATAACAATGAATTTTTTATGTTGCCCCTTTTTTCTATTTTCCCCCAAATCAAAATGTGTTGCATTATCCCCTTATCGTTTCCGTTTTCCTTTCCAAGATGGTGAACAATTTTGCTGGGACTTGGTTGCGAATTGAGCAGTATAGTTGACAAAAAAAAAAAGACATGAATTAAACAAATAGACAACAAATAACTGTCACCAAATGAAAAAAAAAAAAAAAAAAAAAACTTTTTTTTTTTTTTTTACTTATGTAAGTATTTGTTACGTGTGTTTACTTAAAAGGCTTAAAAGAAAATAATAAAAGTAATTTAATTGGCAACCGTCCTTGGACTTAGGCCCTTTACTGTCATTTTTATAAACTGAAATTCGTGACCAAGTCCCGGCAACATTGTCAAGCACTTTAAAAAGCGCGCTGGCTTGGCTAAGTAAGAGTAACACTAACAAATTCATCTATCTTCTTCTTCTATCTTCTATCTATCTATCTATCTATCTATCTTCTATCTATATAAATAAAATGAACTCATTTTTTCCCGTCTGATTTTGACATTAATAGGATTAAAAATCAAGATATTTCATGCAAATATAATATGCACAAACGGCAGAACAATATCTGAGGTGTGTTATAGGCTTATTAATTCTCAAATTCCTCGATAATCTTAGATTTCTATACTTTTTCTGCTGAGAAGTCACGGCCAAAATCGGTTAAGATCAATGGAAGTGGTAAAATATTTTCTCTCTAATAAATTCCTCCTCCCCCTGCCACCACTTAACACCGTTTGGGGATCGTTCACAAGGAACAGTTGAGAAGAGAACACCGGTTTGGCTTCGTAGTTCTTTCATGTGAAGTTATTTAAAATCACTAAACTAAGCTGCAGTGCTCTGTGGCGTAGTGGTTAGCGTGCTGGACAATTCTCATTATATTTTCACGTTCGCGCCGACCTACCATAGTCGTTTTCTTTTTTTTTTTTTTTTTTCCTAAACAACTGGAATGGACTTTTCTTGGTGGCCGAACTGTTAACGTTGCAGATGTTTTTTTCTTTTTTTTTTTCACACTTTATTTTCCTACTTTTACTCATGACTCCGGGTTTGATCCTTCCTACTTACCTACCATAACATTTTTTAAAACTTCCCCCCCCCCGTCCCGGAAACAAACACTCGGGCAACGCCGGGTACCCCCGCTAGTATATGAATACGATAGCGTGTGTTATTTTTTGTGTCATGCTTACATCCGGGTCGTTTAATTGTTATGTACTTCCATTTCTTGTCATAAATAATTTTATCAAGAATTCTTCATAAGTTTTGGTTTTAGTTTCGATTATAACTGATGGCACTCAAGAAATCTATTTTTTTTATATAAATAACTAGCATTTCAGCCCGGCGTTGCCCGGGTGTTTGGAGGTGTATGTTGAGCAAAAAAAAACAAAAAAAAACAACAAAAAAAAAAGGTAAATTTTTAAAACTTTGACCCCTATTATGACCCCTCACCATTTATTGTTTTGGGCTCAAATCAAGTTATTAAGGTAGATCCATGTCCAAGAAACCTATATCTAAAATTTCAAGTGTTTAGACTCCAAATTGCCGGAGGAGTTTGGTAGAGTTCTCAAAGGTCAAATCGTTGAACTTTGACCCCTTAACAGCCAAATTTCTGGCCGAAAACCGATCACAAAGATTTCCCCAAATCTCAGTACCCTGTATATCAAATTTCGAGTCTGTAGACTTAAAATTGACAGAGTTATTGCGTAGGGAAATGCACACAGACACACACACACAGACACGTTCACTTTTATAGATACATAGATATGCATATAAATTTTTTCATAAGTTTTTATTTCGGTTTCGATTCAAGCTAATGCACGCAAGCCATATGGATATACTTTTTTTATTTTTGAAATCGCAAGTTTATAATATATAAAAATCCATAGAACATTAACTCTATATTAATATATGCGAAATCTGCAAGGATTATAATATCATATTTAAGCGTACTTTACGACCAGGCTTTGCCGGGCGTTCGTGCTAACTTAGATAAATACTTTTGCACTTTTAACAAAAAAGCTAGAATAATATGAAGGCGTCTCCATTTGCGCTGAACATCAACAGAATGCCAACATCAATATATTACATATGAATGAGCCCCCCTGCGGAATTTCCACAGGTCCCACTGGTAGTTAATAAATCTTATAATTAGCAAATACACGTAAAAGATAAGTAAAAAAAAAAAAAAAAAAAAGAGTACATTTTCTAGCGTTTCTAATTCAGTGATCTTATTTGGGAGACTGAATTTTCCCAATATTAAAAACTGACCTTGTGTTTAACTTTTCAACTAAATAGGAACTACTATACCGGTGATATTAGTTACAACTGTTAGAGAATAAAAAAAAAAAAAAAAGAAGAAGAAGGAAGGGAGAGAAGAAAAAGAAAAAAAAAAAGAAAAGAAAAGAAACGAAATGGTCAGCTGAATAAATAGAATTTAATGTACTGAATAGGCATTAACAACTATCTGTAATACCCGACGTTGCTCAGGAGTTAATTTTACTTTCATTTTAATTTCGTGTTTATTATTACATTTTTTTTTTTTTACTATATCGTTTTTCTTTTTAATATCAACTTATTATTTTTTTATTTTTTTTACAGTTACATATAACTATCATGTGGTCATTAAATTATTAATCGAACAAAATTTTGAAGATCACAAAATCCCTCTCTACTGGCCTCTCCACGAGTCAAAGAGAGAGACAAGATTGGTTTTAATGCAGGGATAATTCAGCTCCCCTTAAAGGGGTACGTTGAATTAAGACAAAGATAAAAGATTTTTTATCAATCTAAAAGGATTTCTCCTTCACTAAGGAAAGCGCAGAACAGATACTACGCTTTGTTCCTATTCAAAAGTTAGCTACACATTTCTTCTTAGTTCCCCCCCCCCCAATTATCAAAAGACAATTGAAACGGCTGAATTGTTAAAAAGAAAAAAAAACGAAATGCATTTTGGTGGATTTAATTTTATTATAACTTTTTTTTTCTAAATTTCGTTTAAATACTTTACGCTAGTTGCATTTTTTATTTCAATAAATCAATTAATAGTAAATAATAAAAATAATATGTAGGTCACATAGAGCCAATAAACACACACACACACACACACACACACACACCACACACACACACAAGAGAAGCAGTCTCATATTTTTATCAATAGAGATTGAAATAAAATTCCTTTCTAATGTTTATTTTTCACAATATCTGCGATCCCCACGGGGTAAACGCATGTGTACTCATCGACTATTTTCTACTACTACTACTACTACTACTACTACTACTGTTATTAGTGCGTTTCTAAGTTCGATTTCTTACTATTGCTCATATTGCTACGATTACTGGCACTACCACGGCTCTCCAAACAAATGCTGCGACTACCCCGAATTCTGACGTGATGAACGAACTGTTCTAGATTTCCTCAAACTGCTGCTGCTTCCAAAGCTTTCATGCGTTCATTCGTTATTTCGGGGAAACACCTCCGCATTTGTAAATATCAGTGACGCGTCAAAAAGAAAGCCTCTGACCTTCTCAGACGAAATTTACAGAATCGTAGCTCAACTCTTCTATTTCTCGGATAATACTAACCAGTCTCTTGGCATTAAAAGAAACTGATTATAATACGTTGTTTTTGTTGTTGTTGTTGTTATTATTATTATTATTATTATTATTATTATTATTATTATTATTATTATCATTATTATTATTATTAATAATAATAATGATAATAATAATAATAATAATAATAATAATAATAATAATTTTTCATTATTTTCTGTTATTTCACTACTGCTGTTCATCACAACCATAATACCCCTTAACAATATACTAAGAAAATGCCAAGCCGGATACAAGTTCACGAATGCAGATGAAAGAATGAACCACCTAATGTACATGGATGACCTGAAACTGTTTGTGAAAACCAAAAAAGAATTAGAGACACAAACACAACCGGAATCTTTAGCCAAGATATCCGCTGGAATTTGGTACGGAAAAATGCACACGGCTGATCATGAGAAGAAGAATGCTGGAGGCAATGGAAGGCATGGAAATACGAAAGCAAACGGAGATGCAGGCGTAGTAGGTGAACATGATAGCTACAAATATTTGGAGATCTGAAAGCAGGCACCATCAAAGCAACAGAAATGAAAGGGGAAATTGGAAAAGAATACCTCAGAAGAACAAAAAAACTCCTCAAATTGAAGCTATATAGTAGAAACCTAATAAAAGGTATAAACACATGAGCTGTATCATGAGTAAGATACTCTGAACCGTTTATAGGTTGGACAAAAAGAAGAACTGAGGCATCAGAAAACCAGGAAATGCATGACTATACACAATACACTACACCCAAAGGATGATACTGACCAACTCTATGTGAAAAGGAAAGATGGAGGAAGAAGACTGGTTAATATAGAAGACTGTGAAAATGACACACCAAAAAAAAAAAAAGAAGAAGAAAAATACATAATGGCAAACATCAAAAGAATAATTACTGCAGCAAGAGACACCGAAAAAAAAAAAAGCAAACAGGACAGAAAAAGAAGAGGCAAGGGATAAGGTGAGAAAAGAAAAATGGGAAGAGAAACAGCTACACAAACGATTCCTAAAGATGGCAAAAGACGAGACTAACGAAAACACTTGGACATGGCTACAAAAAGGAAATTTAAACAAAGTGAAACCCTAATAACAGCCACACAGGATAATGCAATTAGAACCAACCATATCAAAGCAAAGATCGACAAAACACAAGAAAACAGCAAATGCAGACTCTGTGGACAAAGAGACGAAACAATAAACCACATAATAAGCGAATGCAGCAAACTAGCCCAAAAAGAATATAAAAATAGACACGATCAAGTGGGGAAAGCAGTACACAGGGAATTATGCAGACAACTGCACCTTGAACACCTAGACAAATGGTACAAGAGCAAACCGGCAGCAGTACTTGAAAATGAAAGTCACAAAATTTTATTGGACATGGATATATAAATGGATAAACCCATTCAAGCAAGAAGACCGGATATCATAATAGGTTAGCAAGAAGGAAAAGTCCTGCCAGATTGTAGATTTTGCTGTTCTAGCAAACCACAGGGTAAATATCAAGGAGGTGGAGAAGTGGAGCAAATATATGGAATTGGTCAGAGAGCTCGAAGAAATATGGAAGATGAAGATAATTCCACTAATAGTAGGAGCACTAGGAACAATACTGAAAAACTTTGAAAAAAAAGAATGGGAGAGATTGGAATCAGAGGAATGGCTGAGAAGACATAACGGATAACAATAATGAAAACTGTTGAAATATTAAGGAAAACCCTTGAATGCAGAGATTAAGACGCATGATCCACAGGCGCTAGCTGAACATATAGAAACTGCAACAAAGATAAAACTCAAAGAAACACCACATGGAATCATGAAAACTGAAACTGCAGAAGTGTAAGCTAACACCCATCCCCTATTTTTTTTTGTGTCACCATAAACTAGTGCCATGCCAAATAAGTGAGAGTCAAGAACGATGGAAAGATAGAGGAGAGAAAGCACTAGCCAGATCTTCGCTGGATGAGTGCAAAGAAGACTTTCCAGTGAAAACCAATGGTCGCAAGTGGCTGTTGCGATAATGCAAACTCATCTGCAAAGATGTGGAGAGTACTGGAAATCTGGGGAGACTTGTTGTCACTCAGACTTCAGAGAATGCCACAAGTTGTTCTCAAAGAAAAATCTTTGATGATAGCCTGTGTGACTACTCCTAGTCAGTGAATACTACTACTACTACTACTACTACTACTACTTATTAGGAGTTTTCACACAGGCCATCATCAAAGATTTCTTTTTGGGAACAACCTGTGGTGTTCCCCAGAGTATGAGTGAGAACAAGTCTCTCCAGATTTGCAGTACTCTCCATTTCTTTTGATAACCTTCGCAAATGAATTTGCATTATCGCAATAGCCATTTACCATTAATTTCTTGTTGGCAGCGACCATTGGTCTTCGCTGGAATTTGGATGGCAATAAACCTCTTGAAGGTCCCAGTCCTCTTTGCACTCATTCAGTGGAGGTCAGGTTAGTGCTTTTTCTCCTTGGTTTTTCCATCCTTCTTGAACCTCCACACCTATTTGATGTGGTGCCAGTTGATGCCGACACATTTTGTTTGAGGTGAGAAGAGGAGTTTCCACACAGAGATTTTGCCTTGAGGAGAACTTGTGGTGTTCCCTGGAATTTCCAGTATTCTACCACCTCTTTCAATAACTTTTGCAAATAAATTTGCGTTATTGCAACAACCATTTACCATTGATTTCTCACCGGCAACGAACATTGGTCTTCATTGAATTTGGGTTGCAATAAGCCTCTCCAAAGTCCCAGTCCTTTCGTACTCATCCAGTGGAGGTCTGGTTAGTGTTTTCTCTCCTTACTCTTCCATTTGGTATGGTACCAGTTGATGCTGACACATTTTTTTTTTTTTTAGTGGGGAAGAGTTAACTTACAATCATAGAGTTTCAGTTTTCTTGCTTCCATGTGGAGTTTCTTTGTATTTTACTTCTGTAGCAGTTTCTATATGTCCAGCTACCATGTGGTTCATATATATTAGTTTCCACACTCAAAGGTTTTCCTTAATATTTCATCCGTTTTCATTATTGTTATCATTGTATTTTCACAGCCAACATTCTGATTCCAATCTCTTCCATTCTTTTTTTTCAAGTTTTTTTTAGGGGATTATACCTAGTGATTCTACTATTATTGGTGTTATTTTGATTTTCTTCATCTTCCATATCCTTTGCAGCTCTTTCAGTTTCGTGTATTTGCTCCATTTCTCCATCTTTTTGATATTCACTCTGTGGTCTGCTGGAACAACGAAATTGACAATCTAGCAGTTATTTTCCTTCTTGTTAGCTATTATAACATCCGGTCTTCTTGTTATTTATTTAATAATATTTTTTGGTCCCCCAAAGGAAGAAGGTTGGACCTGTAAATTCACCCTTGTCTGTTTGTCTGTTCGTCTGTCTGCACTTTCCTCAATAATTATGCCTTGGAATTTTTTGAAATTTTGCACAAACATTAAACATGATATGAGTAAAAAAGTAATAGAACAGATTTTCTGGAAAACTCTGGCTGTCCATCCCCCCACTCCACCCTGCATTTCGGCTTAAAATAGCTAAAATTGACATGTTTGTGGTTATTAAAAAAAATTTGATGCCTTGGATTTTTATAAAATTTTCTGAAAAGTTGTAACTAACTGATTTATATATAATTTTGTTTGTCTATACTTTGTGATAACTCTTGGGTGTGCCCCAGGGGCTCTTTTAGGGCGAATAAAAACACTCCATTTTTGGGACTTTTTTTTACCATATTTGTCCAAAATTTTCTGTGCAAGTCTATTTAGCAGTTTTGCATGGTGTTGAACTCAAATTTAAATACGTTAAGGCCTTGAGGACTTTTGGGGCTAAATGGGGAGGGGGCAAATGATGAACTTGATGGATTTTCTTTTTTGCATGGTGCCGAACTCAAATTTACATATGCTAAGGCCTAAAACTGCCCTATTTGTTCATTTTCACTAGGATTTGATGTCCCCCTGAGGACTTTTGGGGCTAAATGGGGGAGGGTCAAATTCTGAACTTAGTCATTTTTTTTTTATGCCTTATTCACTGTGCACTCACAGGGGACCATGCATACTTCACTTGTTTTTTTTTTTACATCTCCTCAGGCAACGCCAAGAAATGGGTCCAGCTAGTAATAATAACAATTATCAATGTTTTTATATAAAGTTAGGTACGTGTATATTTTTATATAGTCCTATGTTTAGGATTCAGTCCTAAACTAATTAGGTAGCCATAAAGATCAACGGTCTTAAACAGAGTGTGATAAAAAAAAAATGGTGCATAGGCGATACAAAGTGTTTTATTTTATTTTTTTTAAATATTGTTAAATGATGGATCATTTCTTGTTAAAATATATTCATTTCTAGTAAATCAATCCCCCCCCCCCATTTTGAAACCATCGACTTGTTTCGGCCAAATTTCACGAATTTAGTCTTTTTTTTAAAGCCCTTTATGATGGCAAAACTACTTTTAAAAAGGCTAATTTCGCGAAATTTGAACTGAAATATGTCGATGCTTCCAAAATGGGGAAATCGATTTACAGGAACATTGTATTAGAAACAGAGTACCCCTTAAAAATGTTAAATATTAATTTTATTTTTGGTAATTTTTTGGATAAAATTATTGACCATTTGATAATAATCTTCTGAAAAAAAAAAAAAAAAAAGACGAAATTTAAAAAAATGACACGGGGGGGGGGGTACCGCTTCCATACTTGTGCCAAATTACTGTATGTAAATAACTTTCAAACCTTTAATTCATTTAGACTTGCCAGGAATTTAAAAACCATGAAGGACTTTGTAGATATTTGACAGTTTAAAGGCTTTCAAATTTCTTGCAGATTTCGAAAAGTCACAAACCAATTATTTTTTTGGTATTTTTTTTTTACATTAGGTCCACCTCTACAATTTTCTTTTAAAATTACTACTTTTAAAGGTTTTCGATTATGCTGAATGAGAAAATTTCATTTAAATTTTGCTAACGAATAGTTTTCGAGATACAAAGACCTGTAATTCACTGGCTGCCATGTTTGCACACGCGTGCGATAAACAAATCTACTTCTCTGCGACTCACCCTGCCACCTAGCGGAAACAAATCCACTTTTTTCACAACCGAGAAATTAGTAATGCATGCGTGTAAAACAAAGCATTTATGGTAAATGTGTAGTTTAGCGGTGTAAATTATTTGACAGACAAAAAATTATAAAAACTATTTATTTTTATATAAAACACATTGTTAGACCCAAAGTCTGAAATAAAACCAGAAAATATTTCATTTTTATTATTTTTTCATCATTTTTATTAGACTAAATATATGATATTCGAGACCATTATATTGCTTTTAAAATTTGGCTTCTTTAAAGTTTGACAGATTGGTCTTTTTAAGACCAAATTTGGCCTTTTTTACGCTCTTTCATGTTTTGACCGCCATTTTTTGTAACGAAAAAGCGTAAAAAAGGCCAAATTTGGCCTTAAAAAAGCCAATCTGTTAACTCTTAGAAAGGTCAAATTTTAAAAGCAATACTACACATTTACCACATTTACAACTTTTTTCACTTCCTTGAGTAATTCCATATTAAGAACGGCTTTCGGAATAAACACCCCCAACCTTTCCAAGTTAAGATCGGCTTTCAGAATAAACACCCCATGGGGGGAGGGAAATATTTTCCCCAAATTTAATTGTGATATTCATTGTCAGCATACCCACCCGCAAATACTATTAAAAAAGGGGGGCAGTGTCAGTCGCAGAAAGTGAATTTGTTCATCGCGCGTACGTACAAACATGGCTGCCAGTGAATTATAGTGCATAATACACGTCTTTATATCTTGAAAACTATTTGTCTCTGCAAAATGTTAATGAGATTTTCTTATTCTGCATAATTGAAAACCTTAAAAAGTCGTTGTTTTAAAGAAAATTGTAGCAATGTAAAAAAAATGTAAAACTTTATCAATTTTTTTCAACAATTTAAAAATGATTTTAATATTTTCATATTAAAAAACGAAAAAACAATTTTTGAAATATCTTA
This sequence comes from Euprymna scolopes, assembly GCF_053919585.1. Taxonomy (NCBI): domain Eukaryota; kingdom Metazoa; phylum Mollusca; class Cephalopoda; order Sepiida; family Sepiolidae; genus Euprymna; species Euprymna scolopes. Next base: position 63,863,593 of record NC_136487.1, read on the forward strand.
TTAAATGATTAAATTCTTATTAAAAATTTTTTTCCAGAGACTATCGTTGTAAAGCACCATTTTAATAGAAGATTGCTGATTTGTTAGTTTTTTTTATTTATTAATTATTCTGGTGAAGAGAGAAAAAAAAGAATATACTTGGACGTATGTGCATGGTTTGGCGCGAATTTTAAATAGATAAATAAATTTAATGAAAAAATCTGGTGGTTTGAATTTTAGGTGCTTATAGCGATAAACAAAAATGAAGAAAAACTTTTATTTTTTACCTACTTGTCACGACATGAAAATTGTTATATTCCAAAAATCACAAAAATTGATCAAGTATTTTTTTTTTTTAAATTTTGCTGTTTTTTTTTTTTTTTTTTTTTTTTTTACAGATAAGTGATACTAGGCCATCTTTCGTTAGAGAACATAACAAGGGGGGGGGGGATGTAATTAGTGATTATTTTGACAAGTTTCCTCGTGCGTTGGTGTTATCTGCTCTTTTGTCCACTGATTCGTTGATTTCATTTTCATCGAAACAGTAAAATTTGATTTTCCTGAATTAAAAAAAACAAAAAAAAACAAAACAAAAAAAAAAACAAACAAATAAACTACTTGATCAAATTACGTCATTTTTCGAATTTTCATCTTCGTTCGTTCCCTGACTGGGAATAAGTGTCAATCTGAATAAACACCGAATTTTGTAATTAAAACATTTTTATTTACAGTTTTATTTTTCAGTTATGCATATTTATTTCATGAAATAATTCAATGTGTAATCATCATATATGATGACGTGACCCCCCCTCTCTCTCTCTCTCGCTCTTTCATACACGAACTTGCCACCTAATTTTATTAATATAGAGAAGAATGTTGTAAATTATGTTCCAGCTGTAAGGAGGAGGGTCTCTTGATCCCATTTCAAACCCTTTGCTGCTAATGGCCTGAGGCGCCCCTACCGGGAAATGCCGACAGGACTACCCATACATTTTTGCAGGCCAGAATGCTCTTCTTCTGGGGGTTCTAGCTTTTCAAAACCCATTTTTCCGACCCTTGTGTCACATTATCCTGCCGTGGGTCGGGTAAGGTGCGCGTCGTTCTCACGGTTGCCACCATAAAAAGTATTTGAAGCCAAATTTTTCAGAAAAAAAGGCCAAATTGATAATTGCAGCCAAATTTTCGCAAAAGAACAAAACAAATTGAACATTAAAATTTTTTAATTACATTTTCACCCCAAACAAGGCGCAGTGCGACGTTGATGTATCTATCAGGGACATAAGTTGCAAGGAGACTATGTAGGGAGTTGAGCATTATACTTGAACTTCTGCATGTTAGTACATTTGGGAAAGCAGGAATCTGGTAGGGAATTCCAAAGTCCAGCAATCCTGGGGAAGAAACTATTAGAGCAGAAGGCTTTCTTACATCTAGAGATCTCTACTGTGTAGGGGTGGGACTTTGCTGCTTGTCAGGGTATTTACGTCGAGGGAGTACAACGGTTTGTAGTTCATCGAAGAATCAACCATTAAAATACTTGTAAAACAAACAGATGGATGCAACATTTTGTCGATAGGACAGAGCTTGAAGCTTAGATGACAGTTCAGGATTTATCAGATTGGCAACTCTCTTTTGAACCCTGTCCAGTAGCAGATGCACGAGCTAAAATAGTAGAAGATGCACGAGCTAAAATAGTAGCAGATGCACCAGTTAAAATAGTAGCAGATGCACCAGCTAAAATATGACAACAATACTCCATACATGGGCGAATGGTGGCATTATAGAGGTACAGGATACTTTCAGGCGTAAGTAGTTTTCTAGCACAGTAGAGCGAGCCCACCTTCATCGCAGCGACCATGACAATGCTCTCGATGTATCTGTTCCAACTCATGTTCCTTGTAAACGTTAAGCCGAGGAGTTTAAAAGAAGTACTTTCAGGTAATGCATCTTTAGCAATGGTGGTTGAGAATGTTTCTTATAATTATTGAAGGGAACAAACTTAGTCTTGGCAGCATTGATTGTGACCATCCATTTTTGTCCCCATTCCACTACAGATTGGAGGTCTTCCGTTTGTGTTTCTGCCATTTCCTTAGATATGTGTTCATCGTTTTCCTCTTGTGCCTGTTATAGAACGTGGTGTCAACAGCAAATATACCCATCTCAGAGTCAATTTTATCAGGGAGGTCATTTATGAATATTAGGAATAATAAAGGTCCAAGAATCAACTCCTGAGGTACAACTGCATTTATATCATATTGTTTAGATGTATGACCATTGAGGACAATCTGGATTCTTCTCTTATTTACGAAGGATTTAATTATGTTGAGTATTCATCCAGTCATACCGTATGACCTAATTTTCCTGAGAAGATCATCCTGCCATACCCTGTCAAAAGCCTTAGATATATCTAGGGCTACTGCGCTTCCCTCCCCTGCTTTGTCCAGTGTATGGTATATACATTCAAAGATTACAGTTAGGATATCAAATTGTTAAAAAAAATAACAAAGAGGGTGTGCGTAAATATATAAACGTTTATATTTGTATTATTGTGCTTGTGTAGATTAGTGATGTTTTAAACAGACGCATTTCAGGTGAAAACATTACGTACTTACGTGTCCTGTTGAAATTAGTATGAATTAATAGAAAATGTTTTTTACGCTATTGTAAAGAAGCACCAACACTTTTAAAATCTAAGATACGTTCTGTCCCTTTTAATTTTCTTTTAAAATAATAAAATTCTTTTAATTTTACTTAAAAAAAATCAAACAATCATTGCTATCTATATAAATTTACATTATATTTAAATTTTATTCTCATAAATTAATTCTACAAAAAATATGTTATTTAAATAAATTTATTATGTTCTTATGTCTGTAGTAAATTTTCTTTCCAATAATTATTTTCTACTGAACCATTTTTCATATTTTTTTGGAATTTCTACTGCTTTCGGCATGGCACGTAAGTACGTAATAATGTTTTTCTATCGTCGCCATAAGCAAAACAACGCATGCGCATACTTTGTTTGGCTTGCCGCCGGAAAGCATAACGCTATTACACACAATAAACTATTTGTAGGTGACAATTATACATGCGATATTTTTCAGAATACACGAAAACCTTCAAAGGTCGTCAAAAACAATTTCTGTTAATTTATACTAATTTTAACAGGACACGTAAAAACGTAACGTTTTCACTTAAAATGCGTCAGCTGAAAACATCACCAATCTACACAAGCAGTAAAGAAGCACAATGGAACAAATATAAATGTTTCTTGGCTACAATTCTCAATTTAGCCTTTTTTTTTTTTGAAAGATTTTTTTTTCTCAAACATTTTTATGGTCTGACAACCCTGAGGACGACGCGAGGCATCGATAAATAACTTCTCTCTTTAAGAAGAGATTAGTTCATTTGTTATCGCCTGATGCGCTCCTACCGGGAATGCCGACAGTGCTAAAGCCAATGTGCCGTTCGTCTATAACGCTGGCTCTTCAAAATCCCACGTTTCGGCCTTTGTGTCACATCATCTCGCCGTGAAAGGGAGATCAATATAGTTATTACTTTTTTATGGTTAACTTTATTCCGAATTATCTCCCTTGTTAACTCTTCCATTTCGTTGATAAAAAAAAAAAAAAAAAATAAATAAATAAAGTTGTTGGCGAAAGTTAACTTCAAATATCTTTAGTTTATTAATACTTGATCCTTTTATGAATTTCTTTTTGGCAAAGAAAGCAAGTAATATAACGAAATAAATACATAAAGGTAAGCCCAATTGCTAGTTACGAAAACTTTTTTTTATTATGATCATTTTACGACTAAATTTAAAGTTCGATTTTATGAAAACTTTTCGTTGTATAAATGTTTTGATGTATCCCGCGAAAAGAATTTCATCACAATTCAATGTAATTTATTTCTATCGTATCTTAATTCCCGGATTTCCGTACATTTAAAATCAACTGATTAATAATTTTTCGAATGGAGTTATAAAATATATCTTCGTATTATTTCGGACTCTTGAGTGTCATTTTAACAACGTTTCGATCGATGTAACCTCCTACCCATTTCTTGTGTATCTTGTCGAACTCGGGAATTATCTGCACGAAATTTCTAAAAGAACCCTTTATTTAATTCACGGGGGTAGCATGCTCTCGTTCCGTCAGCCATGACCGGATAGAAGTCCTAAATAATTCGCAATTGTATGGCTAGCGGAATGTTACCTCCGTCGATTAAATAAAGGGTGCACTTATTGTACCGTGCTGAAATAATGATGTTATTTAAAAAGCCATTCTTAAGATGCGGAGGGAAGGGTGTTTTGTAACTATTCTATACTTTCACCTAACAAGTTAATAATAAAGGGCGGACCTATACGAGAGTGTCCCCCTAAAAATGTTTTTTTTCACCTTTTTAAACAGAATTTCCCAACGATTATCATAGATTACAGACTTAACCATCATACCAGCAGAAAAAAATTAGTACTTGTGCAGTTTAATCAAGACATTAAAAATATGAAAATATGGAGAAAAAAGTTATATTGTACGTACTAATTATGGAATAAAGTTTTCATTAAAAAAAAAGGTGCTAATGCACTTACTGATCCGCGCTATTTTTTTAAATCGTATTTCCAAGTTTAATTAAAGTTTTATTATGTTTTTTAATTTTTTTTTTATTTATTCAATTATAAGGTTAAAGTACATAATAGGTACAAACCACCCTCCCTTCCCATGTTAAGAATGGCTTTTTAAATAATAACGTTATTATTTCAGCACGGATCAATAAGTGCAAATGAGTACCAAAAAAAAAAAAAAAAAATTAGTTTATTTGATCAAGTAGGTTTTTTTTTTTTTTTACAGAGTAAAATCAAATTTTAATGAGATCGATCGTATCGTCGCCATTTACCTATTTCCGGGGACGAGGAGAGGTGTGCCTTTAAACGAAAAAGTGATTAACAAAGAACACAATGAAAAAGGATAAAAAAAAAAAAAGAAAAAGATTATGAAAAAAAAAAAAAACTAAAATATTTATCTAGGTATTTTTTCTGCCCATGTTTCAAAATAATCTCGTCAAATTTTGACAAACTTTAAGCAGTGATCTCCCCTGGCACCCCTCCTCATATACGAAAAACAAGATCTCATCAAAATTTAATTTTCCTGTGTAAAAATAATAACAAAAAAGGCTAATTGATCAAATTAAGTGACTTTCTTTTTGTATGAAAACTTGGTACTAGTGCACTTATTGAAATAATAACGTTATTATTTAAAAAGCCATTTTTAACATGGAGAGGGAGGGTGTTTTGTACCTATTCTATACTTTAACCTTACAATTGAATAAAAAAAAACATATCGTAAAATTTTAAGTACTTTTTGACGGACCGTCTTTTTAAAAATCTACCAAAAATTAGGTAATTATCCAATCAATACGAAATTTTCAGCGATTATTAAGAGAAAAAGGAACTTTATTACAGTGTACTTATTTTTCATAAACGATATTTATATATATATATATATATTTTTTTGCTTGCACCCCCCCCCCTTGTTTTGAGGGGGTTCCAAATATGCTTAAAATAATCATCTGAAACTGAGCAAAACATATTGTCTTGTTGTAAGGGACAGGATTATAGATTTAAAAAACAAACAAACTTGTTTGCATACCTTATTTTGACGTCTGAATATCAGAAATTCGATCGTGTTTAATTATTCCGCTGTTGAGTTTTGAAGTGTGAAATTCAGTGAATATGTTGAGTAAAATAATTAGTTTAAGTTAAGCAAAACAAAAAAAAATTTTTTTTAATATTTATACGAAAAAAAAAACATTTTAAAATCTTTGATAAATAAATTAACAATTTTTTTTTAGCGAGCCGAATAATGCATGACCATTATTAAACAGGTAATGCTTTGAAGAATCGATAAAAAAAAAACATTGATAAATATTGTGCCCTTTGTGTTAAAAATATCATTTTCTCGACCCTGTTTGAAAACGTTTGCCGCTTTTCGACTACGGTGGACCCCACTTTTTTTTTTATTCTGCTTTAAATTGTCCCCCCCCCCCATTTTGGGGAACCTGACCCTCACACACATACACATTAAAAACCAAACTCATACGAATGGTCACCCATCTGGTACTGGCCAGCCTCAGCGTAATAATACATTGAAATTTTCGTCACTGAAAAATAAGTTTTTTTTTGGCCTGTTTGGTCTTCCATGGTTTGCTTTTTATCAACTACAAATGTAAACATTGTCTCAAATCGACGCAAAGTAACTGGTTGCCTATATGAATAAGTGGAATTATTTGAAGTCCAGGTACTTATATTATATTTTTGCATATTCTCATAGAAAATCACCCTAAATCTTAGTTAGACAAGAAATAAACAAATTAATTCTTTCAAAAACCTTCTTTTTTTTTTTTTTTTTTTTAACTATTTATATACGTTTTTTGTGCAAGACAAAAAATGTCAATTGTTAACTTTTTGGGAAAATTTAACATTTAAAATTTAATTAAAAATAGTAGAAAATGTTTTACATTATTCTGCTTTCTATATGATAAAATTCAGGGTTTTATCTTTCTGGAAAAAAAAAGTTACTCAGAAATAATGGATTTTAATAAATGTAATTTCGTTTTAAAAAACAACTTGATTTTTCGGCCATTTTTGGCGGTGTCTAATTTTAAACATCTAACACTTATTGTTGAAGTATGGTTATTATTATTTTTTTTATAGCTCCTTACATCAAGTGGTTTCATGCCTTGTCTGAAGCGATTTCAAAATATAGCTGCAATGTGAGTCGAAACTAATTGCAAACATTTGTATATTCATTGATAAACTTTACAATAACCCGAAATTAAAATGTTTGTAAAACATAATAATGTTAAAAATGATGGACAAAGTAGTTGTATTTAATTAAAACTTTGAGTTAAATTCTCAATATGTTAATAAAATAATAGAAATAACTGATAATTAAATTGGGACAGCCACGTCAAAACAATTAGTATGCAACAACATTGAAATATTTATTTGCACAAAATATAAAATTACATTATGAACAAATTAGGCACACCTGGCCAACAACATTGGTGGTAAACTATCGTAGACTTTTCAGATAAACAAGGAGAAATTGATATTGCCGAATAAATAAGGGGAGGTAACTTTTCACGACTATCCAAAAAAAGAAGCTCTCAACATTTGATCATTTTTATTTATATTTTTGTCTTTCTTTTTACATCTATTAAAGTTAATGTTTCAGAAGTTTATAAATGTTGAACTATTTGGTGTAAATTATAATACAAATTACCTGGGTGAAACTTAATAATATTACAGCCCTGATACAATTTATGGTTTTTAAAATGATAAAATGAATTGTGCTTGTCTAGAATTCCTTCTCATAAAAAAAATAAAGAAAAATTTTTCTGATGTACGTACCCATGACGAAAAGAAAGCTGCTTATGAGGAATACAGACCTTAGATAGAATTTTCAAGTTAAATTCAATTTTTATGGCATCTTTTGTTTATTAGATTCTTACGTGTAAGTACAGAATAGTTACATAACATCCTCCTGCAACCGAAAGGAAATATCACACACAAAAATCAGGTAAATTGTCCAAGTATTTTTAAAACAGAAAATAAAATTTTATGGCTTTTAAATTATAAGCGATGATGTCACAATGCCATCTGGGAAACAGTATAAAGAACCAAAGGATATAGCGTCAAATAATTCAAACTTTGGAGATTTTTGAAAGCCCTTCTTAACATGAGGAGTGGGGGCATTAGAAAAACTCAAATGCGCTTAAAAATGATTTTCTTTATAAAAATAAAACTAGTGGATAACACGTACATAATTTTTGGAATATGATATTTTCGTTTCATCAAGGATATGTACATCATATTTTTTTTATTTTTGTTTTTTCATGGGGGAGAAATTCTAGACAAGCTCCAAATAAATAAAATAAAAAAAAAACATTAAATAAAAGTTTAAGGTAAAAAGTATATTTTATTAAACTAGCTGGGGGTGGGGGTTCATCCTTACTAGGTCGTAAAATACGTTTAAATATATTTTAATTCATGTAGATTTCGTATTTATTATTCCAGAGTCAATTTTCTGTTGAATATTATGTACCTAATATATAGTACTGATTTCAAAAGTTTAAAAAAAGAAAATATTGAGTATCATCAGCTAAAACTGAAACCAAAATAGCAGTCCAGGCATGTTCCCTACCAATGCAGCTATCGAAAGATAGATAAAAAAGGTTTAATATTAAATGACTTGAAGAAATGAATTGAATTTGGACATGCACAAAAGAAATGGAAATATGTTGGCAAGTTGAAATGAACAGTTTGCATTTCAACTTGCTGATATATGTCTGTATGCATTATTTATCCATCGAAACAAGGTTCTGGGTACGACCTTAAACTATATCCGATGGTGAGGCCCCAGCTTTCAAGCTTTGGAGAGAATGGAGCCACCTCTTAATTGCCATTGTTCCTAGATCCACTCTGACCCGGATTGGTAGTACATGTTAGGGTTCCAACTATGGGTTAAATAGAAACGGACTTGAAAAAGTAAATATTCTATCGTTATTCAGTAGCTATGATTGTTATAATAACTTGCATGAGTTTTTCTAATGCTGAGAAATCAAACGTGATGACAAACCAAACATATGCAATCAAAAAGTCAAATTTAGAAATATCTACAAAGATCTATAAAGACAGATTTAAGGAACTGATAATGAAATCCTATAAATAGGTCCATACTGCTATACAAACCTGTGAGGCCCTGTCAGTGGAGCATTAGAATACACTGACTGACACTGACCCCCCCCCCCTCACCAGCATCAGCCCCCCCCCCTCCTTCTTCATTAAGGCTATCTGTTTTCTTCAAGAACAGGATCCTGGTGACTGAGCAGCCCATGATCTGGTAACTAAAAAGATCATGTGGCTCGCAACACTTCACTTTGGCCCTTACTGTGCTAGATGGGCGGTCGGAGAGGCCCGATCTGATCAGTCGGCTAATCATGTTAGCCCTTTCTGAAATATACAAAATCTGAATCAGGACAATGGCTATAGGAAGGATGCATACTTTTTTCTGTCTCCAGATGAGTAATTATCTTGGGAACGAAAACCCAGAGATAGAATCTTAAATTATCATCAGCATGAGTATATTGGCTGTGTCGCCCTGATGTTGCTAGGTGAATGGGTTTGCCCCTAAGTGCATCCCATCATGGAGCTCTGAGGTGAGTGGGGAGCATAGCCAATGAAACACAAACAAAAATTACATATGGCACTCAACAACAAATCCATTGCAAGTAAAGTCATGAAATATAGTAAAGACCATATCCAGAATCTGATATGTATAGACACAGATAGCGAAATGGAGGAAATAACCACTTACCATCCAACATACATAGTTCTTGAGTCGGTGGATGACAAACCCAACACCAAACTCTCACTCTTCATAATAGAAAAATATCTCACAGCGAACGTGGCTCTAAAATCAATCAAAATAACTCATAACAATAGTTAAAAACAAGAAGTATGCAGAAATATTGCTAAGAACTACCACACTACACAACATAAAAATAAAACCATATCCCATAAATCTCTCAATACATCAGAGGGATGATTGTACAATAGATAAAATCAAACAAAACTAAAAATAAAACAGCTTGTTAAAGAAGTAAAGAGTCACTATAAAGAAAAACGATCAAGAAATAAAAACTAACACATCCTCACATTTAACTCTCCCAAACCTCCAACCAAAATCAAGATCGGGTACAAATAACTAAAATGGAAATTTATATCCCTAATCCACTTAGATGTTACAACTGCCAAAAGTTTGGACACTACGAGAACTGGTATAACAGAAGGAAAATATGTAAAAATTGTGGAATGGATGGATCTGACCACTACGAAGCTACCTGCCAACAACTGAAATGCGTAAACTGCCAACGCGAACATTCTGCTTACTCAAGATTCTGTGAAGCATAGAAGAAAGAAAGAAATAACGAAATTAAACACATCTAGAATATTTCCTTCCCAGAAGCCCCCAAAATTGTTAAAATTTCCTATCCAGCCCGCCCTTACTCAAGAGTAACTCAACCACTGCAAACTACTTCCAATTCTGAATGTCAAAAATGTAATCTTCTCAAAAGAAAACTAGTAAATATGAATTCAAACAAACTCCTAACCTGCTTAACTTTTATTTTTTAAAACTGTTGCTTCTTCATTATAATAGCGAAATTCAAAAATCAAAATATTGAATTTCAAGTAAAATCAATGGTATCTACTTAATTGTCATGTCACAGTAATGAAAATATCCAAAAATTACAAAAAAAAGGGTAGAAAATTAATTATTAATGATAACATTTTTCGAAGACAATTTATGAAAATTGAGTTTTGCTAAATTGGCCTAAGATTTTAAGTTTTCAGGAAGTAATTGCCTCATTTGTTACGATGCAAACTCCCCTACCTAATTATTTTTTAGCAAAACTCGATTTTCGCTAATTTTCTTCAAAAACTATTTTCACTAATAAATTTTCTACATTATCATTTTTCTAAATTTTTGGATATATTCATTATTGCTACATGACAATTTAGCAAATACCATTGGTTTTATTTGAAATTTAATATTTTGATTTTTTTTTTTTTTTTTAATTTCCCTCTAATAATGAGGAAACACCCTAAAACTTGTTTCAATATTAATTTTATATATATTTACATGTTATTTTCAACTTCATCTCACATAACCAAACTAGTTGCTTCCCTCGATAGGGTATTTTTGAAATCTCGAAAAAAAAACATAACTTTGAATAGGCACCGTAAGTGAACAAAATAAGAAGTTTTTACCATTTTTGGTCCAGTGGCATGAAGTGTAACTGGACCAAAAATGTCTAGTGTCTGCATAAATGTCCACAAGAAAGAAAAAAAATAAGATTGCTACCATATCAGCCATATTGAATTTTTCCCTATATTGGTGAACATTTAAAAAATTTCAAAATCTCATAAAATCATATAGAATGCTTAATTTCTGAGCAAATCTGATGCCACTTTTGGATTCCTCCGGTCAAAAAAACTATCTGAATGAATTTTTATGATCGATGTTTTAAGCTAAAAATATTCAAGAAAGTGTAATTATTAAAATGTTGCCCAGGCGACATCTCACACAATTTACACAAAATGGAGAATGCTATAAATTGGCAACCGCTTGGAGTTACATACTCAAATTTTCAGGATTTCTTAATTTTTATGATGTCCATTTGTGTTGCTTGTTTCAACAAAATATGCGGACATGGGTTTCAAAATGATTCATTTCTGGCTGATTTGACATGGAATTACCAATATTGTATTTTACCATTTTGAGAAATGTTCATCTTAAGTTTTTTGGGGCTTACTTTTTCAATGGCATTTGTAATGTTTTACTTTTTGCATTTTTCTATTTAAAAATGAGAAATTTTCTGCAGTCAGGATATTGCTTTACAAGATAAATTGTAGTAATTTGAATGTTTAATGTGAAGATATCTTTAAATGAGATGGAACATTTTTTTTTGTTTGAACTTGTAGAAATTTTATCAAATGAAAAGAGTGAGAGTGATAACAGACTCAAGTCTATTCTTATGGAAGAAAAACAAAATGTCGAAAGTTAAATTCTATTTGAATCAGATCATTTTTTTTTTTTTTTTTTTTTCAAAATCTTGCGAATCAAAACAATTCCCATTTGGCTACAAAATCAACTTGGAATTATGTTTTAATTTAATCAAATTACTTTTCTCAAACAATATGGATCATATTGCCTTTCGCTAAATCCTTTTGGTGGTTTGAATAAAAAAAGATTAAACAATTAGACGAGAAGACTAATTAATGATTTTCTAAAATAGAAGTCTCACCTATCTGTTTAAATGTATGTATATTTGTTTGTATGCCTTGCAAAAACTTTTGACAGAGGCGATGGATTCTGACAAGATCTGTATCATTTTGGAGCTCAACGTATCAGACGACAAATATAAAAAATTGGCCAAAAATATTAATTCCTTCATCCTAAATTCAGCCGTTTTGTATAAGGGAGGTTCGATTTTTTTTTTTTTTTTTTTTTTTTTTTTTTTTCACCAACATTTTAGCAAGTCATTGTCACCGTTGGATTGACTTTGGTTAATTTCAATGCTTTTGACTTCCGGCCATGTCATGAAGACATTGGCTAAGATGTCAGATTTTCTTTCACTTTCTTTTTCACCTTCATGGCACGGATTCGAGCCTGCCTGCCTACTACCAGTTTTTTTTGCTTAAGCCTCCCCCCCCCCCGCCCCCCAAACACCCGGGCAACACCAGGCACCCAGGCTAGTCATGTATAAAACGTTAATATAATATCTTTTGAATTGAAAGACATGTTTCATTTCAGAAGAGTTTCTGATGGGTATCAAATCTGTATAGGTCCTGGAAATGAAAAAGAGTTTTCGGTAGCTAGCTGATCTGTATAATTCTTGAACTTTAAAATTTTGCAGACAAAGAGCAAAGATATTTCTTGTGTAAATACGAAAAATTATGTGCGGGAATTCTAAAAGATCCAATATTTTATGGAGCAATTCCAGTTTCTGATTAGTTGCTGGCAAAATATGGCTCCATTTGATAGGTCAGTCCTATGAGTAGAACCTTCTATGAGTAGAACCTTCTAATTTTCTTTAATCATATCGTCATTATATAAAAAATATTGCAACAATATAATTTCTTGAAATGTATGTTTACGATTTCATTTTATATTTGCAGATTCTACACCAAAAGAACAAATTGGAGCTTAAATTCTCATTATTGGCTTTGAATATATCGTCATTATTGCAATATCTTGAAATATGAAAATGTTTTTAGCAAAAGAAATATTTAAAAAATTTCTTTGTGTGAATTATCCGAAGCTAACAAGTCTGAGAAGAGAGAAACCATATTTTTGTGAAAGTGAGTCCATCTTTTTTGTAGCTAAAACATGACGTTTTGTTTTGGTTTAATGAAAAATTGGTGCAAATTTGTGAAAACATTTTTTGCGTTTCATGAAAATTGGAGAAATAAACGGAGTGCTAAGTGAGAAGAAGAATTGGTTTTGCTGACAGAATCATCGGAAAAGACCAACGTGTATATAAGGAAAATCGTCAGAAGAAAGGAATCATTCTTCCCAAATTTCACATATTCTATGTCTAAGTGATTAAATGTAGTCAGATGACAGACAAAAATACTGAGAGATACTTCAAAAAATGCTGAAAATTTGAACATTTTGAACCAATTAAAGTTGGTGCAATTTAACAATTAAAAGTCAGATGTACATAAATATAATCGTGGATTTTCAGGTTTTCTTTGAAATTCTACTTTGAATAAAATATCTTGTATTTTTTTATTCTCACAACAAAGAAAATACAAATTTGTAAAAACAAATAAGGCATATAATGATATTACGACTTAAAACAAATCATTTTAAAAAAGGCGGCATTATAACAAATATCGTCCTTTTGAATTTCATTTTAATATATAATTGCATAATAGCTTCAGTTTTTCTTCTTGGTCTGCAAAGTTAATGTGCAATTCTATTTTGACTCTTAAATATACTAAGGTTCAGACTTTAGAAAAATTTGAAAAACAATTGTGATAAAATGTCTTCTTATTCTATGAACTGCAACAGGAGAAAAGATGCACAAACATATGTTAAAAAACAAAAACAAAATAAAGCCCAGAAGAGAAACCCTACTTTTTGTAAAGTATGCATTTCTTCTTTTAGCCAGAAATCGAATTTGTTGTGAACCAAGTGCAAGAGAGATGTAAATAATTGCACTTAAAGGGACAGTTAGAATCTTAAAAAAAGATAGCATATCTCGGTTGGAATGTCTGAGATAGCGAGTGAGTTTCCAGCATCCAGTAGGATGCCCCATCTTGAGCTGAAACAAAATGGTGATAAAATTGATAAAAATAAGAAAAAAACGACGCCGTATCTTTGTAAAATATGCAAATCTTCTTTTTCCAGGAAAGCGCATTTGTCGAGGCACCTCGAAACCCATACTGGCGAGAAATCGTATTCTTGCGGAGTATGCGCCACTTTCTTCAGGCAGAAATCAAATTTGCTGAGTCATATGCGAACTCACAGCGGGGAGAAACCATTCTTATGTGAGATATGTGAGTGTTCTTTTTCGAGAAAATCGCAGTTGGTGAGTCATCTGCGGATTCACAGTGGAGAGAAACCGTATTTTTGTGAAATATGTGAATATTCGTTCTCGAGAAAAGATGATTTGTCGATGCACTTGCGGATTCACAGTGGAGAGAAGCCATTTTCTTGTGAGATATGTGGATTGTCTTTCGCAAGGAAATCACATTTGTCGATCCATCTGCGAATTCATACGGGTTCGAATCCGTATTCTTGTGATGTGTGCAAATCTTCTTTTACAAGAAAGTCGGATTTGTCCATCCACTCTCGGATTCACTCTGGCGAAAATCCATTTTCTTGTGAAGTGTGTGGCTCATCTTTCAGATACAAATCGAGTTTATCAAGCCATTTGCGAATTCATACGGGAGAGACTCCACATGTTTGTGACATATGTCAATCTTCTTTTTCGAGAAAATCAAATTTGTTAAGACATATGCAAACACACAAGGCAAAAGGTTGACAAAATAACAAGACCTCAAGAATGACTTCAAAACATTGTCTATTAAAGAAATACATATACCGGTTGTGGCTAAATATAAAAAAAAAAAATTAAAAAAGAATACCTAAATACAATCCCTGGAAGACCAAGCTGTAGCAGCCCTAACAAAACCCTTTAGTTAATCCACAGGAGGGTACTTGTATAGTTTAATCAAGACCTTATTAAAAAATGAAAATATCGAATAAAGGTTATATTGCACGTATCCGTTATGGAACGAAGTTCTCAGAAAAAAATTTCGCTTAATTTCATCAAGTAGGGTTTTTTTTGTTTTTTTTTTTACAGCGAAAAAACAATTTATGATACCGAGCAAAAGGTTCGATTTTTAGGAAAAAAAGCTAGTATTAAAGATGGGGCGGGAATGTTGACGCTTTAACTAGAGTTATCTCCCCATGGTGTGTTTAACAAATTCCATAATGGCTGACTTCAACACGCTCTCAGAAGAATGTGTTTTTCTGCTGTAAAAAAAAAACTACTCGATCAAATTAAATGAAATTTTTTTTTCAGAGATCTTCAGTCCAAAACGGATACGTACAATATAACCTTTTTTCAATATTTTTATTTTTTAATGTCTTCATTAAACTGTACAAGTACCCACAGGAATAACAGACTGTTGTTCTGTAAGCCATGACTGGGTACAGGGCCTGAATAATTGAAGAATTTAACCTTCAACCTCCAGGTTTGTAACTTTTACAACTGAATGTTAATAAGTACTTTATCCACTATGCCACTGATCCTGTCACGATCAGAAAGGTGACAGTCTTCTATGACTACCAGCTGATACATGAAAGACCATCAAGCTAGACATTGTTATATGGAACAAACCTAAAAGGACTGCACTATTGATGTAAATGTAAATTGACTGCACTATTGATGTAAACGTTCCAAATGGCTCTGGCCTTAATAGAGGCAAACAGAAAAAGATAGCAAAATATCAGGACCTGAAAACTAATTTTAAAATGACATGGTCTCTAAAAAAACATTGTACCGAATGTTGTAGGGGCAACTGGCCTTATGAAAAAAAAAAAAAATTTTAAGAAATATTTGGATACAATCCCTGGAAGACCAAGCTCTAACGAAATACAAGTAGCAGCCATAAAAAGACAACATCTATCCTTAAAAGAACACTTGGATACAAAATTAAATCTTAATGGAATCAAGTGTTAGATCGAGGATTGAGCTCCTTGATCTCTTCAGACAAACTGACATAAAGTGCGTAAAAGAAGAACAAGAGTGCAAGAGAGATCGAAACAATTGCACAATGATGGTTATAATGGTTAGAATCGTTGGAGACTAGGATCGTTGAACAAATCAATTGTACTGACACATTTGCAAATGCATATTAGAGAAGAAATAAATTTGACTCCTCTTTTAGATAGTAAAAAGGATAGTGGTCGAGAATCTGACTAAAGGTTTCGTTGACATCTTCTAGCAGTTTACAGTATGTTACCGGAAGACCAACTGGAATAAACCAATGTGATTAGTTAATCAGTTGTTGGCAGACAATGTTTTTGTTAACAAAAAAAAAAATCACTTTAAAATAAAATTGCTTTTGATCATAACTGTTTCCATGAGGAAAAAAACTTAAAAAAAAAAAAAAAGAAGAAAAAAACCTTTATTGAAACTTCTTACAAAAAACAAAAATTCTTAAATATTTTTCCTGAAAAAAAAAAAAAAAATCTTAAATACTTTTCATGCAAAACAAAAACATTTGATTTTTTTGTTTGTTGTTGTTTTTATGCTTTCACCTTAAAAAAAAAACAAAAAAAAATCACCTCTGAAATATTTGTCGAAAAAATTTTTTAAATATACTTTTCTTGAAAAATAATTTTTTCTTTCATATAATTAAACTTAAAGTAAGTCTTATCTTCTTGTGTTAAAGTTTTATCTTTTAGCGTTTTGAATTTATCATCTGCCAGTGTTCACGTCGGCTTTTTCCAGCAACTTTTCCAGCAATAAACTGCCGGAAGATATCAGCATGGGTCAGGTTCTGGACCAGTACCATAAATGGGAAAATGAACCTTTATCTAACAACGAATAAAAAAGTGAGAGTTCTACGACAATGGCAAAGTACTATAATAAAGCTGACTGGGATGCCATCAGAGACACTCCATGGGGAAATAACTGAACAGTGCGTAAATGAGACCACTGAATGATTCAAAGCAGCAATTGAAGCACGTGTTCCCAGATGTAAGTTCTATAGCAAATCCCACTCTCTCCAGTGGTTCACTTCTACTTGCGCAGCTTTCATTTCTCAAAAGCAACATGCATACCGCAGACTTTCCTGACATAAATCCAGTGCAAATAGACAAAAGTATATAGAAGCTAGAAGTAATTGTAAGATGGAAATAGTCAATAGTCAAGAGAGAATATACCAAAACCACCAGAAAATGCATTGGAGCGCAGAAATTAGGAACTCGTGATTTTGGGAAAATCTGTAATAATGTAGTAAATAATGGGTAATCAACAATCCCCTACTATCCAGCAATCTTGAAGTTGTTTGCATGGCAAACAAGAAGGCTTATCTACTTGCCCGTTGGTTTGCCTCCAACTCTACTTTGGACCCAGCTTTATCACGTGCACTCCCTCTCAGATTTTCCTCTGGGGACAGAAACCGCACTAGATAATCTGAAAATAACTCCTTTTCAAGTGTATGATATCATAAAAAACGTAGACACCTCAGAAGCATGTGTTCCTGATCTTATCCCAGCTGTACTATTAAAAAAAATGCTCTGCTGAGGTTGCTTTTCAGCAAATGCCTTAATGAATCTTGTTTTCCTAACTGCTTGAAAATTGCTTCTGTGATACCAGTTTACAAGAATTTTGGTGAAAGAACTGACCCATTAAGTTATTGCCCCATTAGCCTCCTTTCTTTTTGCCAAAATATTTGACTCCATAATTAACAAAGCTATAGTCCACCACCTCACAGCTACTAAACTTTTGTCTGACCAACAGTATGGTTTAGGCAAACGCTGTTCTACTGCAGATATCCTAACTGTAATCTCTGAATGTATACCATGCACTGAATAAAGTAGGGGAGGCTAGGACAGTAGCACTAGACATATCTAAGGCTTTTGACAGGGTATAGCACAATGATCTTCTCATGAAAATCAAATCCTATGGTATTACTGGACGAATTCTTAACATAATTAAATGGAAGCAGATGTTTTGTTTGAGACACTATTACCAGGAGATTGCCTTATGGGAGGCAGTGGACTTCCTCTACCCAGTATGTGTTTTCAACAGTTTCCTTCTCTTAAATGAATTGTTTAGATGGTGGCTGAGGAGCTCAATCTACCCTTTTTATGGTAACCGTCTGGAATATCAGAACGAGGTTAACAGGTGATATACCTTGGTCAAAGGTGATTTGGAACTGTGAAAGACATGGGCGTTCAATATCCTGATGTATTATACATACCTACATAGCTAAATACATACATCGCCTAATATTTCTGAATAGTCACCCGTTCGGTGCTGGTCAAACTGAACGTTGCTTAACTTTATTATTGATCTAATGAGAACCGGCGTGTGAATATGATTATAGCGCACATTTTTATTACTTGAAGTAATTAAATAACGTTTTCGATGCTTCAGGTGTAACAGTCATTTTCATTATAAATTTATATGGGGAAAATAAGAGAAAAAACAAGACATAATTAAAAAAGGTTTCTTTGTTTCGTTTATTATTTTTTTTAGAGTTGTCTCCCTTACACTGTTTTCTAGAAAAAAAAAACAAAAAAAAAACGAAAACGTGTAATATGTCTATCCATGATTTTGTAAAAAAAATTTTCAATGATAGTGACAATTAGTGGGAGAATTCAGTTAAAAATTGAATCATAGGAAAGTTTTGAAAAGTACCCTAGTGACCTCTGCTGAAAATCGACTTCTTTTTTATAATTTATGGACACACCCTCCAACACAAGGTCCGATTTCTTGAAATACAAAGCAAACCTCCTCTTCCTTAGTTGTAAAAAAATAGAAAATAAAGAAAATATGGAGTTTACACCTAACAAAAGTCGTAAGTTTCAACCAGCGAAACATTGTGCCAATACCAACCAAGATGAGAATAATTGGCCGAACAATCAAAACAATACAATCATCTTCTTGTTTGAAATCAGTTTAATAAACTCTGGAAAAACAAATTCTGTTTTTTTTTTTTTATTTATTTATTTATTTATTTTTTTTTTAATGTTTTTTTTTTTTAATGTTTTTTTTTTTTTTAATGTTTTTTTTGTTTTTTGTTTTTTTTTTTTTCCACAGCAAATAGCAATAATAAACGGGGTGGAAACTTAAAATTTGAAATTCATACAAATACAAATATTTTATACATTTCTTGGAATTTATTTATAAGCAGACTCTGATCTGAATTATGCATAATTATTGTAATGTGGGTGCTGTCACAAGAACAAACAAACAAAAGAAAGATATAAAAATCCGACTCTGCAGTTTTTAAATTGCACAGGAAATGCATTTATACGTGGTTCTTCCAAAACAATGCATTTCATTATATTTCACATAATCTTTTTAAAAGTCTCTGCCACCTCACGCGAGCACTTTCTTGCCCTCGTGTTTACATGTCCATCTCACTCGGTGCCGTAATTTTCTTTGCTTTTGTTGTGATGCAAGCTCACGTGCACTTGCTAATTTGCATATGTGCTTTAATGGTTGCTGATGCTAATTTTTCGCTGGCCAGCTATCCTTTGCCTTCTAATGATATTTTTGCAAGTGCCCATACACACTCTGTTACATTATTAGACATATAAAAATGAAATAAAGTTAAGCTTCTTCATTAGGAAAATTATGGGCGTTTTTAACAAGAGCAAAGAAAGCAAAAAAGAAAAAAAAGAGTGGGGGAAAAATAAACAAATATACAACAAATAAATGTTACCAAAGGCAAGATAAGTCACTTTTCTATTTACCTGAATAAGTTTTTTTTTTGTGCTTTAATTTATTTTAAAGTGTTTATTTACTTTGAAACAAAAGTAGTATCCAGTCTCTTGAGTTAGAATGACAAAAAAATGGTGATTTCATTGCAGCCATGTTGACCCTCGATAATCACTCAAAAATTGAAAATTAAACAAATTACATTTTTAAATGATTGGTAACATTTATTGGATATGTTTCTATCAGTATCTAATTGATTTTATTTTATCCTAATACTAAAAAAATTATAATTGCACAAAAACCTTAGTATCTATCTGTTAAGTTAAAAAAAAAGAACGTCTGTGCACCAAAATTTATGCAAATTGATTCAGTATTTTTATTTTTATAAAATAAAATCAAATTTGATTGGTTGACAATTTCTAGCCGGTATTATTATGATGACTGTGTTTTTGGACATTGCTCTTAATGTTAGCAGAAGATGGCGGACAAGACGTTTTACTATTAAAATGTGTTTTTTCTTATTTTAAAAAATAAATACTTGATGAATTTGCGAATTTTTTTAGTGTACTGTCTTTTTAAAACCTAACACATAAAGTACATGATAAAATGTTTGTGCCATTTTGTTTATTCATTTTTTTTTTTTTTTACAAACAGTTTTTAATATTGGGGTTAAACTGGATAAGCACCAGAATTTAAAATTACTTATTTTATCAATTTTACTAACGAAACAAGTAACTTACAACATAGCAAAATCATATTAGATACTTGTTTTCTCTTTTTAAGCTGTTAGTTCAAAACAACAACCATATTTTGAGAAATTTTACTAAATCAGTTGATTTTCAATCATTTTTTACATTTCATTTCTTAGTTTTTCCTTTCATGTATCATCAAATATTAGATTTCTTTCTTAATCGTTTTTCTCTGTTTGTCCTCCAAAAAATGTCAATAAAATAAATGGACGCTTCTGCACTATCAGAACGAAATTTTGTAGTCAATAAATGGAGTTTTCAGATAAAAACCAATGGTTTCTACTGATTTTTTTTTTTTTGTCAATTCTATTAAATTACAATGTTAGCTTCCGAATTATGGAGTCAAAATTACCTGACTATTACTGAATTATTAAAAAAAACAAAACAATTTTAATCGGGGCCTGTGGTGCAATTGATAGAGACATTGAATCTCTACGGTTCCAGATGAGCATTGTCTGAAGATAGCGGTTTCAATCCTACCCAAAGCCGGCCAAAGGCTTACTTGGCCCAAAACGTGGTAAGATGACAACAACTATGGATGGCAGTGATTACTGAGAATGCAGTTAGGAGATTCGAAGTTCCTATCCATTGCGATTACCACCTGACAAAGGCCAGAGGAATAGTTGGCTGAAACGTTGTGAAACAACAACTAATAAAGATGAGAATAATAGTCCGCAATAAATAAATTAATATAACTTTAATCGTGTAAGCAGCTGAAAAATTGCGGCCATCTTGTTTTTATAAAATAAATCAAAACGGAAAATTACCTCCCTTTTGAACTCTCCTGTGTCTTACATAAGCAAATACGATCATTTTCTTTAAATTCTATTTTCTATTTTAACTTTAATAAATAATTTTCTACCTTATCGATTTTCGTAATTTTGGATATAATCATCTTAAAAATATGAGGAATACCTAGATACCATTGTTTTCATGTGAAATTCAGTGTTATGATTTCTGAAATTTCGTTATGATAGTGTAGAAGCGCCAATAAAGGTTATTGTACTTAACTTTTCCTTAATTGCCATTTTCTTTCAGATTCACGTGTTGTATAATATTTATACAGCACTAACCATGACACATGTATATTATCAAGATGTATAATGGTTTTTAATACACACAAAAAATCGCTCTAAACACTTTCTTACACCTGATGCTACTCTCTATTTCTTCAAGTCTACTATAAGACAATGTATGGAATATTGTCATATTTGGGCTGGTGAATCTTTGTCCCATTTGAGGTTTTTGATAAGATGCAGAAACGTATTGATTAACTCCCACCCTTTCTTCTTCACTGCAACTGCTCTCTTGCAGACGTGATGTTGCTAGTCTCAGTCTTTTCAATAAATACTATTATGGCACGTGTTTCTCAGAATTGTTTGATCTATTCCCGGCTTCCTTTGTTCCATCTCGTTTAATTCCTTGGTCTAGTAGCCTTCATCAGTTCACTGTTTTGATATCTCATTGTAATACATCTTTTTATTCCCAAAAACTGCAGGGTTGTGGAACTTTCTTCCTACTGATTGTTTTTTTTTTCTTCCTATAATTTTGGTCTTTTCAAGATTAAGGTCATCTCCTGTCTTTTCAATAATCATCTTTTGTGCTTGTTAATTCCTTGTTGGCTTCACACCTTGCCTGGAATGATTTCCATTAAAAAGTAATAATTCTATATTTTCTGCATCAAAAGCATGATGTAGTTTTACTATCAGATATTCTAATTTTCAGCAGTGACCCCTGGATTGTTGTTTAATTATTATTTATTTTTCCTAATACTCAATCAACCACATGTAACTCTGAGATCCAATTAAAATGAAGTTTCCGTTTTTAAAGGAATAACTATTGTAAAAGTTTGGGTTTCACAGTATCAACTACATTTTTACAAATGGCTTTCACTAAAAAAAAAAATGTTTATTTGTGGTGTCCAATTTAGATGACGAAACGCATGTCAGTGGATAATTATATTTTAAGAACAATATATATGCCGCTCCCCATTTTGGGGTACCAAATTGGTCAACAGGAAAATTATTCCCAACTCGCATTTAGGTAAAAATGCACTTTCGTATAAATAATTAAATTCATTCAAAACGTATCACAAAAACAAAAGCAAATGAAATAACATCTCTCTCTCTCTCTCTCTCTCTCTCTCTCTCTCTCTCTCTCTCTCTTATATATATGTGTGTGTGCTTATTTATATAAACATTATTGGCTACGTATATGCATACATGTTTCTGCTGTACCTCATTTAGAGAGACAGTTTCATCAGGCCTTATTTTCTTTTAAAACCAAACTTAATTATATTCTTACTTTATGTAGTTTTTTTCTTTCAACCAAATCATAAGAAAAAAAGAGAAAGAAAGGAAGAGAAAACGTACATAGAGGCAGTGTAGAGAAAAAAGGGGGAAGAAGGAAGACGAGGGCTATGGCTTATAGTATATTTGTTTTTTTAATTTATCAAATTAGAGAAAGTTAATATTCGAAAGTGATAAGGATGTTGGTTGGAAGATTATAGTTGTAATATCTATCACCTTGGCATTGATTGGTGTTTCAGCCACTACGAATGAAAAAAAAAATGTATTAGCACGAAAAATAACAAAACTGATTTCGTATAAAATTGCTTTCTTCCAAGGTCAGATTGTGAAAGCCAAACGAATATGGAAAGAGTATTTTATCTAACCCAGATAATGGAAAAGAAATGCGATTCAATTTCGGATTTGCAATGAACGTCAGTAAAAGACGACCTGAAAACAAGGGAGATAATCGCTCATGTGCGTGATCTCATCTCGAGATGAAACTTTATTTACATCTTCTGATGATGAATATATGCACATAACTGTGTTGCCATGAGTGGGAGCGAGTTGGCATATATGAAATGGTATCTTGTTTACACATTTCTTGAAAGATGGAGAAATTAACAGGTGAAGTAAAGGGTTTTTTTTTTTTTTTTTTTTTTTTAATTTTTTAAAGGCGGCGAACTTTAAATTAAAATAAATCACAGAAAAATATTTTTATTATACAAATATGTGGTTTATTCCAAAGATTAATTTTTGGAATTTATAATTTAAATAAAATTTCGGGCATATGGCCCCCTTTGGCTTGCACATATCTGGCATAATCTAGAGGCACACCTTTTACAAATTCTACACGTTAAATTAGACTGTATTTTGGCAACAGTGCATCAAATACTGTCTTCCAAGAGGTCTATTGTGTCTGGTTTATCAGCACAGACATGGAACTTTACATGTCCCCAAAGAAAATATTCTAATGGGTCTAAATTGCATGAACAAGATGGCCACTTGACAGGTCCATTTCTTGAAATTATTTGTTCATCAAATGTTTCTCTTAGTAAATTGATCATGTTGTGCGCTGTGTGGCATGTGGCTCGATTCTGCAGGAACCACATGATGAGTTGCCAAACCAAGCTGAACTAAAAAAATAACCGATAGTTGCCAAATCGGCCATTAAAGAAAATAGAGCTGTCAATTTAAAGTTTGCCGCCTCTAAAAAAACATCCTCTATAAAGTAGACTATATTAATATATATAATAAAATTGGAATTATATTAATATATATTGGAATAAAAACGGATTGTAATAAGATTGTAAGCATTGATAACAACAGAAAGATTATGATAGAAAAATCTATACTATATTTGCGGTGTATCGCTGTCTGTCCGTTCGGGATGTAATGTCATAGGAATGTATTATAGGCCTATGCCCCACCGAGACAGTGTTTTTTTTTTTCATTTGAGCACTTGCCCTGGAAAAGTTCTCTACATGTCACTGCCTGACCTTGTGTCGTATCTCCTGGCAAGAAGGTAAATAATGCTATATACATATTTAATGAGCTTAGTTACATTAAAGGAAGTAAGAGTTACAAAGATCAGTAAGTCAAATTTGACATGTGTGAGAGCAGAGGAACAGAAGTAAGGAACACATGAGTCACGTGACATGTTTAATGAGCTTAGGTGAAAGTTTTAGTCAGTTTTCAGTCAGAAGCGAATAAGGGAAGACGTTTAAAAATGTCGCAGTATGGATAGCATGCTCTCTCTGTTTCTTTCTACCTACATCTGTCTTGATGTTTGAAAGGATGAACAAAGAACTAAATGTCTATTGTAATCGTCTATATTAGTTGATTGTAACTGATGACGATTCAACAAGATAAACAACCTATGAACAGTTCACCACTTGTACAAATTGACCTGAAGCACTTTTTTCTACAAGAGAGTCACCACTTATCAAGGCCCAAAGACCACTTGAGGATAAAGGTTAATCAATATACGATAGTCACCAAGACAACAACATAGTAATTGTTAATGGTGATAATTGTGTCTATTATTTAAGGGAATGGCTTAACAAGAACTTGTTTACATTGAACTTGATGACGAGCATATTGTAGTCAACTGGAAAGCAGGCCAATGGGACAGAGTTCCACAGGCAGGCAGTTCTAGGAAAGAAGCGTTGTTCATGGAATGGAATTCATTCAGTCTTTAAACTCATATTTCTTAATTTATACACCCCATGAATCATCACCATCGTCGTATGCAACATTTAAAGGCGATTTTTATGTAGCACCATAAAAATCGATTCTTCAATCCCAGCAGAATTTTCAGATGTCGTTTTTTTCAAGCAAGTGGTTGGAATCTTGCTGTTTAAATGACACACAACAGCAGTTCGTTTTTCTCTTCTTTCTCATAGTTGCTGTCTTTTTCTTTTTAATAACAGCGGTACTGCACATTTTTTTAATAAAGAACAGCACGAAATCTTTTCGAATTTCACAATTTCTTGTGGGGTTTTATTTTTAATACACCCAAAACCCTCCTCCTATGGAAAAGGAAGAAGCTATCCAAAAATCTGACTACTCTTTCTATCGTTATCTCGTACAGTTCAGTAAAAAAAGATTTGATTAACTTATTCGCCACGTCTCACTAGCGACTCCCTTTCTATGATGTAATTTCCTCTACTTCTAGTGGAAATTTCCACTCTATTTAATTTTAACCATATGTAGAAATTTCCAATTCCAACCTTATTTTTATGCAGCTGCATTTAAATATTGCTACATATTACCAGAAAAAGAAAATCTATATATATAAAAGGCAAAATGTGTGTGACCATTTCGTGTATGTCTTCAAAAGGCTTTTCTCGCACACGCTCCCGGGTTCGTTACTATCGCTTAAAACTGTGTATATAGATTCTATATAATAATATCTAGGAATTAGGAAACCGCGTAGCGTATAGATTTATTTACGTTGATTTTTACAAAATTATTGCTATTTCAGCCCGTCTTGTGTTCGTTCAGCTTTTTTGTATAAAAAGCGAAACTAATTCAAAGCTAAGGCAGCATCGGCAATCGCACTGGGAAACGTCCAGAAGCAATCAGCTTTGATCAATGTGGGGCCAAACTCCATATATCAGACAATTACTATTCAATTTGGAAAATGGGGAGCTGGTTTCCCCCTCCCCAACATCTTGGTGAAAAAAACAGTCAAAGTTGGGTAAACAAACCCAAAAGCTGCCCCGCAGCAAAAGTAAAGTCCGCTCCTTCTATTATTTGAACTCATTTTCAATGAGGTCACACAGAACCAGAGCAAAGTTTAGTCCGCTACTTCTATGACCTCATTAGTAGAGTTAAGTTTTACGGCGGCGACGTGTCAATTCTGTTTTTATTACTCAAATTCAAACATGACATCGTTAGTTTGTCATGGTGGCCCACTGGTTAATGTCACACGATTTTTTTTTTCACTTTAATTTCCAACTTTGCCTCAAGGGTTCGGGTTCGATCCTCATACTAACCTACCAAAAATTTTATTTTTATTTTACCGCCCCCCCCCTCCCGGAGTTTTGATTTACCCAAAACCACACACACCTCCAAACACCCGGGCAACGCCGGGCACCCCCCGCTAGTATAACTGAAAAGAGTACTTTGATGTCATCTATTAATTTAAAAAAAAATATGAGATCAGATTAAAATTCGTCTATCTGTGAATCATTCCACTGAGATTGATCGAAACGCGCTAGGATCTTTAGAAGAAATGTCACTTTACTTATTTCCCTTTCTTCCCTTGTATAGTTAAAACCAAACGGAACTTCCATAAGCTAAGTTTCTTTCCAAGAACTATCCATCTGTGTAACACAATACCACAGGGCTGCTTCTCAACTGACTACAGAATGGTTGTGTTCAAGTCCAATGTTAAATTCTTGTTGGGCAGTCTTCTAAAATACTTAAATTCTCTCTAGTTTCAACCATTGTTAGTCATCCTCTTATTATTACGTTTCTAAATTTTTTAGATGAGGATCGGTTATTCATATTATTTCGATTCTTCAGACTACTGTTCTCATCTTAAGTTGTGAAAATGACCTCACATTGTTGTTTCATTGCCCTCCTGACAAGCTTATTTTACTTCGAGTGCCTTATCGGCCTTGATGAGTGGTGACACATTAATACAAAAAAAAAAAAAAAATACAAAAAAACAAAACAAACAACACAACAACAAAAAAAGAATAATTCTGTGAGTCAATCAATGCTGAATATATCAATGGACACCACCACAAAAATCTATTATATAAATCTCACTTGTCTGTTTAAATGTATGTATGTATGTATGTATGTATGTAGGTATATCTGCCTAAAACTTTCGACAGAAGTGACGGATTTTCATATGTAATCGGTGTCGTTTTGAAGCTCGATCCTTTGGACGACAAACATTGAAAAATTGGCTAAAAACATTAATTCCTTCACCCTTAATTGGGCAGTTTCCAAAGTCATCCCCTCTTTTCGATTGACTAGCCCTTATTTAAACCTACGCCACTTTCGGTTTGGTGATGCACGCAACGGCAAAGACGTCACATTTTTTTTCCATTTTCCCTCTTTCGTGATACGGGTTCGAGTCTACCTGCCTACTACTTTTTTTTTTTTTTTTGCTCAACACACACCTCCAAACACCCGGGCAACGCCAGGCACCCAGGCTAGTTTAATATAAGAAGCAAAAAAAAAAAAAAAAGAAGTAATATATCATGGGTGGAGCAGGAGGACACAGGGGTTCTCAATCAACTCCGGGGGAACACTAAGTTTTCCCGCTTGTAATATATATAATAATTAAACATGTGTTTTTATTTTTTATTTTTTCTAGAGTTTGCAGATAAATCTTTATATCTTATCTTAGTTATGGAAACGGACACGAGCTGAAGTAGCACGTTTGTCCTATTTGTTGATGTGAAAAAAAAAAAAAAAATGAGACGGTTATGGCGGTCCTTTTATTGTTCGTTCTTTCTCCATCTTCACGCCTGCTTTTGTATCATCCCTTTCCCAAACTTCTGTCCATCTCTATCAGCCACTTCAATGCTTTTCCACATGTGTGAGCTGCATACATACAGTTCTCTAAAGAAGCTGTTAAAACGTTGGTAAAGAACATAGCGTGTACTGTGGCATGAATTATAGACGTTATTTTTTTTTGTCTTTGCTGTAGCAAGACTCACACTATTAAGTAAATGTAAAATGGAAGTTTGTGAAAGAAGAATGGTGAAAACAGCATTCAGGAACTCTCCCTTCCCCTATCTATCTCCACACACACACACACACACACACACACACACACACACACACACACACACACACACACACACACACACAGAGTAGAACCCCATATGGCCGTAGGATACGTTTTTTTCAGTTTACGATGTGGAATATGATGTTTTTCCGGTCTCTGGTTACGGTATTTGCTCTGCTTCACGGTGTTATTTATAACGTTATTTGATTATATACATGTTTATTATATACTGTACTGTACTTTGTTATTAATTTTTTATGCTGTATCCTGGGGTTCTGCTGTATACACAGATTATTTATTTAAAAACTGTACTTTACATACTTCAGAAATGTACCATGGTTTTATTGACATGGATCGACCTTTACTGTTTAGAAAAGGCTATTAAAATCCATCCCAACTCTTCAGTGACTCACAAAATGAACACAGATTGAAAAATGGAATGCAATATTCATTGATTTCATTGTCCGGTGAATTCATTCAAGTGTCCCTTAATACATTACCCAATGAAACTGATCCTCATTTGAATTTTACTTTTTAATCTCAAATCCATAAATTTTGGTAGCCATTCAAGTTAAAAATCGGATGGTGCCACAAACAATTATTGTGATGTGTTGAGTATGATGGAAAGACCAAGGAGGGAGAAAACTAACCTGACCTTCTCTGGAATCATGAAGAGGCTTGTTTTTATTCAAATTCTATAGAAAGCCAAAGACCATTATCACTGAGAACTGGGAGGCGTGGGAAATGAAATCTCCCAGCCAACGGACACCCAGATACAAATCGGTACTCTCAAGCTAAACACGGTTATTACCCTTTAACTCTGATAACACATGCTTTGACACCAGAGGGCGACGCAGCTACGTCACTTCCTTTTTTATAGATTTCTTTCTCTTTTTCACTGGACTCTCAACAAGTAAAGACATGACGATAACGCACTCCGGTTGGCATGGCTAGCCAACCAGCTTTCCTGACCGATACAAATACAATAACGCAAGTAACGTTACTAATCATCTCTCCTTACTGAACTCTTATTGTCTCTTATTCTTACTATTTTTATTTTCGTATTTTTATGTAAATAAATCTACATTTATTTGTTATCATATATCGGTATGTTTCATCTCTTCATTATGCGCCCTTTGCATCCTTCACCTTCCAACATGGAGGATGGGATTGCCAATTACATAAGAAGGCCATTCTATCCTCCACAGAGCTAAGTGGTTAACGACATGGATCGACAACCTGGGTGTGCCCAGTTTGAATTCAACTCGTTCCACAGAAATACTTTCACTTAGAGATGTTGGCAACCTTCACATAGTCCCTCCTGTAAGTACCTAATGTGTTTTTAGAGAAAAAATCTTACTAGAAAGATATCAGGGAAACCAATGCCTAATAGAGCCATCTGATTCATATAAAATGAATGAATGGTAAACGGCTTTTGCTAAAATGCAAATTGATTTGTGATGGTTATCAAGTAGGCATTACTAAAAATCTGAAGAGACTTGTTGTTGCTCAATCTCCATGGAAAACCATCTGTTTTTGCTATGGAGCGATCATTAGTAATAACTTGTGTGTAAACTCCTTTTGAGTAAAACGGAATATTGGTGCCAACCTCAGCTGGGACCTCACAAAAATGGTCATGAAGGTTCAAAGCAGATAGAAAGACTTATCAGAGAAAGCACTATCCAGACCTCCACTGAAAGTACTGAAATCTTTCCAGAGAAGCCAACAGTTGTTATCAGCGAGAAATTAATGGTAGACGGCTTTTGCGATAACATGGAATAATTTGCAGCACTTATTGAAAGGCAGAGGTTGCTGAAAGTCTGAGAAGAAACCACTTGTTATTACCAGTGAACAATCATTGACAATGACTAATGTGAAAACTAATGAGGAAATAA
This sequence comes from Euprymna scolopes, assembly GCF_053919585.1. Lineage (NCBI taxonomy): Eukaryota > Metazoa > Mollusca > Cephalopoda > Sepiida > Sepiolidae > Euprymna > Euprymna scolopes. The sequence continues at coordinate 63,893,288 of NC_136487.1, forward strand.
TAGTTAATCTAATTTATAAAACTCACTATGTCTGTCTGTCTGTCTCTATATTTTCAAACTATATCTCTTTCAAAACTAAAAGTCGCAGAACGGCACAAGGGGCCTCAAATGATTGGATTTTTATGGACCGTTCTTTTATGAGTATTTAGCCGGTTAAAATAGTTTTTAAGGGGCCCAAAAGGGGTCAAAATTGAAAAAAATCGTTATACATTTTGTACATTCATCTTAGTTTATTTTTAATCAGTTCATATGTATGTCACGTCGGTGCAGTGGTAACGTCACCAGCTTTGAATGCTACAGTTTTGCTTTCGGTTTCGATTCTAGCTGATGGCACTCACATACTTGTTTTTAATTTTTGAAATCACGACTATAATAACATATACGACATCTGGACAAATTAAAATATCATATTTAAGTGTATTTTAAGACCGGGCAAAGTTGGCTAGTCTATATTATGTTTCTCTTAGTTTGTCCGTCTGTTCCGCTTTTTCTTGGAAACTACTGGGTCGATCTGGCTGAAATTTCGTATGGACCTTTGTTATGATAAGGTGCGGGGAAATAAATAGTATTGTATGCGTTTAAGGCAGAGTTGGGGATTAATAGCGATTAGTGTTTAATGCAGAAATTAGTACAAATTTAACCATATTCAACCATCAATTTGACATAAAGCACTCATTCTAAATCAACAGAAAGAGTAGATAACACTCAACCGGGCCTGAATGAAGGTTGCCAAAACATGGGACAACCTGTGTAAGTGGGGCTATGTACAGGATACTTGATGTCCCTGCAGTACCGACGTGCAGATTATTGTACACATCCTCACAGCCTGTCCTCTAAGTGAGGCATGCTCCAAAGCGGACACTGCCTGACGATGGATCTCAAGATGGAGTGATGAGGATGATGAACGGGCTATAACTTTTTCCGTTTTTAAAATGCTTAGTACATATATACATTGTTGCAATATTTTGGAACACTAATGGGGTATGATCCCACACAGTCGGACGATTCTATTTATAAACGATGCTGCTAAGAACTGACGAATCAAATTAATTCACGTTCTGCTACCAACCAATCAGAAACCAGAATTGCTTCATAAATATTAAACCTTTTCTGGAGCAATTTCACATGTTCTTTTCCCGGGTTTCGACACGGTAAGAATATTTTGTTCTGTGGAACTGTCTACTACAAACAAGTCACCTCCCAGGACTTGTGTGTAACAGCGAACCATCTGAAACTGTTCTGAAACTCAAAATGGCTTACACTTCTAGATACATAAATGTTTTTGTAAATTAAATTCAATTAAAACTTTAGTGATAAGATCATTGATTAAAAGAACGTCAGAATGAGTAAAATCATTTGGTAGAGTTTGCTGTGCCTGGAAATATCTGACTGCAATTGAATATTGAATAAGAAGAGTCATCGTCTTCCAAGGAAAACGCTAATATCTCCACTAAAATATGAATCAACGTTTATACACAGGAAACACTGGAACATAAAGAGGGTTGTTTGAAAGGCTGGCTTTTGTCAATAAGAGAATGTGGTATTCTGGTGTTCCAGTTTTTCTGGCCACTTCTAGCAAAAGGTTGTTTGTTTGTTTGTTTGTTGTTTTATCAACCACTGTGGCTCATTTAATGCCAAATCATTTGTTGAATTGGGATAGTTTTTGTTTTTTTCTTTTTGGCTGCATAAATTTTGAATTATTATTTTTAAAACTTTTAGTTGTTTTTATGGTTTTATTGGTATTGTTTAAAGTAATTTGGAGAGCTGTATTTTTTTTTAAGTATTCAATGATCTGGTGTTGTGGTGCCTTTTGAAATGATTCTTTGATTTCATTTGCTGTGTAATATTTATTTAGCAAAAGGTGAAAGCAGTATGGTATGTCTTGTTATGCCGAAATCTAATCGGAACTGAATTGTCTTTTGTGCACAAATATTTTCTGAGCAGGAATTAAATGTTTGAAACTGTTCACAAGTGTCTTCATGCCTAGACAGTTATACAAGTCCAGAAATTACTGCGCGTGTGCTAAGCCTAATGAGAACTCTACATTACATAAGATATTGCGCGTACATATAAACAAAATAGATCTGTCATGCAACTGCTGAAAAACCCATTGAAATAAGATTTCTATGGATTAAATATGGTATTGCACTGACTAGCAATAGGACGATTCGGCTATTTTTCTTTATTCCAATACAATTACCGATTCTCCTTTAAATTCCCAATTTCAATACGTTTACTGATTCTGTTTTAAATTCTCGATTCCGATTCAATTACCGATTCTGATTCTTTTTTTTTTTTATTACAAAAAATTGTTTTTTTTCTTCAATTTTCGAATTACCATAAAGTGTGCCTATGATTTTGTAAAAGTAAAAAAATTACGGGTTTGTATTACTGTACACATAGATTCGAAAAAGTTGTCAAAAAACAAATATATAACAATATATATTTTATCTAAGGCAAGATAACTTACTTTTCTACCTAATTAGATATATTTTTCGTGTTTTTATTAAGTGTAACATGCTTATTCAGCTCGAAAAACATACAGTGTTTACCGATGTATTGGAAAATTCAAGATGGCGTCTGACTCCCTCTTTAACACGGTAAGTTTGGGAAAAGGTGTTATAAATAAAAAAAACTAGACAAAATACTATTAAAAACCCGCCGAATATATATCAACCTAAGCGAGTTTTTAACAGTATTTTATCCAGTTATTTTTATTCATAACATCTGTTCTACAACTTACCGTGTTAAAAAGAGAGTCAGACGCCATCTTGAATTTTCCAATACATCGGTAAACACTGTATGGTTTTCGAGCTGAATAAACATGTTACATTGAATAAAAACACGAAAAATATATCCAGTTTGGTAGAAAAGTAAGTTATCTTGCTTTTGATAACATTTATTTGTTATATATTTGTTTTTTGACAACTTTTTCGAATCTATGTGTACAGTAATACAAACCCCCTTTTTCTCCACGTTAAAAAACGACCCTGGTGTCTAACTCTGTCCCGTGAAGAGGCATTGTAAATAGGTACTTAATTGTCATGTCGCAAAATTATATAAAAATCAGTTAGTTACAACTTTTTCGAATCTATGTGTACAGTAATACAAACCCAAAATTACTTGTTGTACATTGCAAGAGTACGTATCCTATTTTAAACACCTTTTTCTCAAATGTTTTCCCCATTATAATTTTAAAATAGTGAAGCGGCTAAAGATTTATTTTTCTTAAAACAAAGCCGATTTACAGTATTTCGTCGACCAATACATATTTTAGAAAAATAAAAATAAACAAGTTAGTAACTTGGTTAAAAATTAAAATACTGCAAAGAGGGGGGGGGGAGACAAAACTTTTTTCTTTCTTTTTCTTTTATTCATTCACCATTTTACCATGTCATTTTTTTTCTCGTGCCATTTTTACCTAAATTTGTTATTATGGTCTCTAGATAATAAATTAAAACCACTAAATATATCTATTATTAATGGAGACTTTCGTATCTCTCAGTTTAAAGCCGCTATTATATTGGTAATAATAGAGATTTGGTATCTGTCCGTTTGAAGCTGCAACTATATTATTATGTTTTAATGCTCAGTTAAGTTTGCTATACTAAATCACACGAATGTACTGCAGTTCAATGCTCAATTCAGGAGGGATGGCTTAGTGTAGACCCTGTTCTATAGTTATAATACTCTCCTCCCAGGTTTTACCTCCTTTTTTGTGTGTATGGTTGTTGTATCTGGTTTGCTGTCATGATTCCATCTTTCCAGATATTACTTTCTCCTTTTAGGAGGGTGGGGTGGAGGGTGATATAGTATTTGTTCTGTTGTCATGAGACCATCCTTCCGGGTATTATCTTCTCCTTTGGAGAAGGGGGTAAGTGTAGTATATATGTCCGTTCGTCATATATATACTAGTTCTAATAATAATAATCATTGTTGAATCATCAACCCTTTATTTTTATTATTAAAATTTTCATCTTTATTAAAATCATTGCTAAAATCTTGTTTTTACCCCATGCTTCTGATTTGTGCAAGCCCTTTCTAGTCTCACACAAAAACACGCGTTCACATCTCAAGCCATTTTTCTTGTCATACACATACGCGCACACAAACATATGCACGCACGTACACGCACGTACATATATTCACATTCACGTACATACACACACATGCTAATGTACACACACATGTACACACACATGGGCAACGTCACTTCCCCTTTAAAGGAAATCCACACATGCGCAAAAGACCACCGGAAACAACTATAAAAGCAAGAGACATAAGCTGCTTCGCTCTTTTCAATTCGGCTTCCGCCCTGAGAGGTCGACGGACCAACCGGCCCCTTTCGGGGTGCGCGCGCCTGCACACCTCACCTCACCTGCTACTATGTGTGGGGCCAAGAGTCAACAGACAGTACGTACACCTTTCACGTTTTCTCTCTCCATAAACTGGATTGATTTTCTCTTTCTCTCTCTCTCTACAACAATAGACTTTCCCTCTCACCAGCTAACAGCGAGAGACGCACACCAAACTGGATTGACTTTCTCACTCTCTCTCTCTCTCTCTCTACAACAATAGACTTTCCTTCTCACCAGTTAACAGCGAGAGACACACGCCAAACTAAACACGTGCTGTACCCTTTTCTTTCATTTGTTTCTTCACAAAATAAATTCTAGTTCGTTTACTTCCAATAAACGCGTTGTTCGTTCCTTCTTCAAAACAATTCATTTTTCCTATTTTGCACCACCTCTACAGATTTAATTAGGCACCGCCAAAAATGGCCGCAAAATGAAGTTGTTGTTGTTTTTTAAAACTAAATTACATTTATTAAAATCCATTATTTCTGAGTAACTTTTTTTTTCCAGAAAGATAAAACCCTGAATTTTATCATATAGAAAACAGAATAATGTAAAACTTTTTCTACTATTTTTAATTAAATTTTAAATGTTAAATTTTCCCAAAAAGTTAACAATTGACATTTTTTGTCTTGCACAAAAAACGTACTTAAATATTTAAAAAAAAAAGTTTTTGAAATAATTAATTTATTTATTTATTGTCTAACTAAGATTTAGGATGATTTTCTAAGAGAATATGCAAAAATATTATAATATAAGTACCTGAATTTCAAATAATTCCACTTATTCATATAGGTAACCAGATATTTCGCGTTCATGTAGAGTCGAGATCGACTCTGTTTACGTTTGCGGATTATAAGAAGAAAACTATGGAAGACCAAACAGGCCAAAAAAACTTATTTTTCAGTGACGAAAATTTCAATGTATTATAAAGCTGAGGCTGGCCAGTACCAGATGGGTGACCATTTGTATGAGTTTGGTTTTTAATGTATATGTGTGTGGGGGCCAGACTCCCCAAAAGGGGGGGGGCAATTTAAAGCAGAATAAAAAAAAATTATTTCAGCGCGTTTGGTCCACCGTAGTCGAAAGGCGGCAAACGTTTTCAAACGGGATCGAAAAAAATGATGCTATTTTTAACACAAAGGGCACAACATTTATCGAATTTTTTTTTTTTATATCAATTATTCAAAGCATGCCCTGTTTAATAATGGTCATGCATTATTCGGCTCGCTAAAAAAAAATTGTTAATTTATTTATCAAAAATTTTAAAATGGCTTTTTTCGTATAAATATTAAAAAAATTTTTTTTTTGTTTTGCTTAACTTAAATTAATTATTTTACTTAACATATTCACCGAATTTCACACTTCAAAACTCAAAAGCGGGATAATTAAACACAATCGAAGTTCTGATATTCAGACGTCAAAATAAAGTATGCAAACAATTTTTTTTTTTTTTTATCTATAATTCTGTCCCTTACAACAACACAATATGTTTTGTTCAGGTTCAGATGATTATTTTAAGCATATTTGTTCCCACTTCAAAACAAGGGGGGGGGGGTTTGTAAGCAAAAAAAAAATATATATATAAATATCGTTTATGAAAAATAAGTACACTGTTATAAAGTTCATTCTTCTCCTAATAATCGCTGAAAATTTCGTATTGATCGGATAATTACCTGATTTTTGGTAGATTTTTAAAAAGACGGTCCGTCAAAAAGTACTGACCTGCCCCCCCCCCCCAATTTTGGCGGTGCCTAGATTTAATGAAAACATTAGTTTGGAATTATTGAAAGAAACAATTTTAATATTGTGTTTCTGTTTTCCAATCAACCCCACCAGAACTTGGCATGAAACGAGGTTAGTTTTATGCGGGGAAATCCCGATCTCAAAGACTTTTTCAGTAGAGAAGCATTTCTTTGTCTATAGCTGGGGGCAGAGCAAGTGCTACACTTTGATTCTAGCCTATAGGCCAGGTGATATTTGTTTTTTTCTCACTTCAGCAAGATATGACAAAGGGGGAAAGTTGGAGAAAACAAACGATGGGAGTACTCAGATCGAGTATAAAATTAGCTTAGAATTAACCCGATAGACAAACCTGAAGCAACCGACAGTAAACCCTCTCTTAGAGTGAGAGGTAATACCTAATAGTACGTATTTCTTTTAACAAAGGCTGTCAGAACAACGGCAAAGCGAACCTTAACTGGCATGAATAATCTGACCCGAATAAGTTAGAAACTGAAAATTATTTTGACCATAACAAAAAAGAAAAAAGAAAAAAACAAAAACATTGTAATCTAAGGGAGATAATTCTTTCTTTTTGTCGCTAGTAATTAATAGTTATTCCCCCTGATTTTAGGAAGACAATGTATTTATAGCTTATTTTAAATGCAGTTTAAAAAAAAACAAACGAAAACAAACAAACAAACAAACAAACAAACAAAAAGAAAGAAACAGTGCAATATTCGTTCTACTAAATATCCGTGACAACAAATAAACAAACAAAAAGCAAACAAACAAAAATCAAAATAAAAACAGAACATTATTTTTAGTTAGAATTTGTTAAGATGTAAGAAAAATCGGTAGCTAAAAATGATAAATGTATTAGTTTATTAAGAAATCATTTTTATCATCCCTAAAAAACTTTTAATTTGCCTATAATGAATAAAAAGAGTATTTTTCTTACTGTCAGTCGTATTTTAGTTTTGACAAGTTATTGCGAGTTATCTCCCCCTGCACTGTTTTGAATTCATTCAAATTTCAGTTACTCAACACTTGACTTTCTTGTTGAGGGCGACAAATAAAAACGGAGACAAAGAACGAAAAACAAGTAAATGACAGTTTGAAATTTTTTTTTTAAAAAAAGAAAATAATATTCAATAAAATAAACCTTTAAAACTAAATATTCCAGAAATAATGGGGAAAAATTCCCGCTGAAAAGATATATAGCTTATCGTCAGCTCACTCCCAAAAGTTAAAACGTACGTTGTGTAAAATAAATATTGTTGTACATTTATATTTTAAAGCAAATTATATTTTTAAGGAGTGTAGGAAGCGAATCTAAGGGGATAGTTTGGGTTAATTTTCGCTTCATTAATTATTTTCTTCTTTAGTTCTCACATTCTATACGCGATGTTGTTTCTGACAAACGGGGAAGAATTGCTACCTCATTGGTTCGGAATTTATCCATTTAATACTTATCGTTGGCTAGTTTCTGACCTTTAATTAGTATAATTTATTTGTTTATTTACTTATTTATCTTTATCACTTTATATCAAGTGGCTCCATGCCTTGTTTGGAGCGATTTTCATAAAAAAATATAGGCGGAACAAAAACAAATAAGGCATGCCTCTAAAAATCGATCATTACCTTTTTATGCAACAACAAAACCAAGAAAAAAAAAACGAAATTAAAAAAAAAAAAACATGAAGAAAAGACATCTGTCTCATGTTGCACTTTTAGCGGTCCCTTTCTGGGGGTTTTAATTTGGGGGATATTTTTGGGAAGAACCGATTTAAAGAAACATTTTTAATGAAACTATATTTGTTGGATTTTTATTCTTGCTTAATTTTTCTTCCTCTCTTTTCCTCACTTATTCTTTTTTACTTTTCTATTTCTGATGATGCTGCTGATGATAATTGGTGTATCACGTGACTAAATCGTACTCGCTGATTGGTTTGAGAAATTCCTGTTTGTTTTTTTGAAGATTGCGATATTTTCGTCAGTTGAAGATTGGCGTCCACTGGTGCCAGACATGTGAGCTTTGCCTTCGTCAATAAAGACGTAAAAATTAGAACAGTCTTAACTGGACTTTAAAACAGTTATAAATCAGGAAGTTTGGAGAAGGTTGTGTTTCATCCTGATGTCGTGACTTAACTATAGACATGTCAAAGAAGAAGACATGCCAGTAAAGACATAAAAATCCGAAATATTCCAGTATAGGAAGATAAAGACAAAACATTTCTTTTAGCAATAGAAAAATTGCTTATGGCCTAACATGAAATCGTAATGATGCATGGCTAAATATAGCCGTATTACAAAAGGAGAGTTGCTTTTGGTGTGAACAAAAAAGAAAGGAAATTCCGCCGAGCTAGGTGGAGAAGACTCAGCTGCTGAAGAGACAAATCTCTGGATGATAAAACATGGACAAGGTGCAAAGGCTCGGGTAGGAAGAGCTTTAGTTTCATCAGCAATCTGCTCAGAATTTCATTACAGCAGAAGATTTTCCCCCAAAAGCCTAAATTTAAATGTCATGGATTACCGTGTTTGCACCTTGTTATTAGCATAAACTCCAAAATGTTGATACAGACTCTATAGATGATTTGGAAATGCTTACTCTTCAAAATACTATGCAAACTTGGATTTCTAAGTTACGTGAAGCGCACTGAGGATATTTTCAGCATCTGTGAGTATAATGTTAGTCTTTAGAAAAACTTTAGAAAAGTACGAACAAATTACCGTTTAACAAATTTCCCACTTTTCTAGCAACCACCTGTAGTTTCGGCTTCAGGCAGACAGATACCAAAATCTCCAGTAGTAATAGATATCATGGAAATACCGGAAGTAGAAATAACTGTATCAAATTCTGACATGTATTTTTAAAACTTTTTTTTTTTAAAGTAAATTAATCACCACTAATGATGATTATCTGATAAGTGATGACATTCATCAACTAAAGTTTCATTTCCTGTTATTTTCAATTAACCAATTTGTATCATACTGGGTTCATACGACCAATATTTAACCTTTGCTAGTGTCATTTTCTATTTATTAATGTAGGCTAGGTAGAAGTATCGCTACATTTACTGATAGTTGTTGCGAAGGATAAAAAAACAAACTCGTGTGTTCATCTTGTTGAAAAATTAGAACAAGAATAAATTGTAGACCAGCAGTGCATAAGGAGAAGGTAATATAACATTAATATGATTTATTGGTACGAGAAAAACGTTTTACTAGTGTTCGTGTACGAAATGTACATTATAGTATTCGGTTGTTCGTTGGAGAGAGGTCCGATGTCACTCATGAAAAGAGACTATTTAAATGTCATGTTAATGCCTAATAAAACAAGAGAAAGTTCGGTAACTAACATAACGCGTTCAAAGCTATACGCAAAAATATTCTATTTTCTCTATACCTTCATATATGGGAGACCAAAATTTTAAAAATCAATATTACTTAAATTCAATTTACAGATGACAAAGGAAAGTCTCTGTTTGGTTCGAAGTAAGTTAAATTTTTGGTCATGTGATATCGTGTATCCGAATTCAGATGGAGTAGATTCATATTGTTTATATTCGATTTTAAAGTGTAAGATTTCTTTGTTTAATTCTCTTTTTTTTTGTTAATTTATTACTGAATAACGTAGAATGGCGATCACATGAACGGTTTTGCTCATCTATAAAACATGTGCCTCTTAATCCTTTATTCACCTGATCGATTCAACTGAGCATACCAAAAACATCAACTGACTGGACCCGAATCAACGATCATCCAATTATTATGTCATTGTGTGCTTTCATTGTTTTATGGAGCCATGTGGCGTAATGCCCCACCATTGTGTAAACGCCTGGCTGCTGCGGTTGACCACATCCAAGACCCCAACTGGTAATACCTACAAAATATGACAAACAGTGAAAATATAAATTCAGTACCTACAATCAGCACAAGATTGATACTTGCTATAAATATAAGGTATGGAAAATATTGTCCACTCAAAATGTTTTAATTTAATTGGGTTGGTCAAAAAGTTGGTTGTTTTTTTTTTTGTTTTTTTTTTTCACCTGCTTGTCAGTTTATGGAAAACCCAAACATTGAGCTTGCAGTTCTTGGAATGAAGCTGCTGGAATAAGAACCTGTATTACAATGAGGTATGAAAACAATGAATTGATGGAGACCACTAGATCAACGAGTCAAGCGAGCTGAAACAAAGGAATCAGGAAATAAACAATTCTGAAGAATAAATGCGGCAACAGTATTTCAAGTCCAATGTAAACAAGTTCTTGTTAAACCGTCCGCATGAATAATCAAATTCTACCCAACTTACACTATTAGCGATTACTACACCACCACGTTGCTTTCATTAACCCTTATCCTCGAGTGGCCTTCGGGCTTTGATAAATGGTGATTCTCAGTAAAAAAGAAAAAACTGAGACTAGTAACATTACGTCTGTGAGAGAAGAAGAAAGTTTTGTGGAATAAGATAAGAGTATCCTTCTAAATGTGGGGTTTATTTTATTTAACACTAGCGGAGGGCGCCCAGCCTTGTCGAGTCGTAAAATACATTTAAATATATTTTAATTCATGCAGATTTCATATTTAGTATTATAGAACCAATTCTCTATTGAATATTATGTTGTACCTAATATATAGTAGTTATTTCAAAAGTTAAAAATATGATTCGGATGCCATCAGTTAGGATCGAAACCAAAACATGTAGAGCCCCAGCCGCATTTCCTATAGATGTAGCTATCAACAGATAGGCAAGAAAGAGTTAATATTAAACGACTTGAAGAAATGAATTGAATTTGGATATGCATAGAAAGAAATAAAAATATGTCGGCAAGTTGAAATGAACATTTCGTATTTCAACTTGCTGATATATGTCTGTACATGTTATTCATCCATCAGAACAAAAATTTTACTTGTTATAAACCATCTTTGTTGTATGGTTACTCTTTCCTGTTAATTTCAATGTTATGTGACTTGTAGTTAAGGGTTTATCGGTTAAATATTTACACACAGACAGACACACACATACATCTACTGTTTATTTATATAAGTAGACTAGCAGACGTACTTGCTCTCGAAGGAGTTCATAATGCCAGTACAGATATGAACATGATGGGTACAAAGGCCTTGAACACAAAAGATACGTAAATTAAATAAAGAATATTCTGTTATCAAGAAATCCGAGTTTATAGCCTATTATTGTACTCACTTTTCGCTTCAACGCTTTCCCCTCCACTTGATTATTATTCTTTGTTTAATACCCAAAGGTTAATTCTCCACTTCCCTTTATGTAAACCTTTATTATAAACCAGCAGGGCTATTCAACATTGCTCGAAGTCACAGACGAAAATAAAATAGAAGAGGCTAAAAAGTGTAATATATTCATATTAAAAAATTTCTACCTCTCCAAAAAAAAATGAATAATATTATTAATCCGGGGCAACACCAATCAAGAATATACCAACATTGTGGATATTTGTTTTGTAGTTGTTTTTATTTTTAACTTGACACACACACACACACACACACACACACACACACACACACACACACACACACACACACACACACACACACTGCCTTTAATATTGTAAAGTGGGAGGGAAATGTGTCCTTCCTGCTCATTGCTAAGATTCACATAAAAATCAAATGGTTGCCCCATGTCCTCTCTTTTTATATAGCTATATTAGGGGAGATCACCCTTGGTTATTTCCTGCTCAGAGGAGATCACCCCTGGTTACTTCTTGCTCAGGGGAGATAACTTCCTGTTGTCAAGCGCAAATAACCCTTTGACATATACAAATATAATAAATAACTTGCCTCAAACCCGTTTTTATTCACATCTACAGGGTGACACGCTTAAAAGTAGCCTAGAAAAAAATGTAGTAGAGAGGAGGAACATTGTTTTATTGTTTAAATTATCTGTAGTTTTATAAAAGATGCTGGAAGTGCTCCCCACAGCTATGGGAACGTTTAACAATGTTTGCAGATACTGGCTGTAGATCTTCTCTGGTTATTCTCCTGATAGTGTTGGTAATGTTCTTTAATTGGTCTAGATTGTGAGGATTATTTGCATAAACTTTTTGTTTTAATGTCCCATGATGACAAGTCCGGGGGACGTATTGGCCATAACATTTGCCTATTGTTCTCTCTTCGGTAAATATGTCATGAACTCGTGTCACTGATCTGTGAGACGTGTGGCATGTCATTAAGAGAAAGATTAGAGAATTGCGCTACTTTTAAATGGGCCACCCTGTGTTTCCTCATTCATCTCCACTCGTTTCTTTTGTTTCTTGAAAATAACAATACGTCATTCATCTCTCCTTTATATAATAGATAACACGGGAAATGGCTAAAAAAAAAAAAAAAAAAAAAAAAAACTGACGTCCCTCACGAAATCAGACTCAGTTGATCTCAAAACTTTTATTTAAATATTATTCATCCACAGTGATTCTGAACAAGCATATACCAACTTTGTGGATGTTTATTCCATAGTTTTTACTTAAAACTGGCTGCACACACACACACACACACACACACACACACACACACACACACACACACACACACACACACACACACACACACACAACTGCACATTATATAATAACATTATATATTTTATCATTAAAATTTCATTCTGATTTGGTCGAGCGAAATAATTTAATTTATGCTTCATTTACAAATTTAGGAATGAGTCGCCACAAATAACGTTTCTTTAGAACTTTGTAAGCATTTTTCTTTCCATTTTATAAATACGAACCAGTTGAATTGTGTAGATATTGCCATCTTTTCAATCAAACAGTCATTGACATTTGACCTTAGAATCTAACCTTCTTTTTATTTCATCGCGGATGCAGAGACTAATTGAAACTATTGAAGCAATCAGAATTATCAATTACCTGATAATGTCCATACACCATTCCTTTGACAAATTAGCGGACCTCCACTGTCACCCTGCAAAAGTGAAAAAGAATTTCGATAGATTTTTTGATCAATCTATATATCTATAAAAGTTAACGTGTCTGTGTGTCTGTTTGTGTGTCTGTGTACATTTCCCATCGCAATAATTCTCTCAATTTTTAGTCTACAGACTCGAAATTTGATATACAGGGTACTGAGATTTGGGAAAATCTTTGTGATCGGATTTCGGCCAGAAATTTGGCTGTTAAGGGGGTAAAGGTCAACGATTTGACCTTTGAGAACTCTACCAAACTCCTCCGAGACTTTTGGGTCTTAAAACTTGAAATTTTAGATATAGGTGCCTTCGACATGGATCTAACTTAATAACTTGATTTGAGCCCAAAACAATAAATTTTAAGGGGTCATAATAGGGGTCAATTTAAAAAAAAATTTTTTTTTTTTTTTTCTCAGCATACACCTCCAAACACCCGGGCAACGCCGGGCACCCATGCTAGTATATCTATAACAGTGAACGTGTCTGTGTGTCTGTCTGTCTGTTTGTCTGTGTACATTTCCCTACGCAATAAAATCATTTCTTTCTGATAGGTTCATAAGAGTAGTAGTTGAGGGGCAAAAATCAGAAGCTCACAGTATTAATGCCGGTGTCCCTCAGGGATCCATCCTGGGCCCAACTCTTTTCCTGATCTACATTAATGATCTTCCAAATCATATCCTTACATCATTTGTAGACATTTATGCTGACGACACTACCATTTATGGTACCACATCTAAGACAGTAAACGACCAAGTTCTCTCCAATTCTCTCTCCTCTGATCTTGAGCACGTAGTACAATGGGGAAAGGAGTGGCTGGTTACTTTTAATGCATCTAAAACCAAGCTTCTCTCTTTACATCATCAACATTCTAATCCACATTTGTCATCAATTGAAATGAATGGCTCTCGTCTTCAGGAGGCCTCAAGTTTTGACAAGCTTCTGGGCTTGACCATTACTCCTGATCTTAAATGGAACACATATATCAAATCTGTTGCCAAGGCCGCTGGAAAAATGGTGGGATCTTTCTATCGATCCAGTAGATATCTCACTGCTGATGCTATTCTCTATCTATATAAGAGCCAAGTACATCCAAGGATGGAATACTGTTGCCACATCTGGGCAGGAGCTGCTAGAAAGGACTTGTCCTGCCTTGATAGAGTTCAAAATAGACTTCGTAGCCTCGTAGGAGATGTCCTTTTCTCCTCCTTGCAACCTCTATCTCACAGAAGAGATGTTGCGAGTTTGTCTCTGATGTATCGTTATTTTCATGGAAAGTGTTCAACTGAGCTTCAATCTATGGTCCCCCCTCGCCAAACTTTCACAAGAAACACTCGTCTAGCTGTAAACACTATCAATAATTTCCCCTACTCTTTATCTGTGCCTAAACCTAAACGTAGATTCCATGAACAAAGCTTCTTTCTTAGAACTGCACGCCTGTGGAATTGTCTTCCGTTTTCCTGCTTTCCGGCTGACTACAATATGGTTGTGTTCAAGTCTAAAGTAAATAAGTTCTTGATGGGCCGTTCCATATAGGTTATTAAATTTGCCAAATTTTCATTACTAATGATTACTATATTGACCAATTTCTACTGTACACTCTGTAACCCTTATCCTTGAGTGGCCTCTGGGCCTTGATAATGTGGTGATGCCTTTGTAAAAAAAAAAAAAAAAAAAAAAAAATAACCATCTCAATTTTTAGTCTATAGACTCGAAATTTGTTATACAGAGTACTGAGATTTGGGAAAATCTGTGATCGGTTTTCGGCCTTACCTCAAAGTTCAACAGGTTGACCTTTGAGAACACTATCAAACTCCTCCCGCAATTTGGGGTTTAAAAACTTGAAATTTTAGATATAGGTACCTTGGACATGGATCTAACTTTATAACTCGATTTGGCCCCAAACAATAAATGTTAAGGGGTCATAATAGGGGTCAAAGTTAAATAAAAATTGACCGTTTTTTTTGTTTTTTTTTTTTGCTCAGCATTTACCTCCAAACACCCGGGCAACGCCCGGCTGGAATGCTAGTATTTAAAACAAATATTTACTGTTATAGCTAGTAAACGATTTAAAAAATTTATCATTGGTTATAGTCATATATAGAACACAAAATAAACGCCACAAATAAATGATACTAAAATAGAGCACAAATTTCATAACTACAGTTTCATGAGTGTCGATAATCGTCAGAATCTTCAAATACAGTTTTAAAATTCTTGTAGGTACGAGCAAAATGGACAAATAAAGATATGGAGACCCAGTTTTGAAAGCCGATTCATCATAATTTTTTTGTAGGTTTCCGACTACTTTTTGATTATATTTGAAAGATTAAAGACTAAATTTAATTTCCTAAAGGAAAAAAATATTTGTATGCGTGAAAAAAAAAAAGTTATGAAAAATGTTTTTATGGCGAGCTAACCAATTCAGCTAAATTTTGACATTAAATAAATTCATTGTAAAAATCCTTTAAAAGATAAATATTCGTTTTCTGGGTCTATTTCAAAGATAATTGGTAAAGTAAAGTCCTAAGATAGTTAATTAAATAAAAGAACACCTTGTTTGCACAAAAAAATACCTTAATTAATCCCCAAAAAGCAAGTAATTCTGCTGTTTACCAAAATGCAACAAATAAATTTTTGTAAACACAATTATACGGAAGCCCAAAATTACAGCCAATTGAAACACTGTTTCAAAATGAAGTCATGATATTAAAAGGAGGGAGGGGTGCCAGTTTTCTTTTTTTCCCCCAGACGTGCATTCGTACATTCCTATCCTGAACATTTTTATCATTTTTTAATTTAATTATCCACACAAAAATCAAATCCATTACCAATATCCTTATTCTTTTCTTTTCCTTAGTCGCTCTTCTTTTTTTTCCTCTCTCTTTTTCATTTAAAAATTTTATAGTTTTTTTTTTTACGTTTTTACCTGTCTATCACCCATATCTTATCCATATGATATAAACGTTGAAAATACCCCCCCCCCCGGTAACACATGTATACATCTACTCCGGGTGGTTATGTAACATATTAACATATGGAAACGTGTGTATACATAGTCTCCTACGTGCATAACATCCGTGGGTATTACTATTTCCAAATAATTAATATAACTCCCAGTAAAGTTATATCAGTGCTAAGTAGTATCAAATAACCGGGAGGAATTTCTGATCATCCTCCTAGCTAAATAATCATTATCGCTGACACACACACACACACACACACACACACACACACACACACACACACACACACACACACACACACACACACACACACACACACACACACACACACACACACACACACACACACACACACACACACACACACACACACACACACACACACACACACACACACACACACACACACACACACACACACACACACACACACACACACACACACACACACACACACACACACACACACACACACACACACACACACACACACACACACACACACACACACACACACACACACACACACACACACACACACACACACACACACACACACACACACACACACACACACACACACACACACACACACACACACACACACACACACACACACACACACACACACACACACACACACACACACACACACACACACACACACACACACACACACACACACACACACACACACACACACACACACACACACACACACACACACACACACACACACACACACACACACACACACACACACACACACACACACACACACACACACACACACACACACACTGAATTTAACCATCATAAGTTTAGTAATAACATATATTATGAGTTTTACGATTGCTATCATTATGAAAAGTTTTAATATCAAATTTACAAATACACCAATTAATAAACCAACATTAAACAAACAAATGAAACAGTAATTAATAGTAGGGTGATCTAGTAAAAACCGATTTTGTTTAAGTGAGAGAAAACAAATCTACCACTATCAAACAAATGATGTCACCCCTCTTTCCCCTTCTCTCTTTCTTCTCTCTTCCTTCGTCTTCCACTTTTCCCTTTTTCCCCATTCCATCTCCCCCTAATCCCTTCCTTCCTTTATTTCTTACACCTCTCACCCCCTTCCCTCCCTTTCACCGTTCACATCCGGGTGAATTCCTAACCTTTTCGCAAATATAAATTGGAATACTAAATTAAAACAAATAATAAAAAAAGGAATTTAAGACACACTGACTCTTGAAAGTCTCAGACGGGCAGCGGGCAACAGATAAGCTAACCTCATGCTTGTTTAAGATTACATCTACATGGCTCTAGCTTTAGAACCTAACTTCTCAACCCACTAACCCTACAAATTCTATTCCCTAACACCAACATGAAAATGAATGAATAAAGACACGGGTAAATAAGTTAATAAACAAATACGAAAATAAATAAACTAATAAATTCGTACCCAATCAATCCTGTTCTACGCACAGCTGAACCGTCACCCTCATGTAAAGACAAATTTAAAAAATATATATAAATACTTTATCCTATGACGCTCATCTTGACGTCACGAAATTTAAATTGTAAATGTTTTCAGGAACTACATTGGTTTGTTATCTTGACGTTTAACAACTTCTTATACTTTTTTCAACTTTTTGTCCTTTTTCTTATTGTGAGATGATTCAACAAAACATCGAAACTACTCATGATGCTTATGAAACATTCCTGACTTTATTTTGATACGCAAATTATTAGAAAAATGGAAATAAAGGTATACTCAAGCAGTAGAATGTCTATGTTTAACAATATTTTCCTGACTGAAATAATACTGTTTAAATACACACAATTATATCTATCTATCTATCTATCTATCTATCTATCTATCTATCTATCTATCTATCTATCTATCTTATTTAATGGAATTCTGTCTTTTGGATGACTTCGAAACATCTTCCATTTACGGGATGCTTTTGAATTTTTTTTACATCTGGATCCTCCACTCTTACCAGTTTTTTGGATTTTACCGTCTTTGGATCTTCCACTCGTTACTCGAATATCAATTCACGTGAAATCATTTTTCATTTTTTCCCCATTTCCTCTGCTTCATTGTCTTCTTTTTTTTTACATTTACGCAAGTATGTCTTACGGCTTACTTACAGTTTCATTAAATACTTTGCAAGCAAAATCTGATTCTGCAGTTTGCTAACTCTCCTCCTCTGATGGGAAGGAAAGTATTCCTCTCAGAATTTCATTTGTGTTTCCTTTTTGAAAAATAAGTGTTTATCAATATATTTTATCTTCCCCTCTCTCTCACTCTCACTCTCTCTCCCCCCTCTCTCTCTCTCTCTCTATATATATATATATATATATATATATATATGTGTGTGTGTGTGTGTGTGTGTGTGTATGTGTGTGTGTGTGTGTGCATGCATGCGTGCGTGCATGTGTGTCATAGAATGAAAAATTAACTTCTCAAAATCAGAATCGAGCCGAATCAAGACACATCTTGAACATACAAAATGCTAAATATCTCCCCTAATAAAGTTTTATAACAATAATATAAAGTAAATTGAGATCTTCTTTATTTAATTGACTGGTAAATAAAATTTCCGTAAAAAAATTGTATAAAAATCTTCTTCATATATAAGATAATGCGCATATTATTTCGTATGCTCATCAAACATATGTTTTATTTGCAATCAATTTTTTATATTTAATCCGCCAAACAGTTTTCGTTTGGACTAGCATTTATAAATATAGTCAGAGGAGATGGACTTATGTCATTCACAAGTCCTCTCACTGCAACTCAAATCACCGAGTTCAAATTCTTTTGTAGGCTAATTTCCTTCGCTTCACTACTAATAAACTCTACGGATGCTCAAATATTTACATTTTATTACATCAAGATTTAATATTTGACTTAAAGCAAACACTAAATATTTATCAGTCGTAATTCACCTAATAACGACTGAATTAATTCATCACTAAAACTTGATGGACAAGTCAGTTTATTTCTACCAAATATGGTTGAATTGTAGAAAGGATTGCGAATTTTATTAACGACTCCATGAGTGACATGCTTTACGCCCTACATTTACAGACTTAGTGCCTAAGTCAGTGATTCCTAAACTTTTTTCTCTTGGCCATATTTTTGGAAAACACAGGACACCAAATCTATAATATAAATCTCACCTGTCTGTTTAAATGTATGTATGTATGTATGTATGTATGTATGTATGTATGTATGTATGTATGTATGATGTATGTATGTCTCACAAAAACTTTCAACAGAGGCGACGGATTTTCACGAGATCAATATCATTTTGAAGCTCGACCCTTCGGACGACAAATATAAAGAAATTGACCAAAAACATTAATTCCTTCACCCTCAATGGGGCAGTTTTATACAGGGAGGGTAAGTTTTTTCGCTGACATTTTTTGCAAGTCATTCAACCTTCGCGCCCACAACGTCGCATAAAAGGCATTATTTTGACCGCCCATGACGTCACAGCCACTGTAAGTTTTTTTTTCACCCCTTTTTCCTTCAATGCGTTACAGGTTCGAGCCTGTTTACTACTCCTATTTTTCTTTCTTTTTTTTGCACCTGCAATTTTTCTTTTTTTTTTCTCAACCAATACCCTTACACACACCTTCACCTTTTTTCCACCTTCGCATCACTGGTTCGAGCCTGCCTGCCTACTACAACTTTTTTTTTGTTCAACACACACCTCCAAACACCCAGGCAACGCCGGACACCCAGTTTAGTACTAATATAAAAGACAAAACAGAAAAAAAAGCAAACAAACAAACAAAACAAGTAATTGAGTTAAAACGTTGTATTCGCTGTTGTGAGAGGTGACAATGGCTAAGTGGTTAACGATACCAACTGACAATCTAGATTGCCAAGTTTGAATCCAGTTCATTCCACATAAACACTTTTACTCAAGATGTTAGCGACGTTCATTTCTAGAAAGAATTTGAATTAAAACGTTATCGGCAAAACCAATGCCAACAATAGAATCACCTAAATGAAAAAAAATTATATTGTGAATTAAACACTGCTAGTAATATAGTCATTAATATGGTCATTAATATGGCCATTAATATGGCCATTAATATGGTCATTAATATGGCCATTAACATGGCCATTAATATGGTCATTAATATGGTCATTAATATGGCCATTAACATGGCCATTAATATGGTCATTAGATACCAAGAAAATCTAAAACAATGCAGATGCATAAACATTCAAATTAAAAAAAAATTTGATTATCTTCGAATCTTTGCAGTACAGCTTGCCAGTCTCTCATGGGACGTGGTATATCATTCAGGAACCATTGGAATGTGGAATGAATTTAGCAAGAAAAACTCACGTTACAAGCATCTTTTCCGCCATTACGATATCCGGCACAGACCATAACGTCCGGGTGAAATCGTCGCCCATAAAAGTCGGAAGATTTACAAAGTATCGGGTTGATGATGGGGACCATCACTTCATTCACAATGTCGTCATTTCCATGACCTGAAAAGGAATCGAAAGCAAATCATTTAAATTCATTTCAGATTCTGAAGTATATCTATATAAATAAAGTAGTAGCGTTCGCGCGCGCGCGTGTGTGTGTGTGTGTGTGTGTGTGTATGTGCAACTCTCCTACACACTACTCGATTGATCATGACCAAGCCTGGCATGATGATGGTCCCCCATCTAGAGATTGTGCACACCATTTTTCAATGTTAAGGTAAAATGTCAAGGTCATAGTATATGTATCTGTATGGACAGATCATGACCAAACTTGGCATGATGATAATCCTCCATCTTGGGATGGTGCACACCATTTTCAAGGTCAATGATTTATGGATAAATATTTAAAGATATAAACAACTTGAAGCATAAACATTTTAGCAAAATTTCTGAATCCGGCATTAAATAACCTGAAAATGGCTGATATACTGTAAAAAAAAAACAAACAAACAAACAAACAAACAAACAAAAAAAAACACCTACAAAACAACTAAACACCAACTACAAACCAACTACAAAACCAACCGTTTTACATGCGGGCATATGCTTGACATCTTTTACAAATTGACATCCAATATTATCTATATCTCGCCAGGTCTTCAAATCACATAACTATAAATGATAAACTCTTAAACTACTGGTCACATAACACCGAAACTAACAAGAAATGGTAATCAAACACCAAGGATGGTTTATAACGAGTAAGCTCTTTGTTTGGATGGACGAATAACACGTACAGAAATATGTCGGATATTTGAGATGCAAAAATGTTCAATTCAACTTGCAGACATATTTCTGTTACAAGTTCATGCATTACTTGAAGTGCTTTGATTTCAACTCTTTCTTATCAATCTGTCTATATCTCAAATGGCAGAGAAAGCGGGTGGAACTCTAAATGTTTTTGGTTTCTATTATAGCTGATGCCACCCAAGTCATTTATATTAGGTACAATATAATATTCAATAGACAATTGACTCTGTAATAATAAATGCGAAATCTGCATGAATTAAAATATATTTAAGTGTGTTTTATGATCGGAGAAGTTCGGGCGTTCCCCATTAGTAATAAATAACTAGTTTTGTATGTATCCTAAACAAATAATAAAAAATAGTTTAGTATGCATTTTAAATAAATAAATAATAAATAAATAATAAATAGTTTGGTATGTATACTGGTATGTATATGTATATTGGTATGTATATGTAACAAATACGACAATATAGAAATAAAACAATTGTAAGCGACTGGAAACTTTAAAAACATAATCAAAAAATGATCCTGAGTTGGAATAAGTAATTTCTGAAAAGAATTGAAGCGAATTATGTTTTGTTTACTGTAAATATAAATCCTACACGGATATATAAGAAATGAAGTCGCCAGACTGACTAAAATATCTATGTATATTTATTTATTTATTTATTTATTTGCGGACTGTTATCCTCATCTTCATAGTTGTTGTTTCACGACGTTACAGCCAACTATTCCTCATCTCAAAGGATTCCAATAATAAAATAAAAATGTGTTAGATATATTGCTATTTAGGTGTAACTTGGAAACTTCGACGGACTTAATTTTATATATTGGATATAATATAATTATGTGATTGTTATATTTTATTACATTTGAAAGAAGACGTCAACTATTGTCGCGCTCCTATTTTAACACAATTTTTAGCATAATAATTGTCGATTCTTTCATATCACACAACTTTTAAATAAGGTCACAAACGTATATATCTTTAATTAATTTAACTACTATTGTGTTTTAAGGCGTAAACTAAAATGCCTTCTAAATGTAAATAAATTATTTTATAATTATTGTAGCTACTGTTGTGGTACATAAATAATTTAATAAAAATAGTTTAGTATGTATCTTAAACAAATATAGATATGTAGAGACTTAAGAAATAATTTCGTTAGCAACTGGAGATTTTTAAAGCATAAACAAATGTAACAGCTAAATAAAGATACAAATGTATATGTTTTGTTGACCACTATTCGAATACTTACTCAGCAAATAAAAAAAATAAAAAAAACGACGGATAAAAACAGAACATACGAATGTAAATTGTTGGTAATATATATTAGTACCCAAAATTATATTAAATTCCACTCACATAGATATGATTAAATAATAATAATAAAAAATCCTTTTGAAGGCAAGGGTTAAATTAATATTGTTAACTCACCAAGGGTCATTCCCCAGCCTGCAATCCAACATTTTTCTCCTATCAATAAATGCTGTGGACCCATAGGGAGACATATAGGCCGCACTCGACAATTATAGTCGATTGCTTGACTTAGTTTCAACAAGGCGATATCGTTTTCATTGGTTCTCTTGACGTAATCGGGATGCATCAGAATCTTTTCAACCTGTAATTGTCTTTCAGTTGTGTCAGTGCAGTACTTATGATATTTGCCAATGGCGATTGTCCAATTCCTAGGATCCCTCATGTAAATGCTGGAATTTTGAATTAAACAATAAGATTAAATTATAGTTGCCACTCATTTTCTTGAGACTTAAGGATAATAAAGAATATCGGGTAGTTTATTGATAGGGCTGTGACAACAGCATATTCTTTTTATTGTTTTGACTCTTGAGTATATATCTATTAATATCTTATATGTTTTTATATAGACTAATGTGGTTCTCAGTTGATTGACTTTGTCTTACTGTGTCGGATATATACTTGAGAGTCAAAAGAATGAAAAGAATATTCTGTTGTCACAGCCGTAGTTATTAAATAGCCAAAAAAAAAAAAAAAAAAATAAGAATAAAAATAAAAAAAGAAAAACGTGGTGAAAATTTGAATATACAACAAATAATTGTTACTAAAGGAAAGCTAAATTACTCTTCTACCTACCTGGATAATTTTTTTTGTGTTTTAATTTATTTTAGTATGTTTTTTATTTTTTATTTTTTATTGTTTTACTTAAAAGAAAATATACTGTAAAATCTATCGAGTTATAATGAAAACAATGGCGCAGTCCTTACAGCCCGTTTGGAGCTTTGATAATCGCTTAAATTTTGATAATCGTTCAAATTTTGATAATCGCTCAAATTTTGATAATCGTTCAAATTTTGATAATCGTTCAAATTTTGATAATCGTTCAAATTTTGATAATCGGTCAAATTTTAATAATCGCTCAAATTTTGATAATCGTTCAAATTTTGATAATCGGTCAAATTTTGATAATCGCTCAAAACTTGAAAAATGAAACGAATACTGGTAGAACATCGCATTTTCACGCAATTAGTGACATTAATTGGGTGTGTTTCTATCAGTATTAATCAGGGCATCCTGGTTAGTCTTCAAAATTAGAAACCTCAAGCAATAAACATACTGTACCTCCAAAAGAAAGAGAAGAAACTTAATAAACTTTTAGTCACTTCCGAAAGGAGTATCTACTCCCTGGTATTATACACTCCTAAATCAGAACAGATACTACACTTTGAAATATTTATTTGCAGAATTAAAAAAAAAATCACATTTACAACAAATTGGACACAAAGTCATTCAAAAGTGATGTGGAAAATGTATACCATTGGTTGTTCCTCCTAATGTTATTCACTTATTAATTTGAAAATTTTCATTTTTATTTCCTTTCTATGGACGTCCGGCAAAAACGCGGACCCCACTTTATTACTGTAGCATCTTTATTCAAACTTAAATGTACTTATCTAAGTACTTCGGTTAATCTACTATAGGATTATATCTGACTGGCAAGCTACCCGGCATTGCCCGGCCAGAAAATATACTTAAATATGATATTTTAACGTATGCGGATTTCGTATTTGTTACCATAGAGCTAATTCTCTATTGGTTATTATATTGCACCCAATATATAAGAGTGATATAAGTAAAAATAAATATGATTTGGGTACTATCAGCTAGAATCGAAATGAAAACATTCAGTGCTCTAGCCTTAGTCGTTATCGCTTGAGCTATCATCAGACGGATAAGAAATAGTAAAACATTTACTGACTTTAACATATAAATGTATATTTGCGCATGCGTATAAGAGCACTTTACATCGACTTACGCTTTCCAAGTTCATTTAAAAACAAAAACATTTTTGACCACTTTGCAGCTATGTTACTGGCTTATATATATATATATATATATATATATATATATATATATATATATATATATATATATATATATATATATAACGGTCCACAAAAATGCAATCGTTTGACCGGCCTCATGCCGTTCTGCGACCTTGCGTTTCAGAGGAGAAGCACTTTGAAAAGAAAATGGAGACAGACATACAGACACACAGACATAGTAAGTTTTATAAATAAAATTATGAAGGTCTATCTCTAAAACTCTTGTAAAAGGTTTTGAAAGA
This sequence comes from Euprymna scolopes, assembly GCF_053919585.1. Lineage (NCBI taxonomy): Eukaryota > Metazoa > Mollusca > Cephalopoda > Sepiida > Sepiolidae > Euprymna > Euprymna scolopes. Next base: position 63,918,169 of record NC_136487.1, read on the forward strand.
TTTACATTTTATCGACATCTGGAGCAATGTAAATTCCACAACCGCATTGTGCCATCTTTGGACAGAACAGATACTACACTTTGAAATATTTATTTCCAGAAATTTAAAAAAAATATACATTTACAGTAAGTTAGGCACAAAGCCGTTCAAAATTATAAGGAAAATAACTCTCATTGGTCAAAAATATTAAAAATTGTCTGTGTTACTTTTGACTTACTGTTCGTCCATCGTTGTCGATGAAGACCAAGAACATCATTAATGATGCTGTGACTTGCGTGCAAATTTTTTTGTGGCAAAAGTTGTGCAATCTTCAACCACACCTATCTTGAGTCGGCAATGTTTTATTCCAGGGGCAAGTAGAAATTCAGGACGACTGGAAACAATGCCGAGATAAGTGGAGAGCTCATACAGCGCCTGCTATTCCCAAATAGTCACCCATCTAGTACTAACATGGCTCATCATTGCTTAACTTCGGTGATTTGATGAGAACCGGCGTGTCAAGATGATTATGTCGTATTGACTTTTGACTAGAAATATATATCACCACAATACCACATTCACACTTTGGGGCCGTCCTACTTAAAATATATTTTCAAATTGACTTATTTGTTTCCAGTTCGAGATAGTTTGTGTTTGTAGATCTGTATAAAGGCAACAAATATCTAAAATTTACCTTCAACATTGAAAAAGGTTTTCATGAAGGTTTTTTTTTTCTAAAAAAAAAAAAAAAATTGTAGAACTATCTTAAAAAAATAAGAATGTTGGACGTTGTTGGTGTTTATTAGTACGCACCTATCAAAACAGTGGGCGGCTGTTACGATCCAGTTTTTGTCTACAATTGTCCCGCCGCACATGTCAACTCCGATGAATTTGACTGACACCTGGCAAGGAAATAATAAAAAAAAGTACAAGAAAAAAAAAAAAAGACAAAACGATTTGGAACGCAGTTTATTTCACAACACGCATTTAACTAAGGTCTTCCTTTACCTACATAACTTGGTGCTACTAGATCAGGCTGTCTGAAGATACCGGCTTCCTGGCTTAAAATGCAACGAACATTGATCTTAATATGTGTCCTTTCCTTTTTTTAATCACGAAGAAAGAAAAAAAATCTTCCAAACTAAATCAAACGAAACCAAACATCATAAATAAATATTATAAAATATAAAGAGCTTGAAGCATAAATGTAATGATACCCAACACGTTGTAGTCTCAGTCGCAGAGTAGACAAAGAATGGGAAAGAACTTTAGCTCGCTTGTTTTTTTTTTTGTATAACATTTATTTCTTCATTCTCCCAACACGCGTGATTTCTCGTTATGGCTGTGACGTTTCTCACTAAAATGCCCCTCGAACGTCATCCATGTCTCTCATGTGATCGTCTTCTTGAAGTGCTCGCGAACGTCATCCATGTCTCTAACGTGATCGTCTTCTCGACCCTGCTCTCGAACGTCATCCATGTCTCTAATGTGATCGTCTTTTCAACTGTGCTCTCTCTTTTTTATAGTCTTTTTTTTGCCTGATTGTGACGTCATTTCGTTCATGGCTTGGTATTTGCATATAACCATCCACACTATGTTACATAAAATGTTTACCAAAATGACTGCATTCAGCATTAAATCACCCGAAAAGAGTTGACATGCCGTCAAACAAAACAGTCTTCCCAAACACCATGAAGCGTTCACATTGCGATCCCTTCTTTTTGAAGATATAAAGAAATTGAGGCATAAAAACTTGATAGGATTCAGCATTAAATAAGCGAAAAATGGTTGATATGCCCTAAAACAAAAACAACGAACCAACAACCTCCATATGAGCCCGATATTCAAAGATGGAATACGTCTGCCACATCACTGAGCGATTTGATTACTTCTTTTTACAGGTCCTTTCTCACAGAAGAGACGTTGATAATCTCTTTCTCTCTCCTCTCTGTCGTTACGTCCATAGAAGGTGTTCGACTGAGCTCTAACATTTGGTTCCTCCTTATAAGACATTCTCAGTAAGATCTCGTATTGCTACCACAGTTGAGGAACACAAGCTTTCGACTTAGTAAATCATCATCTACTTTTCATCAAGCTCCGAGTGTGTGGGTTCCATCCTGAGGTCATGCAGTGGGTCAGCGCCTTCCTCGCTAACCGCACCTTCTGAGTTCAAGTGAGTGGCTGCCTTTCCGATGTATGCAGTGCAATAAGTGGTGTTTCACAGGGTTCAATCATTTGTTTGTCATCTTCATCAATAACTTGCCTGAAGTGATTTCTCAGCTGTCCCTCCTGTTTGCCGATGACATCAAAATTCTTGCCTCCGCAGCAACTATGAAGATCTCCAGCATTGCCTTCATGAAGTCTGGATATAGTCACTGAACTAGGACTTGAGTTTAAACGTCGCGAAGTACAGCCTCATGGTAGTGGACCAGCATCCCCAACTCCTTCATTCCTCCATTCCTCCTTGACGTTCAACCACATGACTGGCTGCTGGTGTCCGTCAGTCAGGCCAAGGATCTTGGAGTGATTGTGCAACATTGCATCACCGCTGCTAACAAGGCCAGGGGTGTCCTGTTCCCCATACGCCGCTCCTTTGGTCGTTTCACTCCCTCCATCTTCCTTCCCTCTACACCTCACTGGGGCGCCTGATTCTCGAATACAGTATTCAGGCTACATCCCCCTATTATGTGAAGGATGTTCAGCATCTTGAATGGATTCAGTGCCTGGCGACGAGAATGAGTAATGTTTAAGGGTTCTAATTTATATTTACCTTGAGCGCAGGAGGCTTCAAGGCGACCTCATTCTAACCTATAACATCTTCCATGGATGGTACGGCCTGGACTGGGAACTGTTCTTTACCCCTACCCCAGATCGCGAGATCTGTGGGAATGCAAAAAAGGTCTACCTTCGACAGTTCCGGAGGCTTTGACACCAAGTAGCACTCACGGTTCGAGTGGCATCTGCATGAAACCAACTATCTGATGAGGTTGTAAACTAGCTCACACTACAGGGCATCAAGGTCGTCTTAGACATATGCTGGTTTGACTTCCACGGATTTCCGCCTGTATAGTTTCTTTTTGTACATAGTCCCCTAAATTCTCACTGATATATTCCCCTTGCAAATGGCAATCATTTGTGCGTTTATGATTTGCAAATTAAATGAATGAATGAATGAAAGCCTGGAATTTGTTTGTAAAAAACTTAGTTCTCTAACCTCGTCTACAATATGAGATACATTTTATTTCAAGTCTTAATTGCATAAAAAAATATAATTAATGTGTGTTGCCAATGAAATGTAGGAAAAGAGACACAGTTTCCTTTAAAATTAATTCACATCTATAATATATATATATATATATATATATATATATATATATAAAAGTGAAAGTGTCTGTGTATCTGTGTATCTGTGTGTCTGTGTACATTTCCCTACGCAATAACTCTGTCAATTTTTAGTCTACAGACTCGAAATTTGATATACAGGGTACTGAGATTTGGGAAAAATTGATGTGATTGGTTTTTGGCCAGAAATATGTCGATTAAGAGGTCAAAGTTCAACGATTTGACCTTTGAGAACTCTACCAAACTCCTCCGATAATTTTTGGGTCTACGCACTTGAAATTTTAGATATAGGTTCCTTGGACATGGATCTAACTTAATAACTTGATTTGAACCAAAAGCAATAAATGTTAAGGGGTCATAAAAGGGGTCAAAGTTAAAAAGAAATTGACCTCTGCAGTCTCTTCCAAATTACTCAGAAAATTTCTGGTCTAAATATTTGAAATTTTACATAAAGGGTATTCAGAGATAGGGCAAGCTTTTTCATCAGTTTGGGTCGAAAAGTTTTAGTTACCAATATATAAATGTATGTATGTATGTCTGTTTGCATGTCTGCCTTAAACTTTCAATAGAGGCGACGTATTTTACAAAGATCAGTATCGTTTTAAAGTTAGATCTTTCATACGACAAATATCGAAAAATTGGCTAAAATTATTAATATCTTCCCCTTCAACTAGGCACTTTTCTACGGGGGGGGGGCGTAACTTTTTTTGCCGATAGTTTTTTAAATTTATCCTCTCCTTTAGATTGTCTAGCCTTAATTTTAAAAAATGTCGCTTCCGGTTTGGCGGTGGTCGTAATAGCATAAACGTTAGGTTTTACCCCGTTCTTTTCCTCCTTTGACTACCACTTATTTTTTTTTTTTGCTCAACATACACATCCAAACACCCGAGCAACGCCGGGCGCCCATGCTAGTTATAAATAAATACAAAAGTAATATATATATATATATATATATATATATATATATATATATATATATATATATATAGAACGATAAAATTGTCACCTAGAAGCATGACATGATTCCATTTCCGTTTGATGAAAATGGTTTATTTTTTTTGTTGCAGACCAGCTAGTAGTTGACCAGTTTTGCATAAATCTGGTCTGAAAGTGACACAATGTTCAACGAGCGAGATTAGAGATGTGCTGCTGTTCAACTCATGCTCTCTAGCGCTCATACTTATGACATCAGGATCATTGACAGCACCTTAAAAATGCATCGCTGGATTGCCACGAATAACAGGGACGTTCCAAGGGCGAGGAAAACAAAGTTTCCGGCCATGGTTATAGTCTTTGATGTGGTTTCAAGTGAGGGCCACATCATGTCACTTCATGCCTTCAGAATCGGCTTGAAAGTCAACACTAAAGTGTATTTGGATGTGCTGAAGAGTGTGGTGATCCCCTGGTGCAATCAGGTGGCCGCTAACAAACTCTAGATGTGGTAGCAGGACTCGGTATCAGCCCACAAGTCCAAAGAGACCCAGAGTTGGCTTCAGAAGGAGTGTACAGCTTTGTACCCTTATCTCATTGTCCCCTCCCCTCCCCCCACTTTAACCCGCTGGACTACTTCGTTTGTTTATACATCGAGAACATCACCAACATGACCTCTCACAACACAAAAGCCAGCCTGATCGCTGCCGTCCGCCAAGTAATCGCCGAGCTTCCATCGGCGCTTGTGGAAAAGGCATGCTCCCAGTCCCGGACCTTTACTGAGACAGTGATTGAGGCTGAAGGCGGCTACATTGAATAGATGTCAGCTCTACTACACAATCATGTTACCCGAATTGAGTTTTTCAATAAAAATTTTAAAATAAAGCTATAATGTTATTTTTTTAGGGTAACAACTTTATCGTTCCAACTTATATATATATATATATATATATATATATATATATATATATATATATATATATAGTATGTGTAGAGAGAAATGTACAATTGTTGACGTCAAATGTTTAAGATATAGGTGTAATGACGCACATTGGCATAGGTTAGAAGTTTTTGACAATTGACTGTCGTTCATGTTTGTGTGAGAATTTGGACAATCCTAACTTTGGTCAGAAAGCAAGCCTTCTATTTACACGAAGTCGATTATAACTCAGCATGTTTATTTATTTTAACGCTAGCAACAGCTTCAGCTAGGTGACGGTGGCTAAATATTTTTTGTTTCCCTCAATCAGAAAGAGATCAATAAAACATTAACAATTTACAATCCACTTCCAAAACAAAATAAAATATAAAAAATAAATAAAATAACCAAGTATGTTAAATACGTACCAGCCAAGGCCAGGATTCGAGTTGAGCGTGTTTACCGTCAATGATGAACGTGTTGGCTGATTGATGAACACGAACGCCGCATTTCGTTGTATTCGTACAAGAATACAAGCCGGGTGAGATGTCATCCTTGCATGTTGGAGGTAAACTACTCATCACCAGAAAGAAAGAATCTGAAATGAGGATGGGAGAAAAAAAATTATAAACAAGTAACACCCCTGAGGGTGGGGCTGTGCATCCTGAAATGCACAATTTCATTCAATAGCTAGAGTCTACCAAGCTTAAATTACTGTCTGTTGCAATATTTTTGACTAATGAGCCGGTAGATATTTGTCTGGTGTCCACTGCACCAAAGTGTGACACACGGTCGGGAAAGTGGAGAGTAGGCAAGCTCCCTTAAAGGAGGGGGACTCTTGCCTCAACAAAAATTGCTTGGACACCCCGTCGGCATTCCCCGATAGGGGCGCCTCAGGCGACAAGCAATAAACTTGTCCCACCCGAAAGCTGGATGGCAAGGCCTGGGAGGGTGGACCTCAGTCCGACAGGTACTGGGCCGGTTCCCAGCCTCGCACCTGTTGGGTTGAGTGTCAAGAACGGATCCTTAACGAATACTCTACCCTGTCTCCCTGTAGCTGAAGCCGCTAGGAGACACGTACCCCATCATGACTCATGACTAATGAGGGGTATGCCCCCTCACAGTTGGGAGATTCTATTTATAAACGATGCTGCTAGGAACTGACAAATCAAATTAATTCACGTTCTGCTACCAACCAATCAGAAACCATAATTGATCCATTTTCCCTTTTGGCAATGGTTTCAACCATTTGTTATATATATATATATATATATATATATATATATATATATATATATATATATATATATATATACATATATATATATATATATATATATATATATATATATATATATATATATATAAGGGACGAGCAATAAGTAATGCCCCTGACCCATTTCAGTTGTCTGATCTAGCTGAAATTTTGCATGTGCAATGATTTATATCTCTACGGGTTATGTGGCAAATTAAAGCTCTGAACTAATTGTGGTTTCTGTTTTACAGGTGTTTGAACTGAGTCAGGTGTGAAATGGAGCCTATTGAATGTCGAGCAATGAGCCGGTTTTTGTATTTGAAAGGACGCACACCACAAGAGACTTTTGGTGAAATGAAAGAAACTTATGGTGATAATGCCCCATCATATGACCTTGTAAAATGCCTGTGGAAAAAATGTCTGTGGAAACTATCATTCATGACCATTTGCATATGCATAAGGTGTCTGCCAGATGGATTCTCAGGTTGCTCACACCATTCCAGAGGCGAGAATGCGTCGAGTGCTCGAGGATGAATTTGGAGATGTGCCAAGAAGATGAGTCAAAGTTTTTCAAAAGACTAATTACACAGGATGAAACTATGATCCAGAGACCAAATCGCAGTCAATGCAGTGGAAGTACTTGGACTCACCACTTCCAAAGAAGGCAAAGGCGCAGCCCTCTGCTGGCAATGTCATGCTCACAGTCTTCTGGGAGCAAGACAGAGTAGAGATGACAGATTTCCTGGCAAAGGGTACCACAATTACAGGAGCCTATTATGCTTCACTTTTGAGGAAATTAATGGAAGCTATCAAAATCAAGAAGGATGGCAAGATCAGCAAAGGTACCCTTCCTGCAGGACAATGCTCCGATCCACAACTCGCATGTCGCCAGATCAGAAGCACGGGCGTGTGGTTATGAAATCACCCCATCCTCCCTACTCTCCTGACCTTGCACCCTCTGACTTTCACCTCTTCCAAGCCATGAAGTTGTTTTTGAAAGGAAAGCGTTTCCCAGATGATGCAGCCTTGTGTTCCGAAGTCACGTCGTGGTTGTGACAACCAACCTGGGGTGTTCTACAAAAACGGTCTCCAGAGCTGCATCAAACGATGGGAGAAATGCATAACTGCGGGTGGTTCCTATGTAGAGAAAGACTACTAACTGTGCCAAGTATCGTTGCTCTACTGTTATGGGAAGTGGGTCAGGGGCATTACTTATTGCACGCCCCTCGTGTATATATATATATATATATATATATATATATACGATTGAGGACTGTTTGTGAATTTAATATTTCCTAGAAACTTTCTTCTTCGGAGAAAGTCGGCTCAATCGGTATTATTTCTCCAAGCGTTTTTAATAATAATTACTCCTCGATGTGTCAAAACTCAACAGAGATCATTAGTATACAAGGAAACACAACAAAACAAACACACCATCAAAAAGCAATAGAATTGCAATCATCACAACTAACAGTGGGGGGCGTAACGGTGGTTAAGTATTTAACAGCACGGACTGACAACCTGGGTGTGCTAAGTTCGAATCTAGTTCGTTTCACAGAGATACTTTCGCTTAGGGAAGTTAGTAACCTTCACGTCGCACCTACCGTAAATACTCGATGTCTTTCTGAAAGTAATTCGATCTATAAAGATATCGAGAAAAACAGATGCAAACAGTAATCGATGCGAACTAAATGAATAATGTTCAGCAAATCACCCAACGGCAAAGCTCAAACTGAGGCAATAACACCTGCATCAGTACATGATATCAAGCCTTCAAATATTTCGTTACAAATTCTACCGTCACTCCACTCAAACTTCAAATTAAGATCGAACTACAACCTGATCTCTACAAAACAAAGTGTGGGCGCATTAGAAAGACAGGTAACAAATTCCAGTCATGATCAAACAATCATGAAACCTTATAAAGAGCCACACAGCTTATACAGTAGTTGCACAACACTGCAACTCACCATGTTTCGCAAAAACGAAATTTGTGTCGTAGTACTATCAACTGTTAATCGAAGTTGATCAGAGTAGAGAAATCAGCAATAGAGACACTTGAGATTATACGGCATGTCTCACGTGATCACTAAAGAAGCAGTGATTGGGTAAATGTTTTGGTCAGTCCATCAGAGAACGCAATAACCCTTATCCCTGAGTGGCCTCTGGGCCTTGATAAGTGGTGACCTCCATGTAAAAAAAGAAAGACAATTGAACTGATCAATTTATAAGCGTCTTATAAATTGATCAATAAAACAAGTCATATTTTTCTCAAATAAATGACTTTTTTTTCTAAGGGTTTCTTAATAAATAATCACGAAATATGACGTTTTGTCAATATTTCAAAAGAGAGCTTAAATATATAGAAAATCAGCATTCGATAACTTTAACAGTTCGGCCATAAACCTCTGGTATTAAAAGAAAACATAACTATATAATAATGATACCATACGATTGTTGTTTGTAGACACCAGATGAAATTTGTTCAGAAGAATCAAGAAATTAAAGAACTTTTGGTTAAAAGTAAAGTGTAGTATTTCTTTTGATGCTACAATTAATCGATTTTGTCATTCGATGACAGAATCGATTAAGTGTAGTATCAGAAGAGATACTATTAAAATTTAAAATAAAATTACCTCAATCCAGAATTCTTCACTTATCGTAAGTGAAGAATTCTAGATTGAGGTAATTTTAATTTTTGTTTCAATCCAAGGTGTCTCTTTTGAAAAAAAAACATTTGATTTTCCCTCACATTAAAAAACAATCGTTCTCGTGTGGAAGCAAATAAATAGAAACTTACCCATTATGAAATATAGTAAATATATCTTAAATAAACAAATCATCTTGATGCCTTGTCCTAACTGGAAATATTCTGAAATAAAAGAAAATATTTCGAATCATCTAGTCGCCATCTTAGATTAATATTATTATTATTATTATTATTATTATTATTATTATTATTATTATTATTATTATTATTATTTGTAGTAGTAGTAGTAGTAGTAGTACCTTGGGACAGGAATGTGAGAGAGAAGGAGAATTAGAAGTGGAGCAATTGTGCTCCATTGGCCTTGGAGATAAGGCGTATACACGGAGTTAAAACACAAATAATCCCGGTCGTAGTTGGTACACTGGGAGTAGTATCAACTCGTCTCGAAGGACAATTGAAAAAACTACAAATCCCCAATGTTTTAGGCGGCATTCAGACCTCTGAAATTATAGGTACCACCAACATCCTTAGGAAAACCCTTGATCTTTGAAGCTCCTGGTTTGAAGCCGGAATTAAGGGAAATCCTCTGGAAATGAATCCCATCCCTTTCCAGAGAGACGTTGATAAACGAAATCAGAATTATTATTATTATAGTAATCTCAAACTCTGGATGTTTTTAGTTGGATTTTCTTTCTTAAACATCAGGTCAATTCCTTTGACTGTAGACATTCAAGCTGTATTAACATTATTGCTGTTCCCAACGGGCAAGCCTTGTGCAATCTGATTAAGCCATTAATGGTGGCTTTTTTTTTATCATGTTCCCAAGCTTTTCAATTACAATGGGATTCACCTTGACTGTCATACAGTTCGAGATGTTGATATATTGCTATTGTTTCATAAGATTCTTTATTTATGATGTTTTATTTTATTTTAATTTTAATTTTTTAGTTTTTTAAATTTTATTAAAATTTTTTTTTTTGTTAGACATTCAATACTTTCGCTGTTCCCAACAGGGAAGCCTTTGGTAAGATTGTAAAAGAAATTGTCTTGCCAATCTGATTAAGCCATTTTTGGTGGCTTTTTGTTGTGGCCCCAAGCTTTCCAATCACAATAGGAATCACTGTGACTTCTTTACATTTTCAGAGTCTGACTAATTCCCATTTTAGATCTTGGCATTTATTTATTTTTTCTTGTCCTTTCTCTCGCACTCTGATATTGAAAGGGCAGGCTACGTCAATGATTGAGCAAGTTCTCTTGTTTTTATTTAGTAAAATTATATCAGGTCTGGAGTATTCAAGGACCTTATCAGTCTGTATGCGCATATCACAAAGAAGTTTGACATTGTTGTTTTCCTGCACCACTTTAGGAAAACAACAATGTCAAACTTCTTCTTCTTCTTCTTCTTCTTCTTCTTCTTCTTCTTCTTCTTCTTCTTCTTCTTCTTCCCCTCCTCCACCTCCTCCTCCTCCTCCTCATTATTATTATTATTATTGGCTCACAAGGAACTTTCACAAAGGTCATCAAAGATCTCTCCTTAAAAACAATCTGTGGTGTTCGCTGGAAGCTGAGTGACAACAAGTCTCCCCAGATTTTCGGTATTCTCCACCTCTTCCAATAACATTTGCAAATGAATTTGCGTTATCGCAACAGCCGCTTACCATTGATTTCTCGCTAGCAGCAGCCATTGGTCTCCACTGAAATTTGAGTGGCAATAAGCCTCCCCAAGGTCCAAGTTCTATTCGCACTTGCCCAGCAGAGGTTTGGTCAGTGCTCTCTTCTCGGTTTTTCTATCTCCCTTGACCCTTCTCGGATATTTGACATCACTTTTAGGGGAGGGGCGGTGATAGGGCAATGAGAGGGGATGGCGGAAGGGATAGAGAACTTATAGATATGCAGCTTCTATGTTCTTGATTCCATGTAACGTTTCATCGAATTTTGCCTCTGCAGCAGTTTGTCTGTCTCGCTCATGTGGCTCATGTATATTAGTCTCTGCATTCAAGGGTTTTCATTAATATTTCAACCGTTTTCATTATTGTTATTTATTGTATCTTTCCAGACATTCCTCTGATTCCAATATCCCCCATTCTTTTTCAAAGCCTTTCGGAATTGTTCCTAGTGCTCCTACTAATATAGGTATTATCCTGATTTTTTTATCATCCATATCTATCCTTTTCAGCTCTCTGGCTAGCTCTGTGTATTTGTCCCGTTTTTCCTTTTCTTTGATATTAATTCTGTGGTCAGCTGAAACAGCAAAGTCTACGATTTGTCGGACATACAAACAAATAAACCCATCCAAGCAAGAAGACCGGATGTCGTAATAATTAACAAGAAAGAAAACTCCTATGTCCCGTAGGATTTTTTCATTCTCGTTTTAAAGTACTATTGTCGGCTTATGCTTGTACCACTTGTCTGTGCGTTCGAGATGCAGTTGTTTGCATAATTTCCAGTGTACTGGCCTCCCCATTTGTTCGTGTCTGCCCTTGTATTCCTTTTGGGATAGTTTGATGCATTCGCTTACTATATGGTTTATCGTTTCGTCTCTTTGTCCACAGAGTCTGCATTTGCTGTTTTCTGGTGTTTTGTCGATATTTGCTTTGATGTGGTTGGTTCTTATCGAGTTATCTTGTGCTGCAGTTATTAGGTATTCAGTTTCTCGGTTTACGTGCCCTTTTCGCATCCATATCCAAGTTATTATTATTATTATTATTATTATTATTATTATTATTATTATTATTATTATTATATAATTTTATATAATTTTAGTCAGGTTATCGTTTTCTTTATCATGAATATCGAAACAGAACATGGCAGCAATGTTTTTTTGTTCGGATTTTCAGGAAGGCACACACTCCAACAACCTATCAGAAAGAAACCACAGAAATACCACAGATTTTCTGAAACGCTTCGTTTATGTACAAAATATAATAAACTCTCCAAAAACACATAACTTTGGAAAAAGGTAACTTTGCTATCTCTACAGCTATTTTTAAATCAAATTGCTCGCTACCATTAACCATTGAATAAGATTTTTATTCAATTTTTCTAAAGAGATTTTTTTTTCTTCTATTTGTTAATGCGTGGAGGTGAGTTTCCGTACTAAATTTAGATTCTTTTTATCTATAACGCTTATCAGCGGAAGTTTTCGAGAAAAAAGCATGACATCGTGTGATATAGACAGCTGTGCAGAAGGTGTTAGAAAACGAAAACAAAATCCGCCATTTTCATTACAGGTGTTCAAAAACATCTAATATATTATAATAATTGATGCTTAATATTTGATGCGTTTATATTTGCAAGAATGTAAATGGCATTTGCTGGAAGAGAAAAAGTGTTTTTAGTCGCGTGTAAGCGACTCTATAAGTCACTCTGTCGGTCCGTCGGTCCGTTGGTCGGTCGGTCTGTCTGTCGGTCGGTCTGTTGGTCTGTCCGTAACACTTCTGTGCTCGGCCTTTTTGGTTAAGATCAAAGTTCTGTTGTTGATAGACGCTGTTCTTAGCTTTTTAAGCTTTTCTCCCTGACCCTCGCCCTTCAGGGCCTGGGCAACAAGTGTCAAGCAAAGACCAGCAAGACCTTGGTTAATGTAGGGGCAATCCTTCATACCAATTGTCACTATCCAGCTCCCCTACTCCCCGGGGAGTTGGTCCCCATTTCCCCTTCACTCCCAACATTAAAAATCGGCCTTGTGCCTAATTTGCTCGGTGGGGGAGCAAATAAATACTTTTTTTTCTTGGCCTTTTGGCCAAGATCAAACTGTAGTATTTGTTCTCCCTGTTACCTCATTTTTTATTTTTTTCAAACAGCTCCGCCACTTGACCCACCCCCAGGTTAAGTTCAAAGTGTCACTTTTGTCACTTTCGTGACGCACTAACTTTTGTTAGTGGGACCGACCCCCTTTTTGGGGAGTCAAGACCCTGTTTGCTCCCCCAGGACCGACGCCATTGTGTGGTAGTCTGGACCCGAAACCGATCCCTTCTTTGGGAGTTTGCTGTTTTTGGGACCGACAACACTTTCTTTGGTAGACGCGATCTGGTCGGGTTAGCTTTAGTTTGTTGGGTACTTCATTTCCTCCTCTCCTCTCAGGTTGAAATGGTCTATTCTCTCCTCTCTTAATTGCCTGAGCAGCACTCTTACCTGTCAGGCTCAAAACTTTGTCTTCCTTCGCTGCTCTCCCAGTGGATTGAGCAGACTAGGTTCACTTTCTCACTTCCTTGGGGTTGTTTTTGGGTAGGGTGACGTGGGTAGGGCAGGTGTTTTGTTTCTCCCCCCCCCCTCTCTGGGCAGAGATGTCTATCCCCTCTCTCTCTTAATTGTGACGCCGCACCCTGACCCGCTAGCACCCACTGCGTCTTCCTTCTCTGCTCTCCCCCTCATGAGAAATTCGAGCTGCTAATCTGACGTCCCCACAAGGGGAGGTCAACCAACCACTGTTCTCTTTTGATCCTGCTCCACCACCTCCACCCCCCGCTTTCCCCCTATTTTTTCTTTTCCTCCCCCACTACACTTTGATCTGCATCAGCAGCCAGTGAAACCACTCCACGATGCCGGGCAGAGGGGACATACCACTCCAGATGCACCACATTCCTCCCCTAGAAAGCTCCCTGATGGAGGGAGCAACTCCCAGCTACCCAGAAGAAGAAGAGAAAGGCAGAGTAGGGCCGCAGCCCGTGGCGACCTTGCAGAAGCCACTAACTGGTGAAAAATCAAGTCTGGACCCTGCTCCCCAAGAGGGCAACTCCTCGGCTGAGGGAGCAAAGGCAACGGCGGACGAGGGAACAAAGAAAGTTTCAGGTGGACCATACCTTGTGGCACCTCTTACACCTCAATCCTTGTCGGCTGAAGACGACCCCTCCACTCCTGCTCCCTCGAGGGCAACCACCCAGCAAAAGAGGAGGAGAAATCAAGGGATGAGGAGACAATGGATGTAACGGGTGGACCACGACCAGTGGCACCCCCGGCTACTCAGCCTACCACACCATCAGCAAATGTAGCACTCCAGCTCCCCAAGAGGACGAACCCTCACGGAAAATAATAAGGATGGAGTAGCTAGAAGGACTAAAGCGCTAATCAACGAAGCGATAGCGTCTTTAAAGATCCTCGGCGGGGTGACCAAAGATCCAGCCTGCTTCAACGCTCCCCAAGAGACTAAGCACCAACTAGCCACCCCTCTAGAAAGGAAGCAACCAAGTCTGAAACTCAGTAACATCCTGGTAACAAAAACTACAGCAGAGGCAACCCTCGTAAGTGGTGGACAAAAGAAGAAAGAGACCCAGGAGGAAGGGACCGGCAGATTGGCCACACTTCACACCGATTGGCCGGCTCTCATCCCACTGGGCAAACCACCAACCCCCGGTCTGCAGAAGCAGCAACAGCAACACCCAAGCCAGACGACATTGTCCTGGACCCACATTGCCAGTAAGGAAGACACTGAATAGGGTCCACAAACCCAAATGTCCCCTCAGGAATACCGGGACCTCTTCGAGTCCACTTACAAGGACCTCACAGAAGGGAACGTTATAAAATCTCTTCCATACGCCGCAGAGGATCTTAAGAAGAGGATAGTGTCTTTTATCACCTCGGACACAAAGAAAAGAGGCCTCACAGGAGTAGACAAAGACAACATGGCGGATCTCCTCCTGGATCTAAATACATATGCAGGAGGAGCTACGCAATGTGGGACGTCCTGCTCCCAAACCAAAGAGAGGCCGAAGAGACAGCCAATAGGACTAATCTGCGCTGGAAAAACATCAAACTCCAGCCAGAATACCTTAGTAAAACGGTCACCAATGTCGCCGTACTGAAGTCCCTTGTCTCCTGGGAGCAAAAACAACTAGGAGTGGTCTTCAGCCAGTATGGGGACGTGGTATCTGTGGCTCCAACAAGCAAGAAGAGGGACATCCTGACTGGAGACTACAGACTCCAGATGCGCCTCGACAAAGCTGGCTTCAACCAAATACCAGCGACACTGAGGTGCGAAGAGGGGACAATGTCCGTCATAGTAGAGGGATGGAGACCGCACTGCTGACATTGTCAGCAGAAGGGACACATGGCCAAGGATTGCTCCAAAAGAAATCTGACTAAAGCCCCTACAACTGCGAACAAGCCTTGTGCCCCAGAGACGACAACCAAGTCAGAGGACCCATCCCCAGCATTGGATGGGTCACAGTGACTCGAAAGGCGAAAACAAAGTCCCCCAATTCCAGCCAGCAAGTGGACGGAAAACAAGCGCTGCAGCAACAGCAACAGCTGCTGCAGCTGATATCGCCCAAGCGACCAGAACACAATGACTAGCAACCACCGCAGCCAAAGACGTCACAACCGAAAAAGCAGCAGCAACCGCAGAAGAAGCAGCAGCAGAAGCATCATCAACAACAGCAAGAGGAGCAGAAAAAAACACCCCAGGAACAAAGACTGGCCCCCGGACGAACTGAATCGAGGACCAAGAAAAGGAAGGACTGCTCCTCAGAAGATGTGTCTGCCAACGAGAGGGAGGGAAAACACCCCCCACTCCCCGGTCCATTCGAGGAACAAAAAAAGAAAGAAAAAAGAGTTAAAAGATGGAAGGGGAAGAAAAGGTGGCCCTCCACCCCCTGTGAGCATACACCATCCCAAACAACAACAAAACCTGACACCGCACTAACACCCACCCACACACCAATGCAAACCGAACCACCACCCCAAAGAGAAAAAGAAATGAATGGACCCGGGAGAGGAAGGGGCCACTCTGCGTCTTGTGGACCAACTAAAAGACAAGAACTTTGCAAAATTGACCCTCTGACGGTGGCAACGGCCCTCTCACATCGTCAGAGGAAGACTTTAAAGCCACTGCTGGATTGCCAACAGATAGAGGGAAAAGATGATAATATCCCCTCCAATTTCCCGGACGCCCCGCTCCTAATAACTTTCGTTAGAACTCTAGAGGCTTGCAAGGGGCCTCTCCGGGAATGGAACTTTTTTTAAAAAAAGTAATTTCTCCCTTGAACTGTCAAAAAAAAGCAAGGGAAGTGTCCCAGTGTGGGTCCATCCGTCTCTCTACAGGGTCCTAAAATTGACCTTTCCCCTAGACATTGACGGCATTGTGATAGAAAGCCAGGACCTGAAAAACCTGACCTCCTTGAGCATCGCGTACAATGTTGGCATCCTTATGCCGACTGACTTTTGAGCTGAGTGCAACACACCCTAAGGTAGGTACCATGTCTTTAAATTTGGCCAGTCTGAATGCGAGGGGCTTAAGATCACTGGGCCAGGCGGCTCGCCTCCGACACGATCTCTTGTCCCTGGGAGTGGATGTTGCTGCGATCCAGGAGACGCATTTCGTTTCTTCTGTGGACTGTCAGAGGCTGAACAGGGATTTTGAAGTTTTCTTGGCATATGGCAGCCCGCGGGGGAAGGGAGTCTCCTTGCTAGTGAAATAAACTCTGCCTGCGGCAGTCGACGTTGTTCATAGAGATACGGTGGGCAGGCTGGTCATGGCCGATGTTGCCGTAAAAGATTCTGTGTTTCGGGAAGTTGCACTTCATGCGCCTAGCACTGCTTGCGAGAGGGTCTCATTCTTCGGTCAGCTTGACGCGTTTGTAGATTGTCGAAAGCGGGTAGTGCTAATGGTGGATTGAAACGCCATCTTAGACCCAGATTTAGATAAAGTAGGAGGCGAAGCTAGAGGGTTGGAAAGATGTGAGCCCAGCCTAGCTGACCTGATGGCTAGATGCGATCTGATCGACAGGTTTCGGGTCGAGCATCCAGGGCGGAAGATATGGATGTGGACCAATAGCGTTCCCGCCTATCCGAATACCTATTTGGACAGGATACTAGTTAGAAGAGGCGAAATAGATTCCCTATCTTGACCCACATTCACTTGGTAAGGTTAGTCAGACCATAAACTAGTTATGGCCTGGCTGAAGCTAGGAAATAGGCCTAAGTTAGCGGGGTACTGGAAGTTAAACACCTCCCTTCTGGAGATACAAGACTTCCGAGACCAGTTAAGAGATTTGATTAAAAAGGCACTAGTGGGGGGGGGCAGTTACCGGGAGTAAGTGATGGTTAGGTCTAAAAGCTAACATTAGATGCTTCTCCGTCAAGTATGCCCAGTGCCTCGCACTAGATAAGGCAAAGACAAAGAAGCAGCTAGAGCAGAAACTAGCCCGGGCTACGGGGGAGGGTTATAGGGTTAGTCAGGAACTAGCTAGGCAAGACCTTCTGCGCGAGACTAGCGAGCGCTACGAAGGTCAAGTAGTCAGAGCTAGGCTTAGAAAGATAGGCAACAAAGCAATCAACTCTGACACTGTCGTGTGTCGTGAAATTTCTAGGTGTGGCTCGGACAAATACATTGTAAAAGTTAGACATCCGGATGGACGCACCCTTGAATCGACTCGGGAGATCTGCAAGGTGTTTCGAGAACATTTCTAGGGGTGTTTTACACAGTAGCCCGATCTTCCGGTCCTTGAGTTTAACGACTATTTGGCCGACTCTCCCCGTCTAGAGTAGCTGGTTGCGAGGGCTGGGTGACGGAGCGGGAGGTTTTTACTGCGCTGAAGCAAGTCAGCTTTGACAGATCGCCGGTACTCAATAGTCTGCCATATGAACTGTATTTGAGGCTGTCGCCCATGTTTCTGCCTCTTCCGACGGATATGTTCAACCATTGGTTTGCTCAGGGATCCATCCCAGGGCAGGTAACCAAGGGAGTGATCACATTGCTGAGGAAAGGTGATGGGCATGGCAGGGAAGAGTTAGATGACTACAGGCCCATAACTCTGCTTAACACAGAGTTGAAGATTTTGGCCAAGGTCCTGTCGAATCGGCTGTAGATTGTTATCGAAGAGTTGGTTGAAACGGAACAGAACTATGCCGTGAAGGGAATATCGATTCAGAACAACTTGCACCTGATCCGCATGATCCTAGAGGGGGAATAGTTTACGACATGGAAGTCACGCTGATTAACTTGGATCAGTCCAAAGCATTTGATAGGGTTGACCATCGTTTCCTGGCATCTGTCTTAGAGGCCGTTGGTTTTAAACCGGACTTCTGCAAATGGATCTCCATGATGTATGGACAGCCCATGGCTGTTGTGCAAGTCAACGGAAAGCACTCGAAACCCTTTGTTATCTCTCGGTTGGTTCGTCAGTGTTGTCCTCTGTCGCCCCTGCTTTATGTCCTGGCCTTGGAGCCTCTGCTCCGCAAGCTGAGACATGGGGAGGCAAATTCGGCCCTGTGCGGAATGGCTCTGCCTGACAGCTCAGCTGTCAAGGTATCCACGTTCGCCAATGATATGACGGTTTTTGTGTTGGGCTTCAGAGACATTGAGATCATGTCGGAGGTGCTTGCACAGTACGAAAGAATCATGGGGTCATGATAAACCGCAGCAAGTCAGTCGGACTGCGGTTGGGCGCCTGGAGTGGCAACGCAAACCTCCGGTGCCCTTCAGCTGGACGGATGGCCTGGTTCGGATCCTCGGCATGTGGTTTGGACCGGGTCTCCAGCTTGCTAAGAATTGGTCGGAGGTACGGTCAAAGGTGGCAGCTGCGGTCAATGCGTTGCTTCGTAGGATCATTCCTTAAAGGGTTGAGCTGAGGCGTGCGCCACATACGTCTTCCCTCTTATCCTTTACCGACTTGCCGTACTTCCTCTGCCTGCACAACACCTAACAGGTCTTGTAAAACTCTTGTCCTCGCTCCTTTGGGACAGAGGAAGATACTGGGTAAGCAGACAGGTCTGTATTCAACGTCCGTGTGAGGGAGGTTTGGGAATGCCGGACTTGAGGTGTCATCGAGACGCCGAGAGGCTGGCCTTCCTTAGCCACTACCTTCAAGATGATCAACTGTGGCACCCCGCGATCACTGCCGCCTTTCCCAACCTCATTCTCGACCCTGCTATCGAGAGTCGTCGCAGGTCACAGGGAGATTCAGCCTTCCTGAAAGAGTGCCGAGCCGCGCTAAAACGACTACCAGGGTCCAGCGACTTGTGACTGCAACCTGTAGGGAACTCCACAGGGATCTAGTGAGGGGGGGCCGCCGACGACTCGCTATGCATGTGTTTGGGTTGGTAGCAGAGTCAGATCCGCTCCATGTGGGGCTGGGCGCCAGGTTCGAGTCATCTGAACAATTCAGAGTTATCTCTGACCTGGCGATTGGTCTGAAACGCGCTTCCCCTCAACAATATACAATGCAGTTCTGGTTTCTTGAAGTCGCCGGCCTGTCCCCATTGCATGACGACAGCCACAGAAACGACTGATCACGCATTTTTTGATTGCCGCAAACTCTGCCAGTACTGGTCGTATGTTTGCGAGGTGATAGCTCGCATCAACCCCAAGCATCCTCACCCGATTACTGTATCCAACGTAGTGGACAACGTGAGTCCGCCGTGGGACTGGGGAGAGACAAATGGTCTGCATCACAATCCTGGCCATGGCGAGAATGGTGATTTGGACATCGAGACTGCAAAATAGCTGGGGGGGTGTTGCCTTTTTCTGATCAGGATCTGATCGCTTTCTTTAAACACCAACTACGGGTAAAGATCAGATGCAACAGAAGAAGGCTACATCGCGTGGCTTTTGAAAGAAGATGAATACAGTTAGCAAGTCTGTGTGTACGAAGAAGAGCCAAATTTGAATACGTGTTCCCCCCTAGGTCTGGAGCGCTCGGTTCTAGGGTTTCTGTCAGATCCCTGCCCCTTTCCAATTCTACTTCCTTCAGCCTCTCAGCCAGCCGAATAAATCTTGTTTCCTTTATTAGAAAGCTTCCAAGACCCCCAACCTCCAAAAACAACAATTTTTTCTTTTGCCCCCTCCCCCTCCTCTCGAAATTTAACCCAGCTTATGGTAAATCAAACCAAACACTAACACCCCTCCCGCCCTCACCGTCAAATCTTTCTTTTCTCCCCTATTTAGGACACAACCCCTACCCCCTCCATTTAGAGGCTGCCTGCGAAACACTGGTTCCTTTACAAACCAAAATGAAACGGGTGATCTAGCATTTCAGATAGGGTTGGGAGGGCCTTACTAATCGACACAAATGAAATTTTATTAATATTGTTATATTTTTTGTATTTTTTGATATCAATAAAAAATGTTTTAAAATTGGGTTTAAGTAGGAACCCCCACCCCCTCCCACACATAAATACAAATTTAAAGGGGTAACCATGATAAAAGATGCTGGCCGAGAGAAAAATCATTTAAGATTTACAACAGAGACGAGATGGATCAACCAAACTCGCCCCCTTCTTTTTTGAGTTGGCCTTGTGCCTAAGTTTTTTGTTCATTTTCCCAACCGTATTTTTTTCCTGTGAATAAAAAATTTAATATCTCAAAGTGTAGTATCTGTTCCGGCAGATACTGCAAGCAAGGACCATATGTGGGGGAAACTCCACATATAAGACATTGTTCAATGTAGGGGCAACCCTTCATACCAATTGTCACCATCCAGCTCCCCTACTCCCCGGGGAGTAGGTCCCCATTTCCCCTTCACTCCTCACATTAAAAATCGGCCTTGTGCCTAATTTGCTCGGTGGGGGAGCAAATAAATACCCTTTTCTTGGCCTTTTGGCCAATATCAAAGTGTAGTATCTGTCTTACTACATGCTGTACTTATTGTGATATAAAGTGGAGGATCACTTTTCTGTATTAATATAATGTACAATGATAACCCACTTTACAACCAGTCAGTCTCACAGTCATTCACGTCATCTCCAGATCATTCAAGCCCTTTTTGAAGGATTCTAGTTATTTTTTAAGCATTCAAGTCATTCTTAAGGTCATTCAATTCATCCTTAATTCTATTAAAGTCATTCTAAGTCATTTACTTTTTATTTATTTAAGCCATTTCAGCCCATTTTTCGGTCAATTTAGTTTATCTTTAAGAATTTCCTGTCAATCCTACATTCACGCATTCATTCATTACATGAGAGCAGGCGACTAATGGCTATCATCCTTGTTTTTTTGTCCGGAGTATTTTTGGACACCCTCGAGCAATATTACGCAGTTTTAAGAGAGTTTAATGCAGAGTTAATAATAGCACCAAAAAGTTCAAAGAGTAACATTGTTTGTGTAGATGCCATACATAGATTCAATATGCTAACGCTAGCTGATTCTATCTGGTACATATTTTTTAGGGGAGGGGCTTTAACGCATTCCTTGAGGAATTATGATATAATGGAGAGTTGTTTATGCGTATGTTTATGCTGTTGAATAGTATTCCGGGCAACGCCGGAATTATTGCTGGTTATGCACACACGCATATGGAGCTGGATGCACACACGCAAATATTGTTGACAAGTCTTCAAACCAAGAAATGTCATCAAAAGTCATAACAATTGAAAGAAGAAAGTAGAAGCATTGAAATCAACATTCTTCAACTGACAAGTTTTGAAAACAGTCATATTGAAATTTAGCCTTGGACGAATTAAATAAGCGCCAGTGGAATGTGGC
Organism: Euprymna scolopes; assembly: GCF_053919585.1. Lineage (NCBI taxonomy): Eukaryota > Metazoa > Mollusca > Cephalopoda > Sepiida > Sepiolidae > Euprymna > Euprymna scolopes. The sequence continues at coordinate 63,939,719 of NC_136487.1, forward strand.
ATGGAAAAACGAAATTCCTATCTAAAGTTTTTCGTAAATAAAAACAAATGAGCCAAGGAAAAAGTCAGTCAGAGAGAAGACGGGCACCGAGACGACCAGTTGTCATTTTCTGTCGCCCATAACACTCCATCACGCTCATCTCTCTCTCTCTCTCTTTCTCCTTAGCATATTTGCGTAAGATTATCGCAAGAATAACATTGTCACTTTTTATATACCCAAAATTGACTGTTTGTTATATACATTCGCCGAGCATTTTGGCACACGATTATAAAAACCAGAGAACTACAGCATAACGTAACATGTCTAGTTAGAGAGGAATAGGCTGAACGAAAGAGAAAGGGGAGGGAGGTTGAAGAAAGGGAGGGGAAAAGAGAAAGATAGGGAGATGTAAAGAGATGATTTTAATTGAGATGTTTTACACTTTTGCTCTGCGCAATGCAGGGTAGATCTCTTAGTATTCTATATAATAAAAGAGAGCGTATGTGTCTGTTCGAACATAGAAAGGCAACATAGACAGTGTACCTAAAATATAAAGATTTATCCATATTTTCATGGGAATATAATGAAAGGAGTGCTTACTGCCTAGCTGTCATTTTAAGTGAGCTATGATCCATTGACAACATTTTTGCATAGAAAATAGGAACGAGAGTTATTTTAAACAATTGTCTTAATTGCTCATTGGGGAAATTATCAGACTGAAAACATTGTGTGCGCGGTTTCGATTCTGCCCTCCAATCTTGTGTGTGTGTTTTTTTAAATACAATAATGAGAAATCAAATAATATGTTTTTCCTTTTTTAAATTGCTAATTTGGAAAAGTACCAGACTGGATCATTGAGTGTGCGGTTTCGATTCTATACTCCAAATATATTAAAATATAATTATCTGAAATCAAAGAATGGTTTTCTTGTTTAATATAATAGAATGTGCATGAAGTAGTTTGGTATATTTCGAACAAACCTTTCTCTGTCTATCTGTCCGCGTTTTTCACCCTCTCTCTCTCACTCTCTCTCTCTCTAATATATATATATATATATATATATATATATATATATATATATACATATATATATATATATATTCAGATGTATGTATCTATCTTTTTCTCTCGCTGTGTGTATATATATATATATATATATATATATATATATATGTGTGTGTGTGTGTGTGTGTGTGTGTGTGTGTGTGTGTGTGTGTGTGATAAAGGAACGGAGAACACCTCTCTGCCTGGATGAATATGTCCGTGAAATAGAAAAACAGAATTTTAGGTTTTCTGGAGTTTAAAATCTAAACCGCTCTCTGGCTTTCATCGTTCATTATAGCGAAGTCTTCTAGGAGAAATTCGTTGTTTTAAAATAATTTATCTTATTTTTCTTTTCTTGTAGTCCTTCAGTACAAATGTAAAAACAATGATTTTGTAACATATAATTAAGAATACTAATGGTCTTTCCTCCTCCCTTCCCCTATCTCTCGCTCCCCCATCTCTCTCTCTCTCTGTATATATATATATATATATATATATATATATATATATATATATATATATATATATATATATATATATATATATATATATTATAGCTGTTAAAAAAGGAAGACTGAGTTTGTTTTTTTGTATCCATGGTACAAAAAGAACAGAAGCGGTTGAAAAAAAAAAGTTAACTAAACAAGGGCGTAGAGTCAGCTGACCGGATTTCGCTCTCACTTTTCAAAAGCCAAACGATGGTTTCTTTTTGTATAGGGAAACGAATTCAAACGGACGAACGACTAAAATAAAATCAAACTATCAGAAAGAAAGAAAAATTGGGGAATAACTAAAATAAATCTATCGTTATGATAATTGTGCAACGGAGAGGAAACGCCTCAGAGATTAATCACGTCCAGACCCAAAAAACATTCCTTTTGCTTACAAAGAGAAGGTCTCTTTAAACGAACGTGAATAGTCTTCAAAACTTTCAGATGAAATAACGAATGAGCGTGACTTAGAGAGTCACTGCTGAAATTCACTGCACATCGCGGATTTTTAAGCAAATGGTCCGTTATAGCAGAACCATACGTATTACTCAAAACATCCGTTGTTCGGTAGATTCCATTCCTGATTTTGCTGGTTACATGTTGTTAGCGTCGACCATCTAACCTAAGGGTCATTCTGCCAACATCTGCAACTGCATTTAAATTGATAAATGACATTATTCATATGATGGAGGGTGCAGAACATCCTTTCGAGAGGATGGTAATAATTGTTTTGTGGAAAACACTACGCATACATTGGAAGCAAAAATAGCAATGTTCAACAGCTGAACTAATTTGTTTGGTGAATTTTTCACTTATTGTCCCGAACCAAGGTAAACGAATGTAAATTGGACATTTAGCCGCCATCTTAGTTTTTATTTGAGAAAAATTTTTGACGGAATTAATTACATCAGGAGGGTACCCATTATTGGACAAAGTATTGATGATCGTTTTTAATTTATCATCCAATTTAGATTGTTTTTTTTCTTTTTTTTTACACAGTGATCACCACTTATCAAGGCCCGGAAGCCACTCAGGGATAAGGGTTATTGCAAGTACACTACGTTAGTGTGGAGATTTGATGAAGTGTTTACTTAAGGGGGCGGTTCATTAGTAATTTGTTAACATTGGACTTGAAGACATCCAAGTTGTAGTCCGGAAGGAAGCAGGCAGACGGAACAGAGTTCCACAGGCGTACAGTTCTAAGAAAGAAGCTTTGTTCATGGAATCCGCGTTTTGATTTAGGCACAGATATAGAGTGGGGGAAATTTTTCACAGTGGATTCAGCTAGACGGGTGTTTTTCGTGAAAAATTGGCGAGGGGGGACCAGAGATTGGAGTTCAGACGAGCACCTGCCATGAAAATAACGATAAAACAAGGATAGGCTCGCAACGTCTCTTCTGTGGGAGAGAGGTTGCAGGGTAGAGAAAAGGGCATCCCCCACTAAGCCACGAAGTCTATTTTGTACTCTGTCAAGGCATGATAGGCTGTTTTTGGCCACTCCTGCCCAGATATGGAAACAAATCACGAGGATACGATGTGTTAAGGTCCGAATGAAATAAATCTAAATAGATAGATTAGTTACGAAAAATTCTATTTTGTAAACATCTATTCTGAGTTATAAATGTCTTAAAATTATTTGAATGCAGTAAATGTTTCAGAAAAATTTTCTAAAAAAAAAAAAAAAACAACACACAAAAAACAGAACCACGGACACATATGTGAAAATTTGTAAGGAAATTTTTATCAGAAAAATACGAAATCCTAAAAACGCAAGAATTCAGAAAATTTACATTTTTTTGTTTGAAATTGATATTTGTTTATCTAATCGATAAATGAATAACACACACACACATTATATATATATATATATATATATATATATATATATATATATATATGAGAAAGATTCATAAACTCCTAATAATAGATAAAATCATCGATGGAAAAGTATTTAAAATATGATTCTCTAAAACGGCCTTACCTTTTTTTTTTTTTAACGTTGTCGCGTCTTGTTGGATTGTTGCATTCGATTTACGACAGCAGAAGAGACGTAATATTTACAAGATTACGGAAAATGACCTTGCGCATGCGTATCGAAAAAGGAAAGAAAACTTAACCGAACCTTGATAAAGAGGATAACAATCGTGCAAAATTAGCAGTACACACACACACACACACACACACACACACACACACACACACACACAGAGCTCTTATTATTAAATATGAGTTAATCCATATTTTATTTATTTACTTAAATTTTTTTTACTTCCCATCCCCTCCACCAAACAAGATACATTGTCATTAAAGCATAGTGGGCTTATGTGATAGAGACCATATTTATAGGAGCAGCAACTTCTGTAGAACGTTAAGTAGAAAGACGTTTATTAAGTTGGTGCAAAAATAATGTCGTTTTTTGACGTTCAACTATATAAATACAAACGACATTATTTTTGCACCAACCTAATATTTACATTACATTAACATTTCTATGGTACAGGCGAGGAAATAAGGAGAAAATTCCAAAGGTAGGTGATCCAAGGAAAATCGCAATTTTAGGAGATATTTTAATTATATTTCTTTACTCTAAAAACCATGACTCTGAATGTTTGTGTTCATGTTTACGAACTATCTCGCCTTATCCAAATATAACTACAGGGTGGTCAAAAAGTCAGGTAACATTTTAAAGAAAAACGATATTAGCAATACACGTATATTTAAGTACCATACATTGAAATATAAAATGAAACAAACATGAAATATGTTTATTTTGTTAACTTAAATCTTTCTTCAAAATGTTTAGAATTGTTCCCCTTTTTATTCCTGATTGGCGTGCCATATTTCGTGATAATGTTTTGGGGGTTTCATCCACAATTGCCTGGACAGTAGCAATATTCTCATCAGACCGACCGGTTCTTGGTCTTCCTGACCGAGGTAAGTCAACAACAGAACCGGTTTCATCAAATTTCCTATTTAATTTAATTACATGCTTTCGTGTTACAGTAAAGCCAGGAAACAATGTAGAGAACTGGCGAGCAGTTTCAGCAGCATTTTTATTGTACTGAGTGTACAATCTTACAATAGCAACCTTTTGCGGCGTTGTTAACTTTTGGGTGGCCATTATACCTGAAAGCCTTCGGTACAAGATCAAAGTGTAGTATCTGTTCTTCAGATGCTGCACTTCTATTTCTTGTTCTCTTTCGGTGGAGGAGAAATCCTTCACGACTGAGACAATTTTTATTTTTGTACCTTTTATCCACGTTAAAGAACGACCCTGGTGTCTAACTCTGTCCCGTGGGGAGGCATAGTAAATAGGTACCTGAAAGAAAGAAGAATATAAATGACACAACACATAGATTTAAAATTAAAGTTTATATATTACACTCAAATATTTAAACAGATAATATTAAACGAATAGAGATTATAATGGATCATATTGTTTTTTCTACCTTTAACATGTTACCTGACTTTTTGACCACCCTGTAGAATAAAATGTTCGATTTGCATGAAGACAAACATCACATTTTTGTTTTCGGGAGTGTTCGCAAAGTATTTTTTCGTCACGATATTTTTTCCGATTCTAGTAGATCGGCGGGAAAGGAACGATGTAAATGGTCCTGAAAAAAAAATAATCGTTTACCGCGATCTATGTGTCTTGAAGGCAGGATGCGCGTATCATTTTTGGAAAAATTTTCAGACATAGCATATAAGCGGGATATACTGTCTAGTGTGAGCAAATCTAGTTATTAATCAACTTTAGGAAACAATAGAATACTTCCCTAACATGACGCAAGGGTCAAGGGGTGCAATGGCAGATGTGGCCGTTATGTTGCAAATCACGATAAGTAGAAGGTGATACTAAAATATGCCGCCAATACATAATAGCTACGTAAGTAAAGATTGACCCTTTTAGGGAATTAAAAGAAACCAAAAAACCAAATTTTATGTCTTAGAGTATGTATGTGGGATGTTTTTAGTTTGGTATTCTGAAGCGGTCCGAGTGGGACATTTGGAGAAATCACACACCTCATCATCGAGATAGCTAAGGGTTTAGTGGAGCGCTTTGTAGTGTTGGGCGCGAATGGGGCTCAGGTCACCTCTAGTAAGGATTATAGTTAAGGGGGATGTTATTTGTTTCCACCTGTCCGACGTGGATGGCTGAGGTATCCAAAGCTGGGAGTTCGAGTGAATCCATAAATAGAATTATGAAGTTAGCAGGTACCTTGGGAAATTGAATGCTGGCCATGGAAACTTAAGTAAATAGTTTTTTTTTTCTGTTTTGGTCCCAGAGGTAAAGTATGTATGATCATTGACATCACAGAAACGTTTAGAGATTAACGCCTGGAAAAGGAGTAAGAAACCTGTCGGATGGGATGTTGTTAAATTTTTTTTTGAAATGCAGGCTTTATTTGAACGGAAGAAGTTGTAGGTAATAAATGACCAAGGGAAAAGGGGGACGTAGAGGATTAATAATTTCTCTAGTTGGAGTCTGGCCACCCAAGATATGATTTTTGTTTGAAATAATAAAAAGTAAGTGCTTCTTTAAACGGGGGAATCATTCTGGGATCAACCTACTCGAGAAATACAATGTTCCTAAGACTCTAGATTTCCCCGTTGAATAGACACCGTCTAACCGTTCTATCCTATCTAGTTGTTAGCTTCTCGGTGGTCGAATGGTGACCACTAACGAAATCCAGAATCTAAGATCTCCAGTCAAGGGAAGAAAAGATTCCAGAGTCTGCCTTCCGAGAGTGAGGCGATCAGTTGGAATTGGATGTTAAAAGAAAACGATTTTTTTTATACTGAGGGCTGGCAGTCAATCGGGCAGATGTTCCTCCCCGGGCAAGGTAGATCCTTAGGGTTCTTAGGTAAAGATTTGGTTAGGCAAAGGATTCTATTTTGCAAATCTGCTATTAAACTTCGGGAAAAACAAGTACCATAAGTTCCAACTGAAAACAAAAACAAACAAAATAAACCTCTGTTAGTTGTTTGTGAAATGGAATTGTGGCTTTTGTTTGGAAGAAGTCTTGTTGCAGAATTGGAATGGCACAAGTGGGAAGATCACGGTCGATGCAATGAACGCATACATGCATGTTCATAGAACAAAGACACAAAATCCAACAACAAAACAGTAAAAGAATGAAATAGCAACAGAAAACAATTCTCCAGGCATAAAGAAGGTCACAATACAAGATTCCAATAACCTTATATTGTAACCCTTTATCTAAAGAATTAAATATTTTATTTTGGTTGTTAATTTCACAATGTTTCGACCGTCGGCTTTCATTAGCTACATCTTTCCGAATTCGGGAACCTATAACATTTTGAACTGAACTCTTAATTTAATCCATAAGAGTATTTTGTTCTCATTCCGTCAACCATGACCAAGTAGAAGTGCTAAATCATTATGTTCTGTAGTAAGAATTAAACATTCAGCCCCCACCAAAAGACCGTCACTTAGAACTGATTAGTAAATCGACACTATTATCTGTTGCGTAAGCTGTTCAATTATAGTATTACCACACAGTGTGCGTTAGAACAAATTTATACATTTTTAAAAAATCTGTTTAAGAGTTCAAAAAACAAAGTTTTGATGTACGATCTTTTTTAAAACGAAAGAGATTTTTTAAAAATTCAATTCCAATGTCACTTCCGCGCCAATTCCACATAACAAATATTAATAGAATTCAAGCAAAAAAAAAATAAATAAATAAAAATAAATAATAAAAATAAAAATAAATAAATAAATAAAATCAACATTTATATTTAAATATCCAGTCATTATAGAAAAAAAATATGTATGTTTGAACTGAAGGTTCAATCATTGGCTGTGTTCGAATACATACAGTATTTCAAGTATTAAATGCTATTTGACTTAACCACCTTTGCTATTTTTAGATTGGAGTAATCATCATCATCATCGGCGGTCACTCGTGTCCGAGTAAGACTGTCCTCCGTTGTGGCTTCTGTGGGTCCTCAGGTGAGCATAGAGCCCAATCCTAGACCCAATTTGTCTTGTGCAATTTGGGCAGATAAAGGTAGTGGTGGTGGGGTAGGGTTGGGTGTGTCTGGTTAATAATCTGTCCTTTCTGTGCTTGCGCCTATCCTCAGCAGCTTTATTTAGGTCACTACTATAAAGCGCAGCACCTTTGTGGACAGCGCTCCTCCATGCCAACCTGCTCCCAGCCACGTCCTCCCATGTCTTAAGGTCCATGTGAAACCGCTTTAGATTTGCTTTGATGTTGTCCTTATACCTCATCTTTTGGCCACCCTGGGCACGCTTTCCCTCAACAAGCTGAGAGTAGAAAATCTGTTTTGGGAGGCGGAGATCCGGCATTCGGACAACATGACCAGTCCATCTGAGCTGGCGTTGAGCAACAGTAGCGGGTAGCGGTGATAGTGGGAATGTCAGCCTCACTCAGGACGCTGGTGTTGGTGCGTCGGTCCTTCCAACTAATTCTGAGGATTTTTCGGAGGCATCTTTGGTGGTACGTCTCCAGGGTTTTTACGTGCCTCCTGTATGTGGTCCAGGTCTCCGATCCATAGAGAAGAGTGGGCAGCAAGACAGCTTTATATACCATGATTTTGGTCTTTGCCAGAAGGTCACGGTTCTCAAATACTCTCTTCCTTAGCCTTGAGAAAGCCCCACTGGCACAGCTGAGACGGTGTTGTATTTCATCATCTATGTTGGCTTTTGATGATAGGATGCTGCCTAGGTATGGGAAGTGGTCCACATTTTCCAGTCTTGCGTTGTCAATGGAGATGTTTGGGGGTGAGACTGGAGTACTGTTTGGTGGTGATTGATGGAGGATTTGGGTTTTTTTTATATTAATTGTTAGTCCTAGCTGTTTGTACGCCCTCGTGAAGGCAACCAGTGTACACTGTAGGTCCTCTTCTGAGAGGGCTACAAGGGCGTTATCGTCTGCATACTGTAGCTCCATAATGGATATGGTGTTCGTTCGACCTTTGGCCCTAAATCTGTTGATGTTAAAAAGTCGGCCGTCGGTTCTGTACATAATCCGAACTCCATGGGGAAGATGTTTGTCCGTAAGATGGAGGATAGCAGTAATGAAGATGGAGAACAGCGTTGGGGCAATGACACATCCCTGTTTCACTCCCGTGTCAACCCTGAAGGGCTCTGTTTCATCTCCACTACTACTGAGGACTGTAGCTGACATATTGTCATGCAGCAGTCTCAGTACCCGAATGTACCTCTCTGGGCATCCAGACCTTGCAAGAACCAGCCAAAGGGCTTGACGGTTCACAGAGTCAAAGGCTTTAGTAAGGTCTATAAAAGCCATGTATAATGGTAAATTTTGCTCCCTGCACTTTTCTTGGAGTTGACGAGCAGTGAAGATCATGTCCATCGTGCCTCTATTTGGTCGAAAGCCACTTTGGGACTCGGGAAGGATGGTTTCTGCAAGGGGTGTAAGCCTGTTGGCCAAAACCCGAGCTAGGGCTTTCCCTGTGGTAGAGAGAAGAGAAATGCCCCGGTAGTTCCCACAGTTTGCCTTGTCTCCCTTCTTAAAGATGGAGACAACTAGGGCATCTCTAAGTTGTGCAGGGATTTTCTCTTGTTCCCATATTTTGAGCAGCAGGGCATGGATGTGTCTGAGAAGATCAGGCCCGCCTTTCTTCAGGATTTCTGCTGGGATGCCGTCAGAACCAGCCGCCTTATTGTTTTTCATCTTCCTAATTGCATCCCGCACCTCTTCCAGACTGAGTGGTTCTCCCATGCTCTCAATTATGGGCTGTTGGGAGAGTTTTTCAAGGGCCTCCATCTCTGGAGTGGTGTCCCTGTTCAGAAGATCCTTGTAATGCTCTTTCCATCTATTTGTTATTTCTCCCTTTCCTTTCAGCAGCGTGAGCCCATCCTTAGACCGAAGGGGGGCCAGAGAACGGTAGCTGGGGCCGTATACCACTTTTGTGGCTTCAAAGAATCTTCTGGTGTCCCCAGAGTCAGCAAACTGCTGGATCTCCTGAGCCTTCTTCATCCACCAGATGTTCTTCAGCTTCCTGACTGTCGATTGGACAGCCGCTTTAGCCTTGGCATGGTCAGCTCTTTTAACCTTGCAATTGATGTTATTCTGCCAGATGATAAAAGTTTGCCTCTTGGTGTCTATAAGCTGTTGGATTTCGGTATCGTTTTCATCGTACCAATCCTGATGTTTCCGCTTTTTCTGCCCTAGGATGCTTATACTGGAGTCCATGATGTCAGAAGACAGCTTGTCCCAGTGCTCTTCAGCGTCATGCGGATACTGCTTGGGCAGGTCCGCACTAAGAGCCGCCTGGAGGTGTTGTTGGTAGGTGATATCGCCCAGCTGCTCGATGTTGAGCTTTGGTCGGCTCTGTCTTTTTTGCATCCTTTGCTTCCGCATTAAATGGATAGACATGATGGAGCGAATAAGACGGTGGTCGGTCCAACAATTGTCTGTACTGGTCATTGCCCTGGTGTTCAGCACATCACAGCGGTCTTTGGCACGGACAATGACATAGTCAATGAGGTGCCTGATTTTACTTCGAGGGTGCATCCATGATGTTTTGAATGCGTTTTTTTGTCGGAAAAGTGTGTTCGTGATGATCAGGTTATGTTCTGAGCACTTTGTCAGTAGGAGTGTACCATTTGAGTTAATGTTCCCAACTCCTTCTCTTCCAAGCGTTCCTCTCCAGTGCTGATGGTCTCGTCCCACTCTAGCATTGAAATCCCCAAGTAGGATAATCTTGTCCCCCTTGGGGGCCCCGGATAAAATGGTGTCAAGGTCAGCATAAAAGGTCTCCTTTATTTCATCATGTGCATCAAGTGTTGGAGTATACGCACTAATCACAGTGGCCATTTGGTTGCCCGCAAGCATCAGGCGCATGGTCATTAGCCGTTCGTTGATGCCAACAGGGGGCTCATTGAGGTGGCGGATGAGGCTGTTCTTTATAGCAAAGCCCACGCCATGGATACGCGGCTCTTCTGCAGGCCTTCCTTTCCAAAAGAAGGTGTACCCGCCTTTCTCCTCCCTCAGCTGCCCGTCGTCAGCCAGTCGGGTTTCAGAGAGCGCAGCTATGTCAATCTGGAACCTCCTTAGCTCTCTTGAGATAATGGCAGTTTTTCTTTCGGGTCGATCACTTGTTTTGTTGTCCATGAGGGTCCTCACATTCCAGGTTCCAAAATATAGGCATAAATTTTCTTTCTTTTTCCGACCGCGTGGTGGTGATCCCTCTGGATGCGGTAGTCCAGACGGTTTTTTTTGAGGCAGGCTATTTTTAGGGGTACCTTTTCTAACCCCCCTCCCCTACTGGGGTGAGCAGAGTGGATCCTAAACAGGGCTGCTCAGTCATGGATGCAGCTGCCGAAAAACTCTTTCTGCCTCGGTCCGTGAGGTTAGCGACTGAATCTGGCACCCACCGCCTATGTGCCAGGTTGCAGCTAGGAGCTGCCAGACTACACTGTCCTGCTCCCGTCACCACTTCCTGGTCGCCACAGGACTTTTTCTATCCGGGAATTAAGGGAGAGCTCTCTCTGCCTCAGTCCGGGAGCTTAATGACTAAGACTGTCACAAGACTTTTCCATCCATGATGTAGAGTAGGATGTGTTCCCTTTCGGGAGAACGCCTGCGCGTGATGTCTTTTAACGTGGGGAGACTGATGCGCCTGCAGCCACCACACGGCCCCTTGGCAGAGGAGGGCCTGATACCAATGGCATGGAGAACCACGACGACTGGAGACTCTCTTCTGTTGCAGCCTTCATCCGCCTTCAGTGCCGTTGTGTCATTATTGTCATCATCCGCCGCATCAGCCGTTGAGGTCTTTTGGATCACTCTTTGTCTGGAACCTCCCCTTCAACCTTACCGCCATGGGTGGCCCTACCAGGAGCCTAGGCTCCGGACGGCATCGCTCTCAGGTTCATCGGAACACACAAGGTTCTCCACCACGACAAGGTGGCGATCCAGGGAGAATCACACACACACACGCACACATCTATATCAATAAAACAGTAGATATATGTACGTGAAAATATTTAACCGATTAACACTCTTAAGCTACTGGTCACATAACACTGAAATTAATAGGAAATAGTAATGATTAGACCAAGGATGCTTTATAAGGAGTCAAATCTTTAAATCAACGCTTACAGAAATATCTTGGCAAGTTGAAATGCAAAATGTTCATTTCAACTTGCTGGCACATTTCTATTACTTTTGCGCATGCGCCAATTCATTCATAGCTTGAAGTCGATTAATTTTAAATCTTTCTCATGTGTCGATAGCTTAAACGGTAGGGAACGCGGCTAGAACGTTGAATATGCTGGTTTCGATTCTAGCTGAGGGAAACAGATGTCCCCGTTCAGTCTCGAAAGACAAATGATACCCTTGTAAGGGGGGCAGCTGCGCGTGTAATTGTGTGGCAAGGGTCACCGACCACACCTCTTCTGAATCGGCACTGCTCGAGTCCAGGACGACCGGAAACAATGCCGAGATAAGCGGAGAGCACATACAGTACCTGGAAGTTACAAAGGGTCACCCATCTGGTACTGGCCAGACTCATCGTTGCTTGAGGGAAACAGTTATTTTTTTAAAACTTGAAATCAGTACTATATATTAGGGACAAACAATATTTAGAGAATTGGCTCTAATATTAAATACAAAATTCTGCATGAATTAAAATATATTCAAGCGTATTTTTCGAGTGGGCAAAGCTGCCCCCCCACTAATATTAACTAAATGTAGATTATGTATGTCTGAAATCGGAATTATTTCTATTAATGTACTATTTTTCGATGCCCAAATTTTCAGGCATAACCTTCTTGGAACGTAGTGTAGTATCTGTTCTTTCGTTATAAGACCACCCTCTCAAATGTGACCTCCCTTTCTTTAGAGAGGGTGTAATATTTGTTCGTGTTTTCGCGATGCCATACTCCAAAATATTACCATCTTCATGAGGGTAGCGTATGTCAAATTTTCGCAATCAACTGTTCATCAGCAAACTCGCGAATTGTCTAACGTTCAAAAGTTGTTGAAAACTCCAGAAATTCTCAAGACAGTATGTAAATATGGAAGGTTTAGACGATAGTCTTCAGATTTCTGGTGACCGTAGCTGTGAGATTTATCCGTGAAAGATTTCATACATACTTTTGTGGTAATCTAGATTTTTTTTTTTTTAAGTGCAAATGACACTGGATAAATTAAGTATACACAATTAGAATGTTTAATGGCAGAAAAAAAAATAATAATACGGAAAATAAGTTACCTTAGGAAGAATTGAATTAAAATGCATTGAGTTTTGGTAAAATTAAAAAAAAAAAAAAAAAAATGTGAGGCTTATATTGTATTTTTTTCGTTAATTTAGTATCGAATTATACTTAATGATTTGGACTTTAAATATGAGGGTAATTAGATCAAGGCGTTGAAGTTTACACTTTTGCCAGTCAAGAGATTTTACTGTCGGAGTAGGATATCAAAGTTGGTATATATATATATAAAAACAAACCTAAAGCAGTAAAATTTAATTTACCGACTTCTATACATTTAATTTGGTGAAACATTACAAAATTTGATTTTGTTCAAAGCCAATTCTTGCGACACACGAGAAAAAAAAATAATCGCCGTCAATTTTTGGAGGCTATCGATTAACTTCATTAACTGAGAATATAGCATAAAACTTTTCCATGCAAGACAGCTTGCTACTCGAACTTCTCGTTAGTTTGAGGGAGAAAACTTCAACAGGACACCCCTCATCCTCCACAGTTAAGCGACATCTGGTCGGCCATTTCAATTTTCGCGTTCCGATAAGAAAGTTATAGCGATAACATTTTGAAAAAATATTGTTTGCATCACATTAACAGCATGCAGGTCGATAAATTGTACTGCGTTCGGTATAAATGGTTTGTGAGATTTCAACCATTCTACCTTGATGCCATATCACACGGATTTAACTAGGGCCTTTAATTCGAATGGGTATTTTTTACAGCTTTAATATAAATTTAAATAACCAAAGATTAAAGCATACGGAGATCTATTTAAAATAATGAGGTGGGGAGGTGTTATATATATATATATATATATATATATATATATACATACACACACACAGTCGGTGGTTGCAAAAATATTTTAGAACGCAATGTGGAAGGTCACATTCGCATGTTAATTTTACGTAAAATTAACACCTACTTCCGGAACAGCGTTTTAAGAACGTTTATCTGGTCATTTTCCGTTAAACTCACATGCGAAAGCGATCCTCCATAATCAACGTTTTGATTTTTGCTGCAGACTTTCAAATTAAAAAAAAAAAAAAAAAAAAAAAAGCATTGCTAGTGAATTAAAGACTTCAGTTTTATCCATTCTAAAAATGACTTACAATATACTGGTAGGAATATTTGTACTGGTGCATATTACGAACCGGATTTTTCGTATATGCCCGGTAAGGCTGGATAGGAAGCCTACGCAAAACGCCGGAATATGCCGAGCGCTTGTAAAGTTGCTGATCAGACATTCAGAAAGTGATAATAAACGCGGTTAGTCGATATGGAGCAAAGCAAGCGACTTTATAAATTGGGTGAAAAAAAATTTCTTTAAATTAGTCCTCAATGAAGCACAGGAATATTACAGAGGCTGGAGCAAGTCCTAAACTCTTCCCCGAAAAAGTAACTGGTGCGTAAGGCTCATAGAAACTTAACGCAAAAAAGAATACAAAATAAAATAAAAGTATCCAATTAAGGTTGTTTTCTAGAGTTTTGTAATTTAACCGGATTTCCTAGAGTTTTTATGATTTGATCGACGCTCGGCATATTTCGGCGGTTTACGTCATGTGCCAGTTTAGCGAGAGCGGAACCTTGTCAAATACCGGGGTATTTAAAAATCTATATAGAAAACGTTACACAAGTTATTAAAGTACAAAAAAACGGGGTGTAGCGATTCACATTAATTCTGTACAAATTAAAGTTCTATACGGGTAAAAAAATATGCTTTCAGATTTTGTAAAAATGGAGGTTTTCCCTTGGTTTAAAAATCAAACCATAAATTAAAATCTAGAGATGAAAAACATCTTTGAATTCAGGAAGTTAAAACAAAAACCCAACATGAAATAAAAGCTTAACAGAACAAAAGGTAGATTTTCAGGCAATTCAAGCAGTTATTGTTTTGTAATTGAAAAACAGCGAATTATGGCGTTGAAAATTTATGAAGTTCAAATAGGTACGGATTCATTACTTGTAAACGTATGTACTGGTAACATACGAAGTATCCAAGTTAAATATTTTTTTCTAAAGAAAAAAAATACTGACGTAACATCAAAACTACTTATTTGCAGCGGTTTTCACGGCCACTGTTCTCATGGCACTCGATAAAGTCAAAACGGGATTCAAGACGAGAACGATTGTAGAAAAGTCACTTTACAGAACGTAAAGATATTCAACAGTAGTTTGTAAAATATTTTGGTTAACGGGCATAAAATTCCATTAAATACGATTTCCGAAGTTTTAAACCAATTCTTGCGTAATTTTTATTTAAATATACAATTCAGATAATTTATAAATTGGAAATGTCCACACGGGTTTGTATTGCTATACACAGATTCGAAAAAGTAAAAATGTTATCAAAGGCAAGATAAGTTACTTTTCTAACTATCTGGATATATTTTTCATGTTTTTATTCAGCTCGAAAAACAGTGTTTACCGAAATACTGGAAAATTCAAGATGCCGCCTCACCCTCTTTAACACGGTAAGTTTGGGAAAGGTGTTAAAAAAAAAAAAAAAAAAAAAAAAAAAAATACTATTAAAAACCCGAATATGTCAAAGGTCACGGTAACATATTGAGCGAGTTTAACAGTATTTTATATAGTTTTTTTTTTTTATTTATAACACCTTTTCCCAAACTTACCGTGTTAAGAGACGCCATCTTGAATTTTCCAATATATCGGTAAACACTGTATGGTTTTCGAGTTGAATAAAACTGTTACATTGAATAAAAACAAATATATCCAGTTAGGTAGAAAAATAACTTATCTTGCCTTTGATAACATTTGTTATTTGACAACTTTTTTCGTATCTATGTACAGTAATACAAACCCTGTCCACATTTAATTTCACTATAAATTAAAGGACTTTTACATAGAAAAGACTTGGTTGAAAATTGGCAGAAGTCGCGTTCAATGAACGTTGTGCAGGTTAATCAATATTTGGATAGCATCTCGATAAAACAAAAAAAAAACAAAAAAAAAAACGAGTCAGTGATATTTGCTATTAATGCTTTGCGTACAAGTAAAAATTGAACTTTTTTTTTTTTTTTTAATAGGAAACTATTGAATGTATATATAAGTTCAAAGCTTATAAAAGCTTTAAAACAGAAAGAAAATAACTTAGTAATAATGTAAGTCCGTAGTTTTAGAAAACAAGAGTCATCAGATGAAATGCATACAGGAGTCACTCCTCATCGGAAAGGGATACAGAATCGTTTGTGATTCCACTCCAATCGGGTAAATCATATTCGAGTTGAAATTTCCATTGTTTGGAGCTCGTAGAAGACACGGAAGAAGAACGGCTGCCAACGGAAGATGCAGAGCAGGCTGACGTGTAAGAAGCGTCACTTCTTTTCCTTTTTATCACCCGGTGCTCTCTCGACCCAGCGATGTTAGAGGAGAAATATTGTTTCATCGTTTTCAGTAACTTTAGTCCAGGCATGGCTGCGCTTTCTTTCTAGAACAATCGCCAGCAATATCTAAATCAATGCGCGAAAAACCAATCAACTGATCGCTAACGGAGCTTTAGGGGTTTTTATTTATAATTAAAAAAAAATGTCTTTCTTTTTACTTTTTTTTTTTCTCTCAGTCCTTACATGAAAGAGTCAATTTTAACGTTTTAGGTAGACTCGGATAGATGAGATTTACCCTCACAAGAGATTGGGTGCGACTAACATACCACGGATCTCTATCTATACTATTATATAAAAGTCACTGTGTGTGTGTATGTGTGTGCGCGCGTGTGTGTGTGAACTCCTTCCTCATAGGTTCCGAAATGACTTTGCCTTTCTTTTTCAAATTTCACACAAAGTTAATTTATATGTCTGGCAGTGTTCTTAGATATGTTTTGTACAGAAATTCATCCGATAAGTATCGGAAATCGAAAAAAATCTGATCCCAAAAAAAGTAGCCTTTTTTCTTATAGATAAAGAAGAAATATTTTTACAGGAGAATATTTTACGTTACACCAACCAAGGGAGATAATAAAATCTCAGCAAATAATTTCTTCTTAAAAATCAGATTTATTGTTTACTGGAAATATAACTCAGTGGTAGAGCATTTGACTATAGATTGAATGATCCCCTGTTCAAGACCGGGTGTATCTCACCATTTTATTTTAATTGTTTCTTATTAATGAGTTCAATTTATGATAAAAGAAGAGATGCAATTTTTAATCGCCGCAAATCATTTCTTCGTTTGCATATTTTTAAACTAAACATTAATCAGACGTGACTTTTCCACAGCATTCATTACCAAGTCCAAATATCAGCTGACGTGATATTGTAAACGAACACAGACAGAATTCGATGAACGACACTATCATTATTATTTTTTAAATTTATTTTGGGAATTAATCAACCGGGTAAATTATTTCTCGGAATATATAATATTCATTAGAGGATTGATTCTATAATAATATATACGCAATCTGCATCAATTAAAATGTCGAGTTTAAGCGTATTGTACGACCGGACAACGCTGGACGTCCAGCTAGTGATGGATAAACATTAGCATTTGGGTAATTTCGATATTAATATAATATAATATAATATTATATATATATATATATATATATATATGTTTATGAAGAGTGAACATCAGCAGAGAGCTCAATTATTTAGAAAAATTTAAAAGAAAGAGCGTAATATCTATTCATATATATATTACAGAATATCAGGACAATATCGGTACCATCGGTTTCAAATCCAAACAAAGGCGCCTATAGTTTCATTAGCCCCCTTTTTTATGTGTTTAAAGACATTTATTCAGATATGAAATCGACTGTACCGATGTTTGACTTTATACTGCAATAACACTTAGACGCATCAAATTTATAATTTACTTGATAGTTTTCTTTTTTTGCAAATATCAACTTAATTTTGTTGTTTCTGTATTGTAAAATATGATTAAAACACTTTTAAATTAAATCCTTTACTTTCCTACGAATTTGAATCATGCTTTATTATTTTATTAATGCTCTTTGCTGGGTCACGATCGTTTTGCAAAATTCACTACTTCAAATACTAAAAAGATTAACTTAAAATCATAAACATTTCATTAATTACGTTCATAAGACGAAACCAAATATTTTCCATTTATTCACAACTAGCCTGGATGCTCGGCGTTTCCCGGGTGTTTGGAGGTGTGTGTTTAGCAAAAAAAAAAAAAAAAAAAAATGGTAGTAGGCAGGCAGACTCGAACCCGTAACGCGAGAGAGGAAAAGAACGCGACCCCCCCCCCGGAAAAAACGTGATGTCTTTGCTGTTGCGTCCATCGCCAAACCGGATGTGACAAAGGTTTAAAATTAAGGCTAATCAATCGAAAAGATGGGATGACTTTTTCGAAAATATCAGCGAAAAAAGCGACCCCTCCTTGTAGAAAAGTGCCCAGTTGAGAGTGAAGGAATTAATGTTTTTAACCAATTTTTCGATATTTGTTGTTCAAAGGGTCGAGCTTCAAAACAATATAAATTACGTGAAAATCCCTCGCCTCTATCGAAAGTTTTAGGCAGACATACATACATACATACATGATGATTACAGCGTCTTGTCAGACGAGTACCACTCCCTCAGTCACTGAAAGTCCATGTGCTCTAAGATGTCTTTTAGTCCTGCCAACGACTTTCACACCCTCAAGCAGACATGACACTGAAGACGGTCATTGCTAGACATACCTATATCTACATACACACTCACATACACATATACATATCTATACACACACACATATACACGTACATATATCCGTCGCCTCTGTCGAAAGTTTTAGGCATACATACATACATACATACATACATACATACACACATACATTTAAACAGACAGGTGAGATATATATATCATAGATGATAAATAAGCATTAACACTTTTGTAATTTTGATACAAATTTTGACCGTAATGAAAGAAAAAGAAAGAAAAAATAAATTTGCCCTTTCACTTGAAATTTAGAAATAGATCGTGACTTAAAAATTAAGCCGCTATCTCTCTCTCTCTCTCTCTCTCTCTCTCTCTCTCTCTCTCTCTCTCTCTCTCTCTCTCTCTCTAAAGAAAGGAACATTTGAAACACAAACGCTAAATATTTGTCCAACAAAGAAAACAATATTGCGAAACAAATATTCGTTATATTAAAATCAAAATAATTATTCAATTTTAAAATAACAATATAAAAGCCATAGTTAAATAATACAATGCTTTTTTTCAAACCCAAATTAAGCAAATTATGTGACTGATATCGCGTATACATGATTAGTATTTTTTTAAAAAGCTAGTACGTCCATTGTATAAAATTTAATTAACTTGAAATAAAGAACCTTAACTTCACCGTTAAGTATATGTGAAAAGAAGCCTGTTTGTATGAATGTTTTTTTTTTTAATATGAATCCGTTGCTAATATAATTTATTTTGTGTGCCATTTCTCTCTTTGCCCAGCCTTTGTTTTCTGTTGATCATA
>NC_136487.1:63963906-64016406 GCF_053919585.1 Euprymna scolopes
CATAAAAAAAGAAGCAAAGCCGAAGAGATAGAAGGAAAGTAACCATATTGAATGAGAGGAAAAAGAAAGAAACAATGATAAAAAGATAAAGGAAGAAAGTTGTTTATCTCTCCCCTCTCAGGATAATGTGGCACAAGGGTCGAAAAATGGGCTTAAAAGCCAGTGCTCTACAGGAACAGCAACCTAGTCTGAAAAAAATGTCTGTGTAATCCTGTGAACATTTCCTGGTAGCGGCTCCTCAGGTGATTATCAATAAACTAACCTTTCTTTAAAAGGTAAAATGTAAACGCCTGAGAGAGTTGACGCCCTAGAACTACACAGGAAAAATAGCTCAAATTTTGTTGGTTTTGATGCCGAGGGGGAAAAAATCCCCGGCTGAGAGTTAAAGGAAGAAAGCTGATAAATAAAGCAAACAACAAGAGAATGAGAGAGAGAGAGAGAGAGAGAGAGAGAGAGAGAGAGAGAAATAGAGAGGGGGAGAGAGAGAGTGAGTGAGGGAGAGAGAGAGAGAGAGAGAGGGGTGGGGGTGGGAGCACGATAAAATAGAGTTAAAACCGAAGCTACTAAAAATAGAATAAAGGTTATTGTAGTTCCATTGAATGAAAAGTGGGTGGAAAAGATTAATATTTTTTTTTTTTTTAAATTGAGAAAGCAAAAGTAATCAACAAATGGAAAAAAATAGTAAGCATTAAAGCGTCCCAAAATAAAAATAAACACATCAAACATATTAAATGAATAGATAGAAAGTGCCAGTATAGATTCTAAAAACAAGAATGTGAAGTTAATAGAAATAAAAATTAATTTAGTTAATGGGATGGAAGACGATTAAATAATGTTTTACTCAAATTCGCTCTACTTTCGTTTCGCTCAATTTGTTTCTATCGATTTGTAAAAACCAGGAACCAAACCAGAAACGAAACAAGAGAGCATATAAACATGTTTCTTTTCGCTTTTTTTTGTATATGTTATTGTATTAATACCTTATTTAATTTTAAAAAAATATTTTTTATTTTCTTCCTTTTTATGCGTTTTTTTCTTTTTTTTTTGCGTTTGTGCAGTTTACGGTCCGTGCTATTTTTATATAGGATTTGCAAATTAAATTCAATTTCTACAGTGCATTTATTTATTACATTGTTAGACGAAAGTATATAATAGTTAAAAAACCCGTCTCGTGTTAAGAATGGGTTTCTAAATAACGTTATTATTTCAGCACGGTTCGTAAAATGCACAAATACCGCTTTTTTTTTCTCTTTCGTTTTTTTTTTTATTCGTATTAAATAGTTTATTTTTGTAACTTATAAACTTTTCCGTGTTTAATTTTTGTTTCACTTTCCTGAATTCTCTCCCCTTCTTTTTTTTTTCACGGAGCAATTCTAGTCCGACCAATCCTTTCATTTGTTAAAAATGGTTACTATTCATCAGTCGATGCTATTTCGTGTTCCTTTTTCAGAGAGTTTCTGTCGATTTTGTCATAGCAAGATTTGTCTCTGCCTTCAACTCTGCCAGCTTGCGTTTATGTCCGCAACAGAGTTTCCGCTTGAATTTTCCGACTGCATTGCTCATGGCGGTCATCGGCTTGTCATACGGTTTCAGAGAACGCATCCACAATGGTAAAAAGTCCCAGCTTTGTAATTTCTCTGGTAACACCCGAGGATATTTTGCTTGTAGAATATTAACGACGACCACAAACAGCAGTAAAAGGCCAAGCGGGCCAAAAACACCAACCCATGCCGGCCAACCGCCAAAAGAAATCCCAAAGGTCAAGGCCGGGAGCGCAAGGAACATACCAAACAGGTACACCAACGCAAACCACCGATATTTGGCCGTTATATTTCCTAACTTTTTTGACAGATTTAAAGGGATGCGTCGTAACACAGGGATCGGATACCATATCAGAATTCCACTGATGTTGAAGAACAAATGACAGAATGCAATTTGGAGAGCAGGAGCCAGGCTCCTTCCAGACGCGGTCATCGCTGCCAGGATGGCTGTGGCCGTCGTTCCAATGTTTGCTCCCAGCGTCAAAGGATACATCCGCTCTAATGTAATTACCCCGATGCCAACCAGTGGGGTGAGCGTCGACGTAAAAATAGAGCTGCTCTGGACGAGAAAAGTAAGCGCTGTACCGACTAGAATAGCCACATAACCGGTGAGGAAGCCGAACGGCTTTGGGAAGGTGGCGTTCACGATCCTCTTGATCATACGGGCCGTCCCGCCCTTCATGACGGTGTGCAAGATTTTGACGATGAAGATGAGACAGACGCAAAGCACAAAAAGTGAGCAGACTAAGAGTATGATGCCGATAACCGCGTCGCTTAACTCGACTTTTGCAAAAAGATGTTTGCCTGCAAATAGAGAAAAAGACAATGAAAGAGAAAGTAAAATATTAAACATACAAAAACATAGAAGTTCATCAACTTTACATTATTAGGTACTTGTGTAAAATTTGAAACAGACATAACTAACTGTCCGATCGGATTTGTTCGGAACATGACGTCATGCGCTCGGGTTTGACTATAATCTGACGTAAGACGTCGATTAATGCACGGCAAAGGAGCAGATGATCTTTGGGGAAAATATTGGAAGAAAAAAAATCAATTAAACAACACACCTCCAAACAGCCATTCCTAGCAACTTCATACAAGATGAATATCTCCATCTTAGATCAACAGTGCAGACGTCGGAAGATGTCGTTTCATAATGACAAAACAAAACGATTAATTGCTGCAAAGAAAAAATGCGACCGTAGAAAAGTCTACCTAATTCTAAGGGAATATCCCGGCTGTTTTAATTTAATTTAATAATAAAAAAGGTTGCCTAACGACACGCTACATTAAAAAAAATGTTCATGGAAAGAAAAAAACAAAACAAAAAAAAGTTTACATTACATTAGTTACAAAAATAAAGAAAAAAAAAATGAGAAAAAACAAAAAACAAACATAAAACATGAAAAACACATAAAAATGCTTTTTTAAAAATCCTTAAAAATATGTGAAAAAGATAAGACATATTTTTCTTATTAATTTTGGTTGACAAAAATGGTTAAAAAACACTTTTTTTTTCACTTATAACAAAATGTTACAAGAATAAAACCGAAATTGTTACGGTAGATACTTTTTTCTTTTGTTATGTTATATATATATATATATATATATATATATATATATATATATATATATATATATATATATATATATATATATATATATATATATATATATATTTTTTTTTTTTTTCGTTATATATTTTTATCTGGCGATTTTGATATATTTAAATGTTTACTTTGATATTTTCATTGAGTAGTGTTCTTACACTTTGATAATCGGCGAGGCTCAGCGAAAGCCGGCGGCTGACGTCATGTTCCGTGCAAAGCCCAGCGGCAAGTTTTGAGTCCTTCATTAATCAAGCCCTTGTCCATAACCTTACAGCTGTTAAACCTCTGGCCGACAATCAATACGGATTTAGACAAGCCTGTTCCATAGCAGATACCCTAACTGTAACCTCTGAACGTATATACAGTTCACTGGACAAAACAGGGGAGGGCAGAGAGGTAGCCCTCGATATATCTAAGGCTTTTGACAGGGTATGGCACGATGGTCTTCTAAGGAAAATTAGATCATATGGCATCACTGAAAGAATACATAATGTAATTGAATCCTTCTTAATTAAGAGAAAAATCCAAGTTTTCCTCGCCGGTCGTACATCTAAACAATATGATATAAATGTAGGAGCACCTCAGGGGTCTATCCTTAGACCTTTATTATTCTTGATATTCACAAATGACCTCCCTGATAAAATTGTTTCGGAGGTGGGTATATTTGCTGATGGCACTACTCTCTATAACATATATAACATATAACAGGCATGAGGGGAAAACAAATGAACACATATCTAAGGAAATGGCAGAAACACTAGAGGATGACCTACAATCTGTAGTAGAATGGGGACAAAAACGGAGGGTCACATTCAATGCTGCGAAGACTAAGCTTGTTTCCTTCAATAATTACAAGAAACCTTCTCTGCCACCAATAGTAATGGCCAAGAACACATTACCCGAAAGTACTTCTTTTAAACTACTCGGCCTAACGTTTACAGGGAACATGAACTGGAATAGATACATTGAGAGCATTGCCAAGGCTGCTGCGTAGAAGGTGGACTCTCTCTACCGTGCTAGAAAGCTACTTACGCCTGAAAGTATCCTGTACCTCTATAAGGCCACCATTCGCCCATGTATGGAGTGTTGTTGTCACATTTGGGCTGGCGCATCTGCTGCTTGTCTCTCACTTCTTGACAGAGTTCAAAAGAGAGTCACCAACCTGATAGGTCATGAACTGTCATCTAGGCTTCAGCCTCTGTCCCATCGACGAAATGTTGCATCCCTCTGCCTGTTCTACAAGTACTTTAATGGTGTATGCTCTGATGAACTGCAAGCACTTGTACCCCCTCGATGAAATATCACGACAAACCCGAGAAGCAGCTAAATCCCACCCCTTCACAGTAGAGATCCCTAGATGTAAGAAAGCTTTATACTCCAATAGTTTCTTCCCCAGAACTTCTAGACTTTAGAACTCGCTTCCAGCATTCTGCTTTCCCAATTGTACTGACATGCAGAAGTTCAAGTGTAATGTGAGCAGATATCTTGCCACTCATCTCCCTTCACAATACCCCTGCAACTTACGTCCCTGATAGTAGCCGCCCCCTATTTCAAAGTGGCACTGTGTCTTGTTTGGGGTGAAAATTGAATAATAAAAAAAAAAGTTAGTTACGTTTGGTTAAAAATTCTTCAAAAATTTGTCAGGATTAACCACATAAATTCGTGTAAATCGAGAATATTTGAATTTTCAGATGGTGAGCATATTCATTGTTGCCTACCTTTAAAATACTCAAAATAAACTACCTAACTATAGGGACATAGTGTTATCACCTGAATCAAACTTGTTCACTGTTTGTTACAAGTGTCGAGTTGAAGGGAGACAACTCAGCTTGTCTGTTTGGCTCTCATCGGTTGCTTCCCCTTGCTATAAAATGAAGATAACAATTCTTTTGTTTATTTCTTTCTTTATTTATTTGAGGACTATTATCCCTATCTTTATAGTTGTTCTTTCACAACGTTTCGGTCAACTATTAGTCGCGACACCGAAACGCTGTGAAAGAACAACTATAAAGATGAGGATAACAGTCCACAAATAAATAGATAAATAAATAAATAAATAAATATATGAATTACTCATCTGAAAGAATTCCAATAATGAAATAATCCTTTTGTAGTAATGATTTTTTTTTTTTATTAATTTCATTTTTTTTTTCATTTCAAACGGTTTGGGATCACGCCGTTGAGTCACACTGACTCCGTCTTCACGATTCCGTCTATCGATCAGACTCTCTTCTCTCTTCCGGCACCAGCAGATAACCTGTTGAAATAATCGTTGTTTACCGACGTCAGCGATAAGGTAAATGGCTGCGATCTGATACCTGATCACAGTTTTCTTAGAAGATATCATTCTTGTATTGATCGTCCTTTCCGATCTACTTACGCCATGGACAAGGACTGTTTTCGTTTTGTTCATTTTGTTTTAAAAATATAATTTTTATTTTGGCCTAAAATTTATCTGCAGACGAGATGGGTTCAAAACTCGTGCCCAGCATTATAACATTCCATAAGTACTTTTCGTTCACCCCACATGCAATGAGATATTCTTCTTTTATATTAATCCTGTGTTTTTCTAAAAAGACTATTCGATTATAACAACCGTCTTTAGTAATAATAGATAAATTTGACTCAAGGATTCTTTCGACCACAAAAGACAAAAATGACTTACATCGTTCTAAGTTGACTGTCACATTCATCATTCGTTCCTGTTCGATAGTGGCGTTAACTTTGCTGTCGACGACTTGACAGGAAATAACATTCGCATACTGTTTTCGCAGTTGGTTGCAGTCCGTCAAATCTGTAAGAGAATAGATTAAAAAATATGTCGTAATTCGTAAAAACGCCCCGAGTACAAGCTAGGAAAGTAGAGAATTTAGTAATAAAAAAAATATATATATATCTTAAAATATACCAGTTTCGTAAAGGAAAATGGTGGAAAGATATTACACATTTTCCGAACAAATCATTAAAAAAATAAGATTCTTACATCAATTTGAATTTATTTACATTCAATAAATTTTATATTGATTATGCACATAAAAAATGATATCAATCACACTAGTGGTTTATTACTATTCTATATCGTAAGATACGGTATAATCACGTTGACACACCGGTTCTCGTCAGATCATCGAAGTTAAGCAACGTTGAGCCTGGCTAGTATCAGATGGGTGATCATTTGAGAATTCTAGGCGGTGTATGTGCTCTCCGCTTATCTCGGCATTGTTTCCAGTCGTCCTGAATCTCCACCTGCCACTGGTATTCAACAATGTCGACTCAGGAGAGGTGTGGTTGGTGATTGCGCAACTCTTACCGCAAACGTTCCACGCGCTGGCACCCTTACAATGGGTATCCATAGTCTGTCAAGACCGAGAGAAGCTACATCGTAAGATAACAAGCAATTATCAGTTTGCATATATATATATATATATATATATATATATATATATATATATATATATATATATATATACAAGGTGCCCACAAAGTCTGGCTATATAATCTAGAGGATGCTTCCACAAAGTCTAGCCAGACTTTGTGGACACCATATATATATATATATATATATATATTATTATTATTATTATTATTATTATTACCCTAAATCCAATCACCCACCATCAATTATAAAACAGATTCCTAACTCGATCATAAGTAGACTCAGCAATAACTCAAGCGATGAAAATGCATTTAACAGGTCAACCAATATCTATGAAACAGCCCTAAAAAATAGTGGATACAAAAATATTGATATAAATATAAGCAACAAAACACCAATAACAATAATAAAATTCAAAATAGAAGAAAAAGAAATATAATCTGGTATACGGCCCCATACAATCAAATGTTAAAAACAAAACTTGGCAAGAAATTTCTAGATCTTATCGAAAAGCACTTTCCCGCAACCAACCGCTTACACAAAATTTTCAATAAAAATACCCTAAAGTTATTCTACAGCTGCTGCGAAAATTTAGAGATGATAATTAAAGCACATAATGACAAAATATTAAATAAAAACAATGTAAACAAAAACAAAATAAACAATAAAAAAGAAGACACCATGACAAAAATAAAAATAACACAAAGACACATATATATCTAGTAGAAATAATAATGATAATAATAATAATAATAATAGTAATAATAATAATAATAATAATAATAATAATAAAAGTTAAATGTTACTTCGAATTTATTTCAGAAAACAGTCTGTTTCGATATAAACGCATAATTCTGTTTGTCAATGCAAATTTAATGGAAATCCTCTTAAAATGAATGCAAAAATAACCAGACGGGCAACTGGCGATATTTATTACTTGAGGAAAAAAAAGTTGAATTCATTTTTATTCTTTTTTTGGCAAAGACGGGCAGAATGTTTGCGTATGTGGGCATGTGTGTACTAGAAAGGACTGTCACCCCACCTCCTCTTTACCCTCACCCTCTACTGATCAACAACCTGGCACTTAACTGAAGACAGGAGCCCTAGTAGGGACGTTTAGCACACTCGTGACAGAAACCTCTTTTAAAGAGACCAACGAAATGTGAGTTACTACTTTTTAAAAAAGTTAAATGTTCCTTCGGATTTATTTCAGAAAACAGTCTGTTTCGAAATCCAAAAAAACAACCAGGGACAAGCGGACCGACAAAACCTGGATGGGAAATAAGACTAGAAATTCAAATACACAAACATAAAAAAGAAACCAAAATAATCAAAAGGAAGAAAGCAATGTGGAGAAAACGGAATATTGGAAATGTAACTGGCAGGAGAGGCTAAACAAGAAACATGAAGAACTGGACCAAAAAATAAAAGATAAAGAAGCGAGATTGAGACGATATAGATATAAATCTGAACAATGCAAACAAAACAGAACATTTGAAACTAATGGAAGCCAATTCTACCAAAATGTGAACGGAGGAAGAGCGACGAGATCACAATGGAAATGCCGAATGGCTGAAAGACATGAAAGAAGAGTTACAACAAATAGAAGGAACAGCGAATAAAATCAGCAAGGAAACCCTAAAGAAAACCATAGGAAAAATGGCAAACTGGAGAGCACCAGGGCACGACGGGATACATGCACACTGGTTCAAAAAATTCACAACCTTACACGAAAGACTAGCCCAAAACCTGAGAAGATGTATACAGGAAGCAAGCGTACCAGACTGGATGACAAAAGGTAGAACTACACTGCTATAGAAGGACACGGAGAAAGGAACCGTCCATAGCAACTATAGGCCAATCACGTGCGTACCAACTATGTGGAAGATACTGACAGCACAACTGAGGGAACAAATCTACCACTCCCTGAATAACCGTGGACCCATCCCCGAGGAGCAGAAAGGATGCCAAAAAGGGAAAAGAGGAACACATGACCTGCTATATATATAGATCAAAAGATCCTAAAGGAGGTAAAAAGGAGGAGAAAGAATTTAGCCATGGCATGGATCGACTACAAAAAAGCGTACGACAGGATCCCCCAAGCATGGATAATATAATGCCTAAAAATGTATAAAATACCAAACTGGATCACCAATGTAATAGAAAATGCAATGAAAACATGGAGACTGGAATTGACAGCTGATGGACAACACATAACAGAAATTAGCATACAAAGAGGCATATTCCAAGGAGACTCACTATCACCACTACTGTTCATAATAGCCATGATGCCTTTGAACAGTATTCTGAGAAAGTGCCAAGCGGGATACAAGTTCTTCAACACAGAGGAAAAAATGAACCACCTAATGTACATGGACGATCTGAAACTTTTTGCAAGGTCCGAAAAGGAGCTAGAGACACTAATTAACACTACCAGGATCTTCAGGCAAGATATTCAAATGGAATTTGGAATGGAAAAGTGCGCACAACTAGTTATAAGAAAGGGAAAACTGGAAACGACAGAAAGCATGGAACTACCCAACCAAACAGAAATGAGGGCACTAGGGAAAATAAATACTTGGGGATTCTTGAAGTAGACACCATCAGAGCAACAGAAATGAAAGAGAAAATTGGAAAGGAATACCTCAGGAGAACAAGAAAACTCCTGGAAACGAAATTATATAGCAGAAACCTAATAAAAGGTATAAATGCATGGGCAGTATCACTAGTAAGATACTCTGGACCGTTAATGGGTGGACAAAAGAAGAACTGAGACAACTCGACCATAAAACCAGGAAACTCATGACTATGCATAATGCACTACACCCAAAGGACGATATTGACAGGCTCTACGTGAAAAGGAAAGATGGCGGGAGAGGACTGATCTGTATAGAAGACTGTGCGAAGGATACAAAAAAAGAACTAGAAAAATATATAATGCAAAACATTGAAAGGATAATTATGGCGAGACACAGAAAAAACAACACAGCAGAAAACAGAGAGACAAATGACAAAACGAGAAAAGAGAAGTGGGAAGAGAAACAACTCCACGGAAGATTCATAAGAATGACAAAATATGAGAATAACGAACACACCTGGACATGGATGCGAAAAGGACATATAAACTGAGAAACTGAATCTCTAATAACTGCAGCACAAGATAACTCGATAAGAACCAACCATATCAAAGCAAGAATCGATAAAACACATGAAAACAGCAAATGCAGACTCTGTGGGCAAAGAGACGAAACAATAAACCATATAGTAAGTGAATGCAGCAAACTGGCCCAAAAGGAATACAAAAAAAGGCATGACCAAGTGGGGAGGGCGGTGCACTGGGAATTGTGCAAACGACTGCATTTTGAGCGTACAGACAAATGGTACAAGCATACATCCACAACAGCACTCGAAAACGAGAACCACAAAATTCAATGGGACATGGACATACAGACGGACAAACCCATCCAAGCAAGAAGACCAGATGTCGTAATAATTAACAAGAAAGAAAAATCCTGTAAGATCGTAGACTTTGCTGTCCCAGCTGACTACAGGGGGAGTATGAAAGAAAAGGAGAAACGAAGCAAATACACAGAACTAGCCAGAAAGTTAAAAGGGATTTGGATGATGAAGAAAATCAAAATAGTACCGATAATAGTAGGAGAACTAGGAAATATTCCGAAAAACTTCGAAAAAAGAATGTCAGAAATTGGAATCAGAGGAATAACTGCAAAAGTACAACGACTAACGATAATGAAAACGACTGAAATATTAAGGAAAACCCTTGAATGCGGAGAATAATACAAGAAGACAATATAACAAATAAGCGTTACAGGGAATGTTGAAAACCGAAGCTGCATATCTACAAGTTCTACACCCCTATCATGCATCCCCCGATAGTTTCACCACCGCTCCTCCCTATAAAAAAGTGACACCAAAGAGCTGAGAAGGGTCAAGAACGACTGAAAGACTGAGGAGAGAACACCAGCCAGACCTCGGTTGGACAAGCGCAAAGAGAACTGGGACTTTGGGGAGGCTTAGTGCCACTCAAATTCCAGTATAAACCAATGGCCACTGCAGGCGAGAAATCAATGGCAAGAGGCTGTTGCGATGATGCAATTTCATTTGCAAATACTATCGAAGGAGGTGGAGAGAACTGGACGTCTGGGGAGACTTGTTGTCACTCAGCCTCCAGAGAACATTACAGGCTTCCAATCAGATCGTTTGTTGACTTGTTTGAAAGCTCCTTACTACATTAAGGATGGCTTCCCGTGTGGCAGGGATATCTTTAGAGAAGATCCTAAGTTACCCTATATGTGCTTCAGGGTTGCACTTGCTAACACCACTGCATTTATATTTGCCCTCTATAGGCCCCACAACAGCGGAGTTACTATCTTTAAGAGCATATCTGAGAAAATAGACCACATACTGTCTTCACATCCCTCGGCTAACATCCACATCTGTGGTGACTTCAACGTCCATAACGTGGAATGGCTGACCCATTCATATAAGACAGATGATGAGGGGAGGTTTTGTCATGATTTTGCCATTGCTTATGACCTCACTCAGATTGTTCACGAACCCACCCGTGTGCCCGATACACCCGGTCAATATGCAAGCCTCATAGACCTTTTTCTCTCAACTTCCCCTGAGCTATGTTCATGTTCCGTTCATTCTCCTCTATGATCCTCCGACCACTCTGTCGTATCAGTTAAGATAAAAACGAAATGTAAGAAGCCCCCAGACGTATCCCTCCACCGTACTGTATACCGATACTCTATGGCTGAATGGGATAGCTTCCGTACATTCATATCTGATTTACCTCTGCACTCCATGTTTAAAAAGGATGTGTCCTCTATAGTATCAGATCTGACCGAATGGCTAATTCTAGGCATAGACCAATTCATACCATCTAAAAAATTCCAACAAAAACCTAACAGCCAGACATGGTTCTCCCCTGAATGTGCTGCTGCTATCGCGCACAGAAATCACTTTTTCCATAGCTACCAACATAATAGATGCACTGAGACTAAAGCTGCTTTCAGGACTGCCAGCAACCACTGTAAAAGAGTAATAAAAATGCAAGAGAGCTATATGCCCAGTCTGTTAAATCCAAGGTAGCTGATCAGCGGCTTGGTTTCCACCAGTTTTGGCAAATGACAAATAGGATCCTGAACAGAAGTGTGCGTTCTATCCCAGCCATTATCAATGGACCAGAGGTCATCTCGTCAGCGTCAGACAAGGCCAAACTATTTGCAAAGAACTTTGCAGCTAATTCTACCCTATGCGATGAAGGCCATCAACTCCCCATATTTCCTCCTATAACACAGAACAAGCTAGGTAACATACAAATATCCATGCAGGAGGTCGCCAAGCTAATCAAGAACCTAGATTCCAGTAAAGCAACTGGCTCTGATGGCATCCCAATTATAGTGTTAAAAAAGCTTCAACCAGAACTTGCTCCCATACTTACGAAACTATTTAAGCGCTGCCTTAAGGAGAAGTGTTTTCCGACTCCCTGGAAGACCTCATCAGTTTGCCCTGTATTTAAGAATTCAGGTGATAAGTCATCTCCCTCTCAGTACAGACCAATAAGTCTCCTGTGTGTTATGAGTAAGTTGCTGGATTCCATATTAAATAGAGAAATAGTCAACCACCTCAGCAGGAATAACCTTCTTAGTGAAACACAATATGGTTTCCGCTCTGCAAGATCTACCGCAGATGTGCTGACGGTTATATCCCACAGATTAGTGAATCTCTTGACATAGGGTTCCTTTCTAGGGCAATTGCTCTTGACATATCAAAGGCCTTCGACAAGGTATGTTATAAGGGTCTACTTCACAAGATTTCCAGCTACGGTATAACTGGAAATGTTTTCTCAATCATTAAATCATTTCTCTCCGATAGGCTCATAAGAGTAGTGGTAGATGGACAAAAATCGGAGGCCTGAAATATAAATGCTGGAGTCCCTCAGGGGTCAATCCTGGGCCCAACTCTCTTCCTGATCTACATCAATGACCTCCCTAAACACATACTTAAATCATTCGTTGACATCTATGCTGATGACACGACCATCTACGGCAACACATCAAAGGCTGTAAATGACAAAGTTCTCTCTGATTCTCTCTCCTTTGATCTCGAGCGCGTGGTTCAGTGGGGGAAGATGTGGCTGGTTACCTTTAATGCATCCAAAACCAAACTGCTATCCTTACATCATCAACGCTCTGATCCCAATCTGGCATCAATTGTGATGGATGGCTCTCGTCTGGGTGAGGCCCCGTGTTTTGACAAGCTTCTGGGTTTTACCTTTACTCCTGATCTGAAATGGAACACGTACATCAAGTCTGTTGCCATGGTCGCTGGAAAGATGGTGGGATCCTTCTACCGCTCCAGAAGATATCTCACTACGGATGCAATTCTTTATCTATATAAAAGTCAAGTACGTACAAGGATGGAATACTGTTGCCATATCTGGGCAGGAGCTGCTAAAAACAGCCTATCCTGCCTTGACAAAGTACAAAATAGACTTCGTGGCTTAGTGGAGGATGCCCTTTTCTCTACCCTGCAACCTCTCTCCCACAGAAGAGACGTTGCGAGCCTATCCTTGTTTTATCGTTATTTCCATGGCAGGTGCTCGTCTGAACTCCAATCTCTGGTCCCCCCTCGCCAATCTTTCACGAAAAACACCCGTCTAGCTGAATCCACTGTGAAAAATTTCCCCCACTCTATATCTGTGCCTAAATCAAAACGTGGATTCCATGAACAAAGCTTCTTTCTTAGAACTGCACGCTTGTGGAACTCTGTTCCGTCTGCCTGCTTCCCACCGGACTACAACTTGGATGTCTTCAAGTCCAATGTTAACAAATTCCTAATGAACCGCCCCCTTAAGTAAACACTTCATCAAATCTCCACACTAACGTTATGTACCTGCAATAACCCTTATCCCTGAGTGGCTTCCGGGCCTTGATAAGTGGTGATCACTGTGTAAAAAAAAAACCTATAACGAACAAGATAAATGCAACTGTAGATACCGCACATTTTGCCCACTTGAATATAAATTACTAACCAAAACCATAGTTTACCAGGCCATAATATTCGCGAAAGAAAACTTGAATAACAAGAAATATTGCGTAGGTATGACTTCCTTAGATTTCAAAACTCGATATTATGACCACAAAAGTACATTCAACAATAAAAAACACCGTAAGAAACAAATCTAGCAAATAAATACTGGGAACTCAAGGAAAGCGGCCGTTCGCCGGTAGTCGAATGGAAAATAGTAAGATAAGCAAACACCTGTAGAGACCTAGATGACCCATGTAGATTATGCCTTCATGAAAAATTTGCTATCCTGTACTTTAAAGAACCCCATCTATTAAACTGTAGGAAGGAAATAGCGAACAACTGTGTTCACAGGATAAAATTTACTCTAGGATAAAGATACAAAATAACTTTAAAACTAACAAAAACAATAGAAAATAAGCAAATAAATAAATTAAATAAATAAACATGCATATACATAAACTATCGTACATATATATGTATGTATAAACTAACATAAAAAACTAACCTAGATTTAAAACAGGTCAAGACACTAGATAGCCAGGCTACATAGAACACACACAAAGAATCAGGTCAACCAGATGTCAAATGAGCCTTTGTCATGTAAGTGCATGTTCATCGGCTGATAGGAAAGGCGCGGTGGATTCTAGAAAGCTGATTGGCTAAATAAAATCTCAAGAGAAGGTGCGTATATAAAAACGACAGACAACCAGAAAATTCGCGCATAAGCCTGAAGAATCTTAGATTGGATGAAACGCGGAATATTCAGTGTCGCTTAATCGCCATATATATTTTATAATTTACTTTATATATATATATATACATATATGTGTGTGTGTGTGCGTGTGTGACTATTTCATTTAATCACATAAATTAATATACGAAAGTATTATTTTATGCATAAACTTTAAGTATTTACTTCAACAGTACTCAATACATAGGTAGATCGAATGTACAGAAACCGAAACATGAATGTATATGCAATTCTAAGTTCACATTACATATATATATATATATATATATATATATATATATATATATATATATATATATATATATATATATATATATATATATATATATATAACACATATGTATCATTTTTAAGAATATTATTATATATACACTTGCGTTATACATATACGTATACATAGCACCGTTTAGGAGTTAATCCGATATATATATATATATATATATATATATATATATATATATATATATATATATATATATATATATATATGCATGTATGTATGTACCTAACTATGTAGTTCGAAACTGGAATAGCTGTTAAGTTTTTTTTTTTAGTATGAGTCGACTTTCGGTTTATTTTATCTCCTCGAGGAGTGTTTACAACGATTGACCTGCTTTTTTTTATTGTTGTCGTAACATTTTAAATCGTTTATAACATTCCTATGTATTTTAACACAAAACACACACACACACGCACACACACACACACACACACACACACACACATATATATAAATATATATATATACATATATATATCAATGTATATATCAATATATATATATCAATATATATATCTATATATATACATATATAAATACATATATATATATCAATATATATATATCAATATATATACACACACACACACACACACACACACATATATATATATATATATATATATATATATATATATATATATATATATTCCTCCGAACAGGACAGTTTTCGCACCATGTTTTTGTCTTCTGGAGATTAAAATTAACATACGATACTACTAACCATATGCCTAGAATACTTATTCCAATTTTGATCAAAATGCATTACATGATTTTAATTTTAGAAAAAATAACTAAAAGTTTAGGTTTAAGCTTAAAGACGGCTAGAGAAGAAATTGACATTCAGGGTGTTTTGCCAAATTAGTCTCTTAATGTCTTTGGATCAAATTTATTGACAATCTGAAAATTTTGAATTTTCACACATCAAACTGTGCCCATACTATATTCCCTTAATTCCTTAAAAAAGACTTCAAAATAACATAAATTTGAGCAATATTTATTAATTCATGTTTAATATTCATTTTTCAAATTTTACAAAAATCGGAGTTATCTAAATTTTCACGAAGAGTTCCACGCCCTCTTTAGTCTATTTGCATTAAACTAAATTAAACTAAATTAAACTAAATATACCCTAGAATACACACTTTTATGAATAACAACTGTGTTCCAAAGCTCGCTCACAATAATGGGTTAATTAGTATAATAGTGAATCCTATATAAAAACATGTACACATATTTTAGTCGTTAGATATACTCTTCCCTTTAATCTTATCCATATTGAGTTGCTCACACACGCACACACATCTACATCCACACCGACTGTCACTATACACATATTATAACGCTTATGTACATTGATCTATGTATATACATATGCACACATACCTTAATGTCCTTTATGTCCCGGCCCTGGATATGACCTTAAACTATATCCGATGGTGGGACCCCAGTTTGTGGGCTTTTGGGAGTGTGGAAGCAACCCTTAATTGCCATTGCTCCCAGGTCCACTCTGACCCAAAGCGGTAGTACCTGTTAAGGTCCCAACTATGGTTTAAATAGAAACTGACTTGAACCCCTCCCCCCCCGAATATATTCTATTAAAAAATGTTTCTTCAAAATAACTGGATTCGGCATTAAATAACCTGAAAAGGGTTGATATGCCGTAAAACAAAAACAACCAACCAACCTTTATATCCTTTGGCACATACTAGGAAATAAAAAAACAAACCTTTACTAGCATATGTAAATTAACCATAACCATAACCATAACCATAACCAAATGGTTATTATTTATGGATTAACTATATCATACTAGTTGTAATTGTTACTACATAGAAATAAACACTTTCTTAATATTTTACTAGGGATAATTATTGAAGTGATACTGTAAATATGTATTTATATATAAGACGCGTAGCACACATGGCACAAACACACACACATCCTCACACCACATCAGTTATATATAAACCTATTAGGTGATGGCCTGTTCTCTTCCCTGCAACATCTTTCCCACAGAAGATACGCTGCGAGCCTGCTTTGCTCTATCGTTATTTTTATGGCAAGTCTTCGACTGAACTCCAATCTCTGGTTCGCTGTTGCCAAACTTTCACAAAAAAAACTACCTACAACCACTATATACGAGTCCCCCCATTCTCTATTTGTGCCTTAATCTAAACACAGATTCCCTGAACAAAGCTTTTTTTCAGAACTGGCCGCCTTTGAAACATTATTCCGCTGGTCTACTTCCCGGTTCAATACAACATAGCAGCCTTCAAATCCAATGTAAACAAGTTCTTGTTGAGCCATCTCCATGAATAACTACATTCTACCCAATTTACACCATTAACAATTACTACACTGCTACCTTACATTCATTAACCTTTATCCTCGAGTGGCCTTTGAACCTTGATAAGTGGCAATTCCCAAGTAAAAAAAAAGGTAAAATGATTGGTTCTCGTCCCGAGGAAGCACTCTGCTTTGACAAACTTTTGTGATTGACACATCACTCTTACATACATGTTGAGCTAATGGATTTTATCCGAATTGTAATTGATAAAGTCTTTATGCCGATGAGGAAAATCCTAAAAGTTTTTCAAACTTTACTCTGAAGTAATAGTGATAATAGTGTGATTTTGAAAGGCACGTATATATGAACAGACATTAAGTGTCAATTTCATATCTAGAATATAGCATTTAAAAATTTGAATCATGCGCACAAAACAATAACGCGAAAGCTTTGTTTAACATAGCCTCTTATCAATTGAACTGAATTTTATCTGCAGTAGTATTTAGTATATATTTGGAGATCATAAGATCTAATTTGTCTAGATTAATAAAATAAACTCGCAGCTCCAAAAAGACATTATAGAAATACAAAAACAGGCGCCACACATAAATCCAAAATGTAGATGATGCCTATTTTCGGAAGTTATCAGTTGGTTTCATTCAAGTTCGTAAATTCCTACAATATTACCGAGCAGAGTAGCTCTCTCAAACAAGTCATTCTTGCAGGTGGTAGAAGGATACCTTATTTAGTCATTATGATGTTTATTTTTTTCACTGCCCGAAAATATTTCATAGTATTCACTATTGTCAATAGTTCATGTTGTCAATATTCCATTTTATCATACCCTGTAATTAACATTCATAAAAAAGAAAAAAAAAGCGGAACTCTCTTCCGTTTGCCTGTTTCCCACCTAACTACAACTTGGATGTATTCAAGTCCAACATAAACAAATTCCTGATGAACCGCCCCCTTACTAACGATTACTTCGATAATATCCCATTGATTACTGTACACGCAATAACCCTTATCCCCGAGTGGCTTCCGGGGCTTGATAAGTGGTGACTACCATGTAAAAAAAACGCATTTAATAAGTAAATAATCATCACTCCATTCCGTTCCGCTTCTATTTCTAACGACAATTTCATTGGCTGCTCAGATACATACCGTCATTAATAAATAGATTTCATATTAATTGATCGTCTGGAAATATCTGTAATTGATTTTTTAAAAGTGAAACTTTTCCTTCAAATAAATGTTATGGAATAACACTGGTTTATTTTTGCTTTCTGAGATTTATTATAATTTTATCTTTCATTTTCCGTTTGACATTTGGAAAAGTGTGTTTCGTGTTTGATTGATTTTGCGAGTGCTTTTGTTTTGATTTATCGAATCATCATTAGGGTGTGATTAGTCTGTTTCTTTAGTTATTAACACACGCATATACACACATATGTATGCATGTGAGAAGGAGAAAGAGAGAGAGAAAGAGGGTGTGTGTATGTGTGTTTGCATGTATGTGCGTATGTGTGCTCCTGTGTGTGTGTGTGCGTGCGTGTGTGAGACAGAGAGAGAGTAAGAGAGAAACAAAAAGATAGAGATAGATAGATTAAGAGAGAGAGAGGAGGATGAGGAGGAGAAGAGAAAGAAGAAGAAGAGGAAGAAGAAGAAAAGGAAGAAGAAGAAGAAGAAGAAGAAGAAGAAGAAGAAGAAGAAACAAATTCGAAAAAAAAATGAGCTTAACCTTGCTTCATATTAAGTTTAAATATTGGATAGGATTGGTTATGGAGAAAAATACTTACTTGGAAATAATTCACTTTTCGTTTCGTTGTAACTCACTTGCGTCACATTTTTCTGACACCACCGTTGGACCAAACTTCCACTAACGTCCAATCCTGCTGCCGTTTCCTCTAGGAGAGTAGTGTCAAGCTATTAAAAAAGTACGGACCAAAAATGAGTTTTATTTAAAATAGACGACAACAATATTCGATTATTTGCTTTTATTATTATTTATTAATTTTATATTACTTCGATAATTTATTCGATTATTTATTTTTATTATTATTTTTAATTTTTATATTATTTCGATAATTTATTTTTATTATTTGCTTTTATCATTATTTATTAACTTTATGTTATTTCGATAATTTATTCGATTATTTATTTTTATTATTATTTATAATTTTTATATTATTTCGATAATTTATTCGATTATTTGCTTTTATTATCATTTATTAATTTCATATTATTTCAATAATTTATATTTATTATTTGCATTTATTATTATTTATTAATTTTATATTATTTCGATGATTTATTCGATTATTTATTTTTATTATTATTTATTAATTTTATATTATTTCGATAATTTATTCGATTATTTATTTTATTATTATTTATTAAAATTTTAATGTTTCGAAAATTTATTCGATTATTTATTTTTATCGTTATTTACTAATTTTGTCAATGTCTCGATAATTTATTCAATAATTTGCTTTTATCATTATTTATTAATTTTATACCATTTCAATAATTTATTCGATTATTTGCTTTTATAATCATTTATTAATTTTATATTATTTCGCTAATTTATTCGATTATTTATTATTATTTATTAATTTTATATTGTTTAGATACTTTATTCAATTATATTCTTTTATTATTATTTATTAACTTTATAATGTTTCGCTAATTTATTCGAATGTTTATTATTATTATTTATTAATTTTATATTTTTTAGGTAATTTACTCCATTATCAATTTTTATTATTATTTATTAATTTTACATTATTTCGATAATTTTTTTATATTATTTATTTTTATTATTATTTTATAACTTTATATTATTTCGCTAATTTATTCGATTATTTATTTTTATTATTATTTATTAAGTTTATAATGTTTCGCTAATTTACTCGATTATTTATTTTTATCGTTATTTATAATTTTCGTAATTCATGCAATAATTTGCTTTTATCATTGTTTATTAATTTTATATTATTTCGATAATTTATAATTATTATTTGCTTTGATTATTATTTATTAATTTTATATTATTCCGCTAATTTATTCGATTATTTATTTTTATTATTATTTATTAATTTTATATTATTACGATAATTTATTCGATTATTTATTTTTATTATTATTTATTAATTTTATATTATTTCGCTAATTTATTCGATTATTTATTTTTATTATTCTTTATTAATTTTATATTATTTCGCTAATTTATTCGATTTTTTATTTGTATTATTATTTATTAACGTTATATTATTTCGATAATTTATTTTTATTATTTGCTATTATTATTATTTATTAACTTCATGTTATTTCGATAATTTATTCGATTATTGATTTTTATTATTATTTATTAATTTTATATTATTTCGATGATTTATTTGATTATGTATTTTTATTATTATTAATTTATTTTATATTATTTCGATAATTTAATCGATTATTTGTTTTTATTATTATTTATTAATTTTATATCATGACGATAATTTATTCGATAATTTATTTTGATTATTATTTATTAATTTTATATTATTTCGATAATTTATTCGATTATGTGCTTTTATTATGATTTATTATTTTTATATTATTTCGCTTATTTATACGATTATTTATTTTTATTATTTTTTTAAATTTTTATATTATTCGATATTTTTTTCGATTATTTGTTTTTATTATCATTTATTAATTTCATATTATTTCGATAATTTATTTTTATTATTACTTATTAATTTTATAATGTTGCGAGAATTCATTCGATTATTATTTTTATCATTATTTACTAATTTTGCAATGTTTTGATAATTTATTAAATAATTTCCTTTTATATCATCTATTAATTTTATATTATTTTGAGAATTTATTATTATTATTATTATTATTTGCCTTGATTATTATTTATCAATTTCATAATATTTCTCTTATTTATTCGCCTCTGTATAATTATTCATTAATTTTATATTATTTCGATAATTTATTCGATTATGCATTTTTATTACTATTTATTAATTTTATATTATTTCACTAATTTATCCAACTATTTATTTTTATTATGATTTATTAATCTTATATTATTTCGTTAATTTATTCGATTAATTATTTTGATTATTATTTATTAATTTTATATTATTTCGATAATTTATTGGATTATTTATTTTTATTATTAGTTCTTAAATTTGTAATGTTCCGAAAATTTATTCGATTATTTATTTTCATCGTTATTTACTAATTTTGCATTGTTTCGGTAATTTATTAAACAATTTGCTTTTTGATCATTATTTATTCATTTTATATTATTTCGATAAATTATTATTATTTTTTGCTTTGATTATTATTTATTAATTTTATATTATTTCGATAAATTATTATTTTTTGCGTTGATTATTATTTATTAATTTTATATTATTTCGATAAATTATTATTATTTTTTGCGTTGATTATTATTTATTAATTTTATATTATTCCGATAAATTATTATTATTTTTTGCGTTGATTATTATTTATTCATTTTATATTATTTCGATAAATTATTATTAGTTTTTGCTTTGATTATTATTTATTAATTTTATATTATTTCGATAAATTATTATTTTTTGCGTTGATTATTATTTATTAATTTTATATTATTCCGCTAATTTATTCGATTATTTATTATTATTTATTAATTTTATATTATTTCAATAATTTATACGATTATTAATTTTTATTATTATTTAATTATTATATATTATTTCGTTAATTTATTCGATTATTTGTTTTTATTATTATTTATT
The DNA here is from genome assembly GCF_053919585.1 of Euprymna scolopes. Taxonomy (NCBI): domain Eukaryota; kingdom Metazoa; phylum Mollusca; class Cephalopoda; order Sepiida; family Sepiolidae; genus Euprymna; species Euprymna scolopes. The sequence continues at coordinate 63,985,607 of NC_136487.1, forward strand.
AATTTTGTATTATATCGATAATTCATGCGATTATTTATTTTTATTATTATTTATCAATTTTAGATTATTGCGATAATTTATACTATAATTTTTCTTATTATTTATTAATTTGTACATGTGCGCTAATTTATTCGATAATTTATTATTACTATTTATTAATTTTAGATTATTTCGCACATTTAGTCCATTATTAATTTTGATTATTATTTATTAATTTTACATTATTTCGATAATTTATTCGATTATTTATTTTCATTATTATTTATTAATTTTATATTATTCCGATAATTTATTCGATTGTTTATTATTATTATTATTCATTAATTTCGTAATCTATCGATAATTTATCAATAATTTGCTTTTATCATTATTTATTAACTTTGAATTTTTGCGATAATTTATAATTTTTATTTGCTTTGATTATTATTTATTAATATATACCATTATTATTATTCTGCTAATTTATTCGATTATTTATTATTATTATTATTATTATTATTATTATTATTTATTAATTTTATATTATTCTGCTAATTTATTCGATTATTTATTATTATTATTATTATTATTATTATTATTTATTAATTTTATAATATTACGATAATTTATTCGATTAGATATTTTATTATTATTTATTAATTTTATATTAATTCGCTAATTTATTCGATTATTGTTATTATTATTTATTAATTTTATATTATTTCGATAATTTATTCAATTATTTGTTTTTATTATTATTATTATTATTAAGTTTAAATTATTTCGAAAATTTATTCGATTATTTTCTTTTACTAATATTTATTAGTTATTCATTTTATATTATATCGATAATTTATGCGATTATTTATTTTTTATTATTATTTATGAATTTTATATTATTGCGAGGGTTTATTCTATTATTTATTATTATTATTTATTAATAATATAATGTTTCGATAATTTATTCGATTTTTTTTATCGTTATTTAAAATTTTATTATGTTTGGATAATTTATTCATTTATTTGCTTTTATCATTTATTAATTTTATATTATTTCGATAATTTATTCGGTTATTGCTTTTATCATCATTTATCAATTTTATATTATTTAGATAATTTATTATTATTATTTGCTTTGATTATTATTTATTAATCTTTTATTATTTTGCTAATTTATTCGATTATTTATTTTTATTATTATTTATCAATTTTATATAATTACGATAATTTATTCGATTATTCGTTTTTATTATTATTTGTTAATTTTATATTATTTCCATAATTTATTCGATTATTTTTTTTATTATTATTTATCAATTTTATATTATTTCACTAATTTATTCGATTATTTTTTATTATTACTTTGTTAATTTTATATTATTTCGATAATTTATTCGATTATTTATTTTTATTATTATTTACTAATTTTATATTATTCTGATAATGTATTCGATTATTCGTTTTCATTATTGTTTATTGATTTTATATTACTTCAATAATTTATTCGATTATTTTTTTGTATTATTATTTATTAATTTTATATTATTCCGATATTTTATTCCATTATTTTCTTTTATTATTATTTATTAATTTTATATTATTTCGATAAGTTATTCGATTATTAATTTTTATTATTATTTATCAATTTTATATTATTTCTATAATTTATTCAATTATTTTCTTTTTTATTATTTATTAATTTTATATTATTTCGATAATTTAATCGATTATTTATCTTTATTATTATTTACTATTTTTATATTATTCTGATAATTTATTCGATTATTCGTTTTCATTATTATTTATTAATTTTATATTACTATTATTAGTTATTAATTTCATATTATTTGTATATTTTGTTCGATTTTTTTATTTTTATTATTATTTATTAATTTTATATTATTCCGATAATTTATTCGATGATTTACTTTTTTATTATTTATTAATTTTATATTATTTCAGTAATTTATTCGATTATTTACTTTTATTATTATTTATTAATTTTATATTATTCTGATAATTTATTCGAGTATTTTCTAATTTTATTATTTATTAATTTTATATTATTCCGATAATTTATTCGATTATTTCTTATTTTATTATTTATTAATTGTATATTTTTCCGACAATTTATTCGATTATTTTCTTATTTTCTTATTTATTAATTTTATATTATTCCGATAATTTATTCGACTATTTTCTTTTTTATTATTTATTAATTTTATATTATTTCTATAATTTATTCAATTATTTTATTTTATCATCATTTATTAATTTTATATTATTTCTATAATTTATTCAATTATTTTATTTTATTATCATTTATTAATTTTATATTATTCCGATAATTTACTCGATTTTTTGTTTTTACTCCTCTTCTTTTCACTATTCTGTTGTACAGCATTGCTTGCAACCTTTATAAATACGTTGTTCAGCCGTAAGATACACTTAAATAAGATATTTTAATTCATGCAGATTACGTATTTATTTTTATAGAGACAATTCTCTATTGATTAGTATACTGAACACACACACACACACAAACACACACACACACACATATATATACATATATATATATATATATATATATATATATTAGTTGGAGTGAGATCAAAGTTAAGTCTGCTGCAAAGACAGTGGGTTCCTCTATCTGTCTAATATACTTTCCACGCCTGCCACGATCCTATATACATACGAAGCTACCATTCGGCCATGAATGGAGTATTGTTGCTACATGTATGCTGGTGCTAGCCTTTCCCTCTTGAACAAGAAATCAATAGTTTCTAACCTTATGGGTTCTGCACTGTCTACTAAGCTACATCCTCTGTCTCATCGCCGCAATTTTGCTTGTTTTACAAGTACCTTTCCGGAATGTTCCTCGAAAACTTACTGCCATTAAACTATAAGTGAATATAACCGACCAACCCAACTAGCCTCCCCCTCCCAAATCCCACACCTTAACTGTAGCCATCATCATCATCATCATCATCATCATCATCATCATCATCATCATCATCATCATCATCATCTGCTAGAACATCTACTCTAATAGCTTCTTTTCGCAGACCGCTTGACCTTAAAATTCTCTCTCTGATCCCTGTTTATTCGATTGTATAATGCATGAATTTACATGTAATTTGAACAATCACCTTGTTGCACAACTCCGTACTTAAGGTGCCTTCTTTTAAATCTGCCTCCCAATTCATTATGTTTCACTGGCAATTGACCTTGTTTCGGATAAATAAATGTAAAACAGAATAATAATAATAATAATAATAATAATAATAATAATAATAATAAATGTAATAATAATAATAATAATAATTATAATAATAAATGTAATAATAATAATAATTATCATAATAATATTAATTATAATAATAATAATAATAATAATAATAATTCTACTACTACTACTACTACTACTACTACTACTACTACTACTAATAATAATAATAATAATAATAATAATAATAATATTAACAATCGTGCCAGAATGTATAGAACTGGTTCCTTGAATAAATAAGCGTGCCAGTATGGTTGAGAAAATGTGCTTCTGTAGATTTACACTAAATAATATTTGGGCGTGTCTGGATGTACACATATCATTGGCACGGTAAGTTGGCGTGTCAGAATATACCATAATTTTCGGTCCAGTAAATGGCTGTGTTTGTTCGACCCTGAATTATTATTTGATAAATGTAAAAAAGGATCTACATAAATATATGTACGTACTCGTAATATCTCGTTAGTATAATAGAACCAGATCGGTTGAGGTGAGAAGTCTTCTATACACAGCAAACCTGACGATGAGAATGTAAGAAACTCCGAATTAACGAAGCATTACCCCCTCAACAGCAGAAAAGAGGTACCAAGCTTCGAAAATAACAAATTATTCCCTTCATCAACTATTAACCCTCTTCATCAAGTATTAACCCTCTGGAATATCAGAGAAAGGCTATCAGGTGCTATACCTTGCCCAAGAGTGACCCGGAACTGTGCAAGGCAGGGTCGTTCAGCATACCCGCATAGCTAAAAGGTACAACATCTACTATTCACAGACGGTCACTCATACGGTACTTTCCAGATTCAGCGGCGATTAAACGAGAACTGGTGTGTCGACGTGATTATGCTGTATATGATATATCTTTCAATCGTAGGCATATCCCTATTCTTCCTGAGATTCACATGTATGGCTCTTGAGGAAAAATCGACTCTGAAACTTCTTGGTCTTTCTTTCTCATCACATCTTTCTTGAAGTACATATGTAACATCCATTGCTCTTTCTACTTCTCGTAAAGTAAGTTCTCTATATCATTTTAAACACTTCTCCCACCTAAGACTATACTCTATCCCTTTCCAAGAACAGCAATCTACTATTTTTCTATGTATGGAGTATTGTTGTCATATGTGGTCTAGTAAATCTCTGTCCCATTTGAGTTCTCGATAAAGTGCAGAAACGTATCTGCAATTTAATTCCCCCCGTTTCTATCTTCTTCTCTGCAATCTCTCTCTCTCTCTCTCTCTCTCTCTCACACACAGACGTGATGTTGCTAGTCTTAGTCTTGTATATGAATACTATTATGGTAGCTGTTCTTCAGAAGTTTCTGATCTATTCCCTGCTTCTTTTGTTCCAAAACGTTTGACTCATTGGTCTAGTTGTCTCCATCAATTTGCTGTTTTAATACCTCATTGTATCACAACCTCCTATTCCAATATTCCAATATTCCAATAGTTTCTTTTCAAAAATCGTAGGCTTGTAGAACTCTCTTCCTGCTTTCTCCTACTTTTAACCTTGGCCTTTCCAAGTCTAAAGTTAATAGGCATCTCCTGTCTTTGCGATAAATATCTTTCGTTTTTGTTAACTCCTTACATTAAGTGGCTTCATACCTTGTCTAGAGCTATTGCCATAAAAAATATAAGGAAAAAAATCAACGTAATATATATAATTAAGTACAAAATAACAAACACAACACAGGTCTATAAAAAGGAGTGTAAAATGAATTCCCTGAACGTATTAGATTTTCACTTGTCGTTACGAAGACTAAACGATATAGTTGATGCTAAAGCTTGTGTCTAAAATCATTGAATTTTGATCAAAATCTATTGTATGAATATGGTTCTAGAAAATGTCTAAAATTTAAAGCATTAGCTTAAGGGGTCTTAAGAAGAAATTGATATTTAATGCCTTAGTACCAACTTTAATAACGATGGATGATTTAATTTAGAGATACTTCACTGATATTGCACCCTTAAGGGAGGCGTGGATTTAAAGATATCATCCATTTTGAAGATAAATCAAGTCATAGAAGTCAGTCTGGTGTTGAAAATGAACTGTTGAAGGTGTTAGTCGAAGACTATTCAAGCACTGAAAAGTTATCCCACTGTTCTAGACCACCTAAGGCACATAGGGAAATTAATGACGCCCATGAAATTGGTGCCGTACGAAGTTAACAAAAATCAAATAAAACATTTTCATCGGCCACAATGATCCATTCTCGATCGTATTATCACCTGCTACAAAAACTGGGCCCTTTATAACGATCAATTCAATGCTTTGCTGAAGATGTAGCATCGAAACCTTTTCCCCCAAACCCTAGAAAACACAAAGAGGAGTTCGATCTGGATTTTTAGTGGTGTAAAGAGGCACAAATCCACTATAGCTTTCCGGATCTCCACCAAACATAGAGTATGCATTGTCAGTAAATCGATGACAAGCAGAAAAAAAATAGCAGCTTATCTCTCTGACATTAGAGACTCAATCTTACTTTTCGATAATTTTTCATCATACGTTTCAAATATTGCTTTTCATGAGCTTAAGAAATTGCGTTGTTAAACTATACCTTATCCAACGTATTTCTCCACTGATTACTACACCTGCAAGCATCTGGGAATTTTTTTTTTTTAATTAAAATGCCACAATTTTAAGACCCAAAGGCCATTCGAGGATAAGAGTTAAACGAATGAAAAAAAACATTGTGAGGATTAGTAATGATAATGGTGATTAAGCAGAATTATTTTATTTCAGGGGTCAGCTCAACAAGAATTTGTTTATACTGGACTTGAAAACGACCATGTTAGCTGGGAAAAACACCGTCCGCAGTTCTAGGAAAGAAACTTTGCTAATTTCTTTTAGTTTAAGGTAGATAAGTAGGTAGGTACATCTAAAATTTCAAGTGTTTCGACCGAAAATTGACAGACGAGTTTGGTAGAGTCTACAAAGGTCAACTTCGTAAACTTTGGCTTCTTGGCAGCCAAATTTTTGCCCAAAAACTGATTAAAAAGCTTGCTGCATGCCTTTAGCTATAGAAAACACAGGCATTGACTATAGTACGTCCAAGGATGGAATACTGTTGCCATATCTGGGCAGGAGCTGCTAAAAACAGCCTATCCTGCCTTGACAGAGTACAAAATAAACTTTGTGGCTTAGTGGGGGATGCCCTTTTCTCTACCCTGCAACCTCTCTCCCACAGAAGAGACGTTGCGAGCCTATCCTTGTTTTATCGTTATTTCCATGGCAGGTGCTCGTCTGAACTCCAATCTCTGCCCCCCCCCTCGCCAATCTTTCACGAAAAACACCCGTCTAGCTGAATCCACTGTGAAAAATTTCCCCCACTCTATATCTGTGCCTAAATCAAAACGTGGATTCCATGAACAAAGCTTCTTTCTTAGAACTGCACGCCTGTGGAACTCTGTTCCGTCTGTCTGCTTCCCACCTGACTACAACTTGGATGTCTTCAAATCCAATGTTAACAAATTCCTAATGAACCGCCCCCTTAAGTAAGACACTTCATCAAATCTCCACACTAACGTAATGTACTTGCAATAACCCTTATCCCTGAGTGGCTTCCGGGCCTTGATAAGTGGTGTTCACTGTGTAAAAAAAAAAAAGGTAGAGAGAGAGTTAGTTATTTGGATAGTTAGATAGATAGATAGATGAATAGAGGAAGAGAGAGGGAGAACTATTGACGGTGGTTGTAGCTAAACAAGTTTTGGTTGTGAATACTTTACAGGGGTGGGATCATAGATTAAAGCTCAGTCGAGCACTTGCCATGAAAATAACGATAGAGTATAGAAAGACTAGTAGCATCTCTTCTGCAAAGAAGAGGTAGTAGGAAGGAGAAAAGGGCATCGCCCACTAGCTTTCGAAGTCGGTTTTAAATCTGTCAAAGCAGAAAAGGTTTTTCTAATCAATACCCCCTAGATGTGTCAGCAGTACTCAATCTTATTTTTTTTTTTCAAGATTAAGATGCGGTTGAAAATGCCTTTGGAAGTTCCAGATAATTGTGTCTTATACACATGCAACACATATACTTCTTTCTCAATGGTAAAAGGCTTGATTCTAATAGTTTCTACTTACAAGACCGAGTACTTTGATTCATAAATATTTGAAGTTTAAGACAAAATGTAGCACGTTTGCGCGTGGATGTGTCAAATTGTTTGAAAAGGTATTTTTCACATAAGTTCAGATGAAGTAGGAAAGGGGAAAATTCTATTACAAGTTAAAAGATTGAAATTAGGGTTACGTATCAGGATATGTACCATAGACAGGAAGTCTGTAATGACACGTAGTGGATAAGCTGATAACATCTTTCTCTTATTTCTGAACTATTGTGATTTTGGGGATAGCTACCATCTACAGATATGTGTAAGAGAATGGACTACCGAATATACATTATTTAAGAGGGTGGCCCAACAAGATTATTAGATTTGAAAGCAACCATGTTATAGTAAGTTGGAAAGCAGCCTCGCGGTATCGTGTCTCACAGACGGATAGGTCTCTGAAAGAAACTCTGCTCATGGAATTTTCGTTTAGTTTTAAGTACGGATAGAGAAATTATTGAGAGTAGTTTTAACGAGACGAGTATTTGCTGCGAATGCTTTGCAGAAAGGGACCGTAAATAACGATAGAGCAGAGATAGACTCGCAACGTCCCTTCTGTAAGAAAGAGATAATAGAGAAACGAAAAGGTCTTTGCTCACTAGATTTCGAAGACGGTTTTGAACTTTGTCAAGACAGGGAAAGGTACTTTTAGATGTGTCAACATTACTCTATTTCACCTGCACTGTCTCTTCTCTATTATCATATAAAATGAATTTTGTGTGTGCATGCGTGTGAGTTCGTTCCCTATGAACTCATAAACTGCTGAACCGATTTTTATGAAATTTCACACAAATGTACTTTATGTATTTGGCAGTGTTCTTAGATTTTATATCGCAATGTCTTCGATAAGTATCGATGATAGATAATTGAAATAATCCAATGAAATAGGCTATTGTGAGCAAAGTTAACATCTTACACAGCCTAACATCACAAATGCATTTGAGAAATTTTAATACCACACAAGTCGAAAAGCCCGCATATAAAATAAACAGTAGTTTCTTTGATATGACAGATGTGCGTTTGAAATGAATGTTTCTGTTTAAAGCACAATTGAACCATGACACTTGATTTTTGCATTTTAAACTTCAATTCAAGTCATTATATAAATATAATTTAATAAAAATCAAGAGTAGGTTCTGTACAGTGCAATGTAGACTACAATGTATTGTGAACTAAGTTGCTGCAGACAGGCACTGAAGGTCCCTCCTGGTGCACCGCGATGGGTCTCCACCTAGAGCAGGCAATCAATCGATTTGATTTAAAAAAAAGGGGCGATTTCACCGATTTCGATTACAATAAAAATATGGGAGTGCGAAACATTCGTTGATCATCATTCAATCCCGGGCAACGTCGGGTCTCCCTGCTGGTACGTTTGTAGAATTGACACCCAATAACGTACATCTATTATTTGCGCAATGAATGAACATGCCATAACATATGTTAATTGTTTATTGCGTTGATGGCTTCTTAAAAATAGTTTATTAAACAACATATATGATCGCGTGAGGACTTACAAATAATATTGCATCAATAAATAAACGTATTTGGATATACGTGAAATAGTAATCGATTAAATGTGCCATGCCAGTCTCATACGAGTAAATAGACGTGCCAGGAGTTTGATGTAAGGAGCTAACAAGAACGAAAGCTGATTATTTTAAACACAGGAGATGACCTTAGTCTTGAAAAGACCAAGGCTTTAGGTAGGGAATATTGGTAAGGTTAATGGCGACCAGTAGGCACTAAAGTATTGATCGATTAATATATGTGTCAGCATGTATGTGAAATATTGGTAAAGGAAGCGTAAATGTGAGAACGTATTTGAAATATTGGTCAAATAAGTGCAGCATGTCAGTACATACACGGAATATTGGTCGACTAAATATATTCGTTATGACGTACCTGGGATATTTGTCAAGTAATAGGTATGTCATAACGTACATTGGATATTGGTGAAACACGTAGGCAATGTCAAGACCTATCAGAAATATTGGTCAGGTATTGGGAATGTTATGACGTAACTAGAATTTTTTCTTGACTAAATATACGCGTCATATCATACCCAGAATATTTGAAAAGTAAGTAGATATGCCAAGAGTAACTTAAAATATTGGGTTAGTAAATTGGCGATTCTATACGTACCTGAATGATTCGTTTGGTGAATGGCTTTGTCAGGACGACCAGCAGTTCAATGTTTTTTGACTTTCCTAGATGTTCGACGTGTCGAGCTATATGGCTGGTTAGCCAGAGTAAGTATTTGGTGGCCACTTCGATCGGCAACAAAACAATCACGGTCAGCCAGTTGAACATATCAAGGACAGTAGCAGCAGCGAACGCCCGACGGAACTCGTTTCGGTCACCTGCTTGCGCCATGGCGACGATCGTGTTTGTGATCGACGTTCCGATGTTGGCGCCCATTATTAACGGGATAGACATCTCGACCGTTATAACTGCAATCGGAGACAGTCACATTTCAAGAATGAAAATAACAAGATAAGTTACATAGTTCTTTCAGTGCTTGTCCAGAATTCAACCTAATTAGAAAAAAAATTACAGAAAAATCTTTATAGAATAAAACTGTCGTTTCCCCCAAATTTATGTAAATTAAGTAAATTTTATAATAATGTCTCGGTACGCCATTTTTAAAATGCATCTCTGGTTACTTCCTAACAACCTCCCCAGAGACAGAGATCAAAATCAGTCTAGTAATGGCTACGATTAATTGTAAAAAACGTAAAAAATGATTACACATATATATATATATATATATATATATATATATATATATATATATATATATATATATATATACATACAGCCATGGCCAAAATTATGCAGCACTTAATAAAATGAGATAATAGTTTAAACTTATATATTCAAAATGTTCACAAGCGTACAATGAACAACTGAGAGCAAATGCAAAATACTTAACAGTAGATTGTAGTATTTATTTGCTTTAAAGCCTATCTCAAATTCCAATGTTCAAAATGCTTCATTGTCATACCAAAAAGGCGTTTCTTAATTTTGATGCCTGCTAGAGCATAATAAAAGATATTATAAAAGCAAAAACGGGGACATACCAAATATTGATTTTTTTAAGAATAGATTTATTAAGGTTCCTATTTACAACGCCTCCCCACGGGACAGAGTTAGACACCAGGGTCGTTTTTTAACGTGGAGAAAAGGAACAAAAATAAAAATTGTCTCAGTCGTGAATGATTTCTCCTCCACTGACAGAGAACAAGAAATTGAAGTGCAGCATCTGAAGAACAGATGGTATTTATTTGCTCCCCCACTGAGCAAATTAGGCACAAGGCCAATTTTTAATGTGAGGAGTGAAGGGAGGGGGAAGGGAAAAAGGGGACCAGCTCCCGAGAGGTGGGAAATGGGAGCTGGTTAAAGGTCAGGCATGTGGGGTTGCCCCCACATCTGGTCTTTGCTAGTCATAGCTAGTCATAGCTGCAGTATCTGCCGGAACAGATACTACACTTTGATCTTGTCCCGAAGGCCAAGATTTATTAATGTTTAATCCACGATTTATTAATGTTTAATCCACGATTCTTAACTATTAAATATATAAGTCTGAATAATAATTTCGATTTTTCATTGGTTCTCCGTAATTTTACCAAGGCTATATATATATATATATATATATATATATATATATATATATATATATATATATATATATATATATATATATATATATATATATATATATATATCCTTTATTTTCATATATATATATATACTAGCAAAAGTACCCGTCGTTGACTGGGTTAAAAAACAGCCTACAGAAAATGGACTCTGATTTATGAAAGCATGATAGGTTATGAAAACGAAGGGTTGTAAAGAGATAGCTTCGAATTTGGGGGTATCAAAACCAAAGAAAAATATTATGAAAGTAAAAATAAAATAGATAAACCCCTTAATTTATTATACCATACCTGTTCACACTGAAACACTTATCACAATATTCTCTGGATCTATATTAAAAAAAAAACTTGTTAAACTTTGTGATATATTTCTATTCTATGGAGGTCAGGCGCGACCGAACACTCCATAATTTTATTATACCATATTTCTTCAAACTGAAACATGATTATTAAAGTATACTAACGCAGATAGATATGAAAAGTCTTTATTAAAGTTTGTGCCTATTTCCATTCTATTGAGGCCAGGCGCGAACGTAGACCCCACAATTTTATTATACCATCCATATTTAAGTTAAAACATACCTATCAAAGTATTATTATGTACATCTATATCAAAAACACTTGTAAACGTTTTTTTTATTTTTTAATTGTTTATTTCCATACTTTGTGGACCAGGCGCGTACGAAGACCCCACAATTTTAATGAATCATCATTATGCCAGATCAAACGTACCCATTCCTGTGTCTGGATACATCTTCTATCATTATATGTGATCAGTTTTCTATTATAGAATAGTCAACCATATGGGAGCCTATTCGTGACCAGACACACACACAGACGTTCAGCTATATATATATATATATATATATATATATATATATATATATATATATATATATACATATATATATACATATATATATATATGTATATATATATATATATATATATTAAAAGGTATATGTGGTAAAACAAGAATAAAGAGTACTCAATACGTTATTAGAGCCATATATATATATATATATATATATATATATATATATATATATATATATATATATATATATATATTCCAGGTAGATAGATATCCAAAAATTAAGAATAATTGAATTTCAACAAATGTTGTTGATAGTGCCCAATCAAAGAGAGCAAATTATATATATATATATATATATATATATTATTACTCTTTATATAAATACAGTCATATCTTGCTGCGATGTGGAGACCGTTTTAATCATATTTGATATCATTAGGCAAGAAGAATTAAAATACAAAAATTAAAAAAGGTCCAAGACCATTTTCAAATTTTGAGGTGAAAAATATGCCCTGACTGGCGTAAAGCAAAGTTAAAGTTCTTATGGGTTTAAATTAATTACAACAATCACATTTCCGTTAAATAAAGGGGGGGAGTTAAACGATAGTTTTAGGGAAAAGTTACAGAGAGCGATAAGAAGTGAGGGAGTACTATTTCTAACTTTTTCCTTAAAAGTATCCTTTTAACCCCCCCTTCTTTTCTGGCATATTTTCTCTCCTCAAAATTTGAAAATGGTCTTGAACCTTTTTAATTTTTGTATTTTATTCTTCTTGATGAGATCAAATATGATTGAAGCTGTCTGCACATAGTAGCAAGATATGACTGTATTTACATAAAGAATATATATATATATATATATATATATATATATATATACATACATACATATATATATATATATATATATATATATATATATATATACATACATACATATATATATATATATATATATATATATATATATATATATATATATATATATAAACTACATTCATTTACGGATTTTGGAATATTACATTTTTCTTCAGTGACAAATAAAGATTTTTCTGCATTTTTGTTTTATAATTATTTTGAATTCTGGATAACAACCGTTCTTTCTTTTAAATCTTTCTCTATATAAAAATCACTTCATTTAGTATAGAAATCCTGGGTGCGAATATTCCATAAAGATTTCTATTTAAAAAACTACATATTTTTTTTTGTATTTATTTATTAAAAAAAATATTGAAAGTAACTCGTTCATGAGTTTCAATTTGATCACGTATATATCGCGTGATATTTTTTCCAAATTACATTTGTTTACCATTCGACTGGATGTAATCACGTTGGCACACCGGTTCTCGGTAGATCACCGAAGGTAAGTAACGTTGAGGCTGATCAGCAGGACATGTGGAAAATTGGGGAGTATCGAGAGTCGTATGTAGGAGGACATCGAAACCTCTCTGCAAAAACTGCGAGAACCTGATGTCGTCATCTCTTCTGACCTGGATATACTTACGATTGGGGAACGCTTGTTAATTTGATATTTCCATTGCACTCCTTCCTTTTCTGCTAAAAAAGAAGCCTTTCGGCTAGGAGTAAAGTGTAGTACGTGGTCTGATACTACACTCCAACTTCAACAAGGTGGAATATAGCATCAAAACAGATACTACACCGTGATCTTGGTCCGAATGCCAAGAAACTCGGGCCTAAAAATGTTATACATAAAAAATATGCACCTAAAATGAATTTCGTTTCTGAATTTTTGAGATGAGGATTAGTGATTCATATTATTTGTATTCTTCGAACTACTGTTCTCATCTTGAGTGTCATTTTCACAACATTTCGGTCGATGTAACTTCCGACCTTTTTCAGGTGTATCTTGTCGAACTCGGGAATGTTTATCTCTTACTCAGGAATTTAGACGGAATTTCGAACCCTTTTTTATTTCTCGGGGGTAGCATGCTCTCGTTCCGTTAGCTATAACTGAATAGAACCTTTAACCTTCAGGAGAATATCACTTTTACAATTGATTTTTCTAACCACTCTAACCACTGCACCACGGGTCCTTGCGAAATTCCGTCCAAATTCTCGAGTTCACCAGAAATATTCTTGAGTTCTGCAAGGCACACCTGAAGAAGATCGGAGGTTACATCGACCGAAATGTTGTGCAAATGACACTCAAGATAAGAACAGTTGTCCTAAGAATCCACATAATACGAAAATGAATTATGCGATAATTTATACTTGCTATTTTTGACAATGTGTGATAATATTTATTTATCCCTTAAATAATTTATAATAAGAAGTTTAAAGTCAGATGAGAGATGTAGAACAAGGCCCAAAAAGATATAGGCGAGATGGGAGTCAGAATGGGTTCACTTGGTTTATTTCTTAAGGGAGTTCCAATCACTAAAATACCATATTCACTCTATGGACTAACCTATTTAAAAGATCCTTAGAGGGTTTTTAATGAATATATTTTACAATATATACAATTTCATAATGCAGAGTGGAAATAAATAAACCTTAAAACACCTAAAAAATAAATCAAAATTTATTTAATGAAATAAATTGCTAATTATAGTGGGTTAGTGGGCCCCTTCCAACCTGTCTAATGTATAAAGTACTCACAGTTTCCAAGCGAGAACTGAAAACTAGTGGAACCAGTTTCTAAGTAGAAGTGAGTATTATCTGAGGAATAAGAGAAATGGAGGAGTGAGTTTTTTTTTAGAAAAAAAAAAGTGCGATAATATAAATTTCATTTGCGAGACCAGAAGTCTCACGGAAACTGCGTGAGACTTGCGAAGCATTCTCGATCTTATTATACTTACTGTTCGATGCAACCATAGACACAATAATTGATGTAGATGTCGAGGAGCTTTGCACAAGGACAGTAACCAACACGCCAATCATCAATCCAGCTACGGGGTTCTTTAGCAGATCGCTGTTCGCCATTGCTTGACTTGCGCCTTTGCCTAGGCGAAATGATATATGAAAAGAAAATGGTGAATATCATAGTTATTGTCAAATACAAATGAAACTTATTCCAAATTTTTTACGCTCAAGTAAGGTTTATAAGCATGTATTTTGTGTCATTAATATATATATATATATATATATATATATATATATATATATATATATAAAATTATTACTATAATAATTTTTTAATGTCTACAGACACTAGTGTTTATTCTTTTGGGGAATCATCAGTGTATGGAATTACGATTACAGCCAGTCGGGAGATTCGAACTCAGCCACGAAGCTCTGACTCCATTAGCAAGGAACAAACCACACGGTCAATGAGAAATTAAGTTGAAATTTCGATATTTATTATTAAATATCGAGACGTGGTTAGGAAGCAAATAATAGTAATAGTAGCAGCAACACTCCTCCTCCTCCTCCTACTACTACTACTACTACTACTACTAATAATAATAATAATAAGAAGAAGAAAAACGTGTTAAACATTGAGTAAAAGTTGTATGAAAGAGGAATGTTCTAATCAGTAAATTAATATAAATAAATATTTCTTATTTTTTTTGGATTTTGAAGTAAACCATTGTTTTTGTAACGTAATTTTACGTGAATATACCTTGGGGCTTAGATTTCTGTTTAAAAAGATACAGCTAATATATATGTGATACTATTGATGTCCCTGCCCCTCCAAGTATTACGAAGCAAGGGATAAAGAAAAATAATATAACAAAAGAAAGAGAGATTAGGTGCATCGGTAGAACAATGAAGAGGAAGTTGTTCACCGGAGTAGACAAAATAAAACTGAGATAAGGTTGCGTATCAGTGGATGGTGTAGAACGAGAACAAAACGATTGGATATATTTTTAGAGCTAGTTTTGGGAGTGTCGTTGGGTTTTGCGGTAATTCCATACACTGATGATTCCCGAAAAGAATAAACGGCAGCTGGTGAAATTTGCGACAGTCAATGCATATTTGCGTCGTTTTACGACAGAACTGTTGAAAGCAGTTGTCAATTGGACACAGTGGAAATCAGATCGTAGCTTGAACCAGGTTGAGAGAGTTTTGGCAAATCGCGATTAGCTGCCAACAACTGACGAACTCGGCCTTTACAGACGAACTAAGATATGAACGCTAGCGTTTAGAGGGTTGCTATCCACGATGGTGTTACACATGCATCCAGATCCCAATTAACATCTAAAGAAAGTGTCGGAGTCTGTTTTCCTTTGGAGTTGTGTTACTTTATTTTTATACTTGTGAACCCGTGCGCCCCCTTCAACAGCCGCCAATGTGAGAGACGGCAACACGACCATAAGAAAAAAAGATGAGAGAAAAGAAACCCATCACATACAACGTTGGGATCGGCGATGTTTTCATGAACTTATTTACATTATATTTGAAAATAACTATGTTATAACCAGCTGGGAAACAGCCCTGCGATATTGTGTTTCATAGGCAGACAATGCTAGGAAACAAACTCTACTCATTGAATCTGTGTTTAGTTTTAGGCACAGATAGAGAATGATGGAAATTGTTGACGATTGTTGTAGGTAAACGAGTATGTGTTATTGGACAGTGGGGACCATACATTGGAGCTCAGTCGAGTACTTACCATAAAAACAATGATAGAGCGGAAACAGACTCGCAACGGCTCTTCTGTGAGAAAGAGAAAGTTAGATAGACGGTGAGATAACATCGTGATGATCAGTTTAATTATATAAGAAGGCCGCTCAACAAGAATATTCGACTTGAAAACGATTATGTTATTTTTAGTTGCGGAACAATCCATCGTGTATCGTGTTCTATATATAGTTCTAGGACAGAAACTCGGCTGATTAAATTTTCGTTCGTAGATTGGAGCTCAGTCAGGTACCAATTATAAAAGTACCGATGGAGCAGAGATAAATTCGCAATGTCTCTTCTGTAAGAAAGGGGAAGTAGGGAAGCGAAAAGGTCTTTGCTCGCTAGATTTTGAAGACTGTTTTGTATCCTGTCAAAGCAAGAAAGAGTATTATTAGAAGCTTCCTCCCCAGATATAGCAATATTGCCCCATCTTAGGATGTATTTTGTTATTGTATAGGTAGAAAATTGCGTCGGGATACGGAAACACTTTCCGGAGCGATAAAATTGTCCCGCCATTTTTTCTAGTGATTTGTAGGTTTTCCATTTCAGGTCAGCGGTGAAAATCAGTCCCAAAACTTTGTCAAAGCAGGGTGCTGTCTCAAGATAAAATCTGTTTAAGTGGGGATATGAGCATTGGTAGTAAAATGATAGACGTTTTGTTTTGGATGAATTAAAGGTAACTAACCATTTTTTTTACCCCATTGCACCACACGTTTCAGATTTGAGGAGAGAAAATCAGAAAGATCCTGGTCTTTGTCGACCTTTGATGTGTTGCCATGGATCGTCTACATAAATATTGATCGTCTGCATAAATATTGATCGTCTGCATAAATATTGATCGTCTGCATAAATATGGATCGTCTGCATAAATATTGACGAATTATGGTAGAATATGATTTTAAAGATTGATGATGAAGAACAGGAAGAGAGTCGGGCACAGAATGGATCCATGAGGCACGCTAGCGTTAAAAATGTAAACTTCGGATTTCTGCCCATCAATAAATAAACTTATCCGAGAGCAGGGATATGGTAATTGAGAGGGCATTTCCAGCTATTTCGTAGGTAAACATTAAACCCTTAAATATATCAAGAACTATTGCTCTAGAAACGAAACCTCTTGAAAATACTAAGACATGTTACCTCGGTTGAATTAGCTACTCCCTAGAAACTTCAACTTTCAGTGAAAACCGGATTCGCACTGATAATCATATTGATATTCGTTTTATTAGTTTAGAGGAGTACATAGGATTTATTTACCTTTTTTATTATTTATTTGATGTATCGGGACCTCGGTGACAAACGCTTGTGATTACTAAACTAGGTATAGACTTACCTCCGATCAGTCTGAAAGAAGCGCTGAGGAAATCCAAAGAGCAGATAAAAAGATACAGCAAGCCGATTATGAGCGCCAGTTTTGTAAAGCCTTTCAAAACACGAAGTACTTTCTCTTGACCAGTGAGCTCTGCAAATAACGACAAAGAAAATCAGCTTAAGCAAAAAAACAAAACAAAAAAGCAAAAAAAAAAAACAACAAAAAAAAAACGAAAGAATATGTGGTGGAAGAATGGGTGGTAACTGTGTAATTTTAAATGGCCAAGGCCAAAAGTCACTCGAGGATAAGGGCTAATGAGATTTTCAGTCGGATGATGATGATGTTTAATTCACAGGACAACGTGACAGATATTATATATGTGGGAAAACATTACCGTGCTACGGGTGGAAAGTTACTAAAATAGATATTATCTTACCTCCGATTATTCTGAAAGAGACGATGAGGAAATCCAGATGATACATAAAATGGTACAGTAAGCCGATTAATTAACACCCGGGAA
Organism: Euprymna scolopes; assembly: GCF_053919585.1. Lineage (NCBI taxonomy): Eukaryota > Metazoa > Mollusca > Cephalopoda > Sepiida > Sepiolidae > Euprymna > Euprymna scolopes. The sequence goes on from NC_136487.1 coordinate 64,003,861, forward strand.
CTCATAGTACTACCTCCCCCCCACACACACATACAAAGAAAACAAAACAAACAAAAACACCAAAAAACGAACAAACAAGTGGCGGAACTCGTCCAGTTTTACTATGTGTAAACGTTTTGTAAGATTTTTTAAAACATCTTACAAATTGTTTACACACGTTAAAACTAGGCGGGTTCGGTAGAGAATCTAATTCTAATGTTTTGTAAATAAATTGTGTGATATACTTTTTTTCTTTTTTGTCCTACAAGTTCTCGATTGTTATTCACACAATGTTTCGGTCGATTTAACCTCCAACCTTCTTCAGGCGTATTTCGTCGAACTTGGGAATTTTTCTGTCGAATTCTGGAATCTGCACAGACGTTTTGAACGCAAGGCGTACTCAATAAAGTACTTGGTAAGCATCCCGTTGTAAATTACATTCTTCTGAAGGTTAAAGGTTCAACTCTCAGTGCAGACGATACTAAAATACAATTGCGAATTACTTACGATTTCTACCCAATCATGACTGACGGAACGAGAACATGCTTTATACTGTTATTTTACCTCAAACAATGCACAGTGCTATTTGGACGTCAAGGGCTACTATTTGGGACCAAATTTACAGGGATATTAACTAAGGAGTTAAGCAGCGAAATGTTTGTTCACATTACATTTGAACTTCTGGATGTCATGACAGTCAGGGAAGCAGGGATCCGAGAGGGAATTCCAAAGTCTAGCAGTTCCAGGGAAGAAACTATTAGAGTAGAAGATTTTCCAGCCTCCATGAATCTCTACAGAGTTGAGTTGGGAGTTTGCTGCTTTTCGAGTTAGTTGGGAGTATTTATTTCGAAGGAGTACACGTGTTTCGAGTTCATCGGAGCACATTCTGTTAAAATGCTTGTAAAACAGGCACAGGGGTTCAACATTTCAGAGATCGGACATAGGTTGGAGTTTGCTTGATAGAGTGGAACCTATTAGATTGGAGATCCTGTCGAAAAGCGAGGGACCAGTAGCATATTCAACAGGCCAGATGTGGCAACAATAGTCTATGTATAGACGAATGGTGCCTTTGTAAAGATATAGGATCTACTTCTGTGGATTAAATATGCGGTTATGTTCGAAATTCCGTGCAGATTCCCGAGTTCAATATAAAGATTTCTGAGTTCGACAAGATTCAACTGCAGAAAATTGGAGGTTACGTCAGCCGAAATGTTGTGTGAATAACACTCAAGATGAGAACAGTAGTCCGAATAATCCAAATAATACGAATTATCAATCCTCATCTCCAAATAAGTTCTTGAGTGTTAACTATTTTGTAGTTTTGCAATTTTTACTCCGGAATTGCATTAGATAGAAAAGCAATAAATGATAAAAAAAAAATAACAGTGCGCATTATTTTAATGCGCACTGTTATTTTTTTTTAAATAAATAAATAAATAAATAAATAAATAAATAAAAAAATAAAAAATAAATAAAAAAAGGACGAGCAAAAAATACTTATCTGGGACGTTGATAATACATGTATATGATATTTTATTTCTGATTTCGTGACCTTAGATTGGGTTTCTATTAAGGAGAGCTGGAGAAACGTTAATATTGCTTTCCGTAAGTAAAAAAAACAATGTATGATTTTCAGAAATAGTTTTTTGTAGCTTTGACATCAACACCGTACGCACCATTTTTTTTTATACAACAAAACAATGTTCTCTCACCTGACCACTTGGGCGAATCATCAAGTAATTCTGGGGCATTCCAAGGATCATCTTCAGCCATATCACCGGCCACATCTGTACTAACGCTACCATTCCGATTTTGAGAATCTTTATTTTCAATCTTCGTTGATGGAAGCTCGACTTTTATTTGGTCACTCGAGGGTAGACTGTGTCCATTCTGAAAAAAAATAAAAAATAAAAAATAATAATAATAATAATAACGAATACGATGTGGTAAATCACATAATAAGTAAATGCAGCAAAGTATTACCAAAAGAATACAAACACATACACGAACTACTATTCTCATCTTGTGTGCCATTTTCACAACGTTTCGGTCGATGTAACCTCCGACTTTCTTCAGGTGTATATTGTCGAAAATAGTTTTAAAGCTCCCAAAATTCGTCCCAGAACTGTCCGTAAGGATCCGTGACACAATGTCAATTCCCAAGTTCAACAGAAACATTTCCGAGTTCGACATGATACACCTGAAGAAGGTCGGAGGTTACATCGACCGAAACGTTGTGTTAATGATACTCAAGATAATAATAGTAGTCCGATGAATACACATAATACGAATAACCAATCCTCATCTTAAAAATTCAGAAACGTGAATGTTAAACATATAAACCAATGGTACAAACCAATGGTAAAAAAAACGGTACAAAATAATGGTACAGACATAAACCAGATAAACTTATCCACGTAAGGATACGGTATGTCATAATAATCAACAAAAAGAAACAAGAAAACAACGACGCACTGAATTATTTATTATAATCGAAACTTGCAAGAGAATTGAAATTGAAAGTAGAATACAAAGACAATATAATACCATTGTACATTGTAAACGCACTGGGAACACTCTCCAGACAACATGTAAGAAAAGACTGAGAGAAATTGGAATCTAAAGGAAAATTAAGACAATACAATGAGGACAATGTTGCAAACAACTAACAAAAATCCATCAAACGCGGAAACCAAAGCACATACACAACGAACGCAAACTAGTGACATAAACGTTGAAACAGGAATAAAACAAGATTAAAAGGAAGGCCACATACACTTAAAGGGAACAAAAACTGCAAAAAACATCCCTCTCAAGTACAAAACACAATGTGATATCATACAAAATGGTAGTGAAGAACCAAGGAAGATGGAAGAACCGAGTAGCAATAGCACTAACCAGATACCCAGTAGAGTATTACGAAGAGTACTGAAACCTTTGGCAAGCTTATTGCTATCTAAATTTCAGCGAAAAGTAATGATCGTTACCAGCGAAAAATCAATGGTAAGCATCTACAACTGTAGCGAAAATGTTTTTGCAATGATTATTGAAAAAAGTGGAGAGTACTGATATGTGGGGAGACTCGTTGTCACACAGACTCCAGGGGACACCACCAGTTATGGTCAGTGAACAATCACTGACGATGACCAGTGTAAAAATTCCAAGTTAGTAACATTAAAGTAGTGATACTAGCAGAGACTGGTGCGACACAAAACGATCATGAAGGATCCAGGAGGATGGAAAGACCGAGAAGAGGAAGCACCATGCAGTCCTCAGCTGAAACGATGCAGAGAGTACTGTATCTTAAGGAGACTAATTGCCACTTGTATTCTAAAAAAGCAAAGTCCAACCGTCGTAATCTATAGTAAACGACCGTTGTGATAAGGCAAACGATTATCAAAAGAGGCGACGCATACTAGGTATCTAGGAAACTCAGACTCCATGAAAAGAATACTTGGCAGTGATCAATCATTGATAATGGTTCCTGTGAGAATTCTTAGCGAATAAATGATGATATATGTAACTCTTACTATTACTATTTTATAACCTCTGTTGTCTTTGTACATATAAAAACAACCAATTGTCACACTTAGTGTCCAGCAGTAGTACATCCTGTTGGACACCTCTATATACATGCCAATATAGAAATAAAGAGAAAGACGAATAGAAGGCCTACGTGCGGAGTAAACTTGAAATATGTGGTGAAATAAATACGCACATCTGCGTAAAAAAAGGGCATCTCTTTTGGGCTTTCGTTTGTATAAAGTGATTTGACTTTTTTACCTCCCTTTGTTATTATAAACTCTTTACATTAATATTTTCTCTATTAATGAAACAGTAGATGTATGTACGTGCGTCTGTGTATGTAAATTTTAACCGATAAACTCTTAAACTACGGGTCACATAACTCTGAAATTAACAGTCAATAGTAATCATATACCAAGGAACGAATAAAATCTTTGCTTGAATGTATGAATAAGCGTACAGAAGTCGGCATGTTTATTTCACCTTGCCGACATTTCTCTTAGTTTGCGCATGCGTAAAACTAATCATAACTAAAAGTGGTTTAGTTTCATAACTTTTTGGCTATCTGTCGAGTTAGCTCAAACGGTAGTGAACACGGCTGGGGCGCTAAATGCTTTGGCTTCGATTCTAGCTGATGGTACCCAAGTCATTTTAAAATTTTTTTTTGAAATCAATACTATCAGGTATAATATATTCAATAGATAATTGGCTCTATAATAATACATACGAAATTTGCATGAATTAAAATATATTTAAGCGTATTTTAAGACCGGACAGTGCTGGACACCAATTGTTAGTCAATAAAAAAAATAGCACCAATCCTATTAATACATACAGAAGTGAGAAACATTCATTTTAGAAATTTGATAAACCAATAACATTTTTTTTTTCTAAATTAAAATATATTTTTTCTAACGGAGTCACGATTTATCATGGCCTAAAGACCACTCGAGGATAAGAGTTAGATGAGTGCTACGAGAACGTTGGGAAACACCGTGATGATTTATGATCGTGGTGATTGGGCAGAATTCTAATATTTAAGAAAGCAGCGCAACAATTTGTTTATTTACATTCTACTTGAAAACGGCAATGTTGTAGCTAGCTGGGAAGCAGCTCAGCTGTATTGTGTCACACACACTGCCAGTCTTTGGGTATTACATTTTATTCATGGACGTTTCGTTTAGGTTTAGATAATGATAGAAAACAGAGGAAACTATTAACAGTGGGTGTAGCTTGACAAATTTTGATTTAGATTTAGGTACATATATATATATATATATATATATATATATATATATATATATATATGAGAGAGAGAATGATAGTCTATTGACAATGTTTGCAGCTAGACGAGTTTTTGTGAAAATTTTACAGAAAAAGAACAATTAATTTAAGCTCAGTCGAGCACCTGCCATAAAAATAACGATAGAGAAGAGAAAGACTAGCAATGTTTTTTCTGCGACAAAAAAGGTAGTAGGGAGGAGAAAAGAGCATCACCCACTAGATTTCGAAGTCGGTTTTCTACTCTGTTAAGGCAGGAAAGGGTGCTCTGGGCAGCATCTTCACAGATTTGGCAACTCCATCTTCTTCATACAATTCTCCGGTACCAGTCATCTCTCGCGGAACGTATATTTCCTCTCCGATAAGCAACACCATTGAACTTCAACTCTCACGAAATGTCGTACTATCATTCATTAATACCTATGTCACCCATTTAACCAACCATTCATTCTTAATTGTTTCCAGCTAAATTTAATTAACGTTTATCCAACGCAACTTAACGCTGACGTCACTTCCGGAACCGACTTCATTATTTTGCGCGCTACACAACGACGAACACAATGAAACAGCTTTTATATTTTAGTGTCACTTAAATATGTGTCGAACTGTGCTGTGGTTTCTTAAAAAGTAGGATACAATAACAACAACAAGACAGTGCGCATTAAGGTAGCGGCAAGTACATAATCGTTACATTGCTTTAACAAACAATATTAATAAGATGATGTAACAATATTCGCGGAGGTGAGATCAGTAGCAGCGCGTCAGTAGGTGATGTGGAACCGCCACATTGAGTTTTACTTATATAAAAGTTTAATTTACTTATTTATGTAATAGAGCCATTGGCGCTGAGAACAGTAGCAGCAGCATAAAGATATGCAAATTATCAAGCCGGCTGCACGAAGTGACGTCACAGTAGAGACAAAAGGACGTGTGGTCAGAAAAGCACGTGTTTGAGACATGTTCGGAGAAAGAGAGGTGTTCAGGATGTGTTCGGAAAAAGAGAAATGTTCGAGACATGTTCGGAGAAAGAGAGGTATTCGAGACATGTTCGGAGAAAGAGAGGTATTCGAGACGTGTTCGGAGAAAGAGAGGTATTCGAGACGTGTTCGGAGAAAGAGAGATATTCGAGACGTGTTCGGAGAAAGAGAGGTGTTCAAGACATGTTTGGAGAAAGAGAGGTGTTCCAGACATGTTCAGAGAAAGAGAAGTGTTTGAGACATGTTCAGAGAAAGAGAGGTATTCGAGACATGTTCAGAGAAAGAGAGGTATTCGAGACATGTTCGGAGAAAGAGGGGTGTTCGAGACGTGTTCAGAGAAAGAGAGGTGTTCGAGAATTGTTCGGAGAAAGAGAGGTATTCGAGACGTGTTCGGAGAAAGAGAGGTGTTCGAGACCTGTTCGGAAAAGCACATGTCCGAGACACGTGTGTGACGTCACCGCTGAGACGAGAAGTCATACGTGGACGAAGAAGGGGAAGTGAATTGTTTAAATATTTAGAAATAATAGGTTTTTTGAAAATACCACACATAGAGGCTTTTGTAAAAAAGAAAAAGTGCGTCGAGTTTTTCTTCCTTTCTTTTGCTTCTTAGCGGCGGAGTCTGCAACGTGTTGAGCCCTGCTAAAATGTAACGACACCGTTAAAAAAGGTGTACTGCATTAAATTTGTAAGTTTACCGTTGCCCCTATTTAGTGACTTGCCATGAATTAAAATTTAGATGCAAGATCCGGTTTTGTGTAAAGTCTTTAAAAATCAAAAATAATTTTGTAAATAATGCTATGTCAACTATTGATTAATTAATTTTATTATATGATTGGGACATGTGATGAGGACGGCGAGCTGGCTAAGGGCAGAAGAAACGCAAGGTGCCCTAAACTATGCTTCTTAGATGTTTGCAAGAGGAACATGAAGCAGTGCAACATCACTCATGGAAAAGCCTGACTAAAATCGCTCTGTTTGGCGACTGACAGTACAACAGGGCACGTTCAATACAGAAGCTGTGCGTGCGGAATCAATTGTAGTGAAAATAGTCAGGCGGAAGCAGCGATATCAACACCCCCAGCAGCCATCCATCTCCATCTGCACCAAGTGCAGTAGGCACTGCCATTTCCAAGTTGGACTGTATAACCATTCTCAGTGGTACAGATAGACACCAGTGCTACACCGTCGTCTTCTGAGACGGACGGTTGTCGACGATTTCCATCATTTTTCACCTATTTTTACGGAGTTTCATACAATTTAGAAGCTCAATAATTATTGCGTGTGCTTTAAATAATTTCTTTATGAATACAATTTTGAAGCTGAGAAGTTTTTAATTAAGATGAAAATAAAGAAATGCGTGGATCCCGTTCATTCTCTAATGTTAGTTGCCATATTAGCAGAGCACAAACGATCGAACAGTACGAAAGTGTTTTGATAAAATTTGCACTGGTTATTATGAAAGCGTGTGCAATGTAGCATGTTTTGCAAATACATGTAAGTGACGGATGTTGCAGTGATGGATGCTTGGCCAAAAGAAGAAAGGGGTGTAGAGAGCTGAAAATATCTCTGACCTGAATCATTGTGCCTCTCTGGACCCGGGTGTCTCCCTTGAAGGCTCTTGGCCAAAGGAATCTATAATGAATCTGCAAAGTATGTATAGTGTGTCGGTCTGATCGAGCGAAGACCCGCAAGTCTGCCATTCAACCTTGGTTTTGCAAGTGCCACTTATCCAAGATACTAAACATCATTATTATTTACTAGTAGGGAGACCCGAGATTGCCCAGAATTGAATGATGATTAACGAATGTTTCACTCCCATATTTTTATTGTCACCCAAATTGGCGAAATCGTCCGTTTGTCAATCAAATCGATTGATTGCCTGCTCTAGTTGGGAACACATTGTGGTTCACCAGAAGGAAGATTCACATGCCTCCTCACAGTGATCTAGTCCACAATACAATGTAGTCTAAATTGCACTGAAGAGAACCTTTTGTGGATTTTATAAAATTATTTTTATATATACAATCGCTTGAATTAAACTTTAAAATGTAAAATTCAACTATCATACGTCAATTGTGCTCTAAACAGAAAGATTAATTCCGAACGCGCCCCTGTCATATCAAAGAACCTACTGTTGATTTTATATGTCCTGCCTTTCGTGCTAGTGTGATAATAAAACTTCTCAAATGCACTTGTGATGTTAGGCTGTTTAAGGTGTTAACTTTGCCCAAAACCGTCTGTTCCTTCTTTTATCGGATCATTTCGATACTTATTGAAAACATTCCTATACAAAAGATATTTTAGAACATTGCGAGGCACATAAGTACCTTCGTGTGAAAATTCATAAAATAAAAAAAGTCCAACACACACACACACAGACACACACACACAACTCTTTTTATATAATAGATAGATAGACAGACAGACAGATAGATAGATAGATAGATAGATAGATAGATAGATAGATAGATAGATTAGGCATGTGTTGTCTTTGCTTGGGATGCGAATTCTTTGTTGCACCGTTGAGTAGATCGACGGACAACTTTGGCCCGGCCGAATGAGTGCACACTGCGCATGTTCACAATAAGAGCCTTGAAAATCAAGCAGAGAGAGGATAACCATAGTTATGATAATTGATATTTGAATACAATTTTTGAGAGAAAAAAACAACAAAAAAACTTCAAAATATAATAGAAATGTATAAGGAACTTGATTTCGGTATTACAATGTCCGACCGTCCGGAGCTAATCGGTACTGTAGAAAGCGCTTCCCGGATGGACTCAATAAATAAATGCTTGTTTCTAAACTCGGCCATTGTTTTTTCTTTTTCGAAAAGCCTAATAAATTGTTGGGCATTTTAAGATTTTAACGAATGAATCAATCATATTTGAATCGAAGAGAAGAATGAAAAAGAAATGTTATACGTATTGGAGCTATTGTAAATTGTAACTAAATTAACAGTAATTGCTTTTGACTGGGTTAATATCGCAATTTGTCGTAACATGTTGTGAAAGAAGAAAGAAATGCGACGAAAAAAATACTTTTTTAAAACTCAACTTAATTAAAATAAAATATTGGTTGACATTCAAAGTAATTATAAGATTTTGTTGAACCGATAACATTGATAATTTGTTTTATGCAATGGAGCCATGACTTATCGAGGCTTGAAGGCTACTCGAGGATAAGAATTAATGAATGTAAGGCGGTAGTGTAGTAATCGTTAATGGTGTAAATTGAGTAGAATTTTATTATTTAAGGAGACGGTTCAACAAGAATTTGTTTATATTGGACTTGAAGGCTACAATATTGTAGTCAGCTGGAAGTAGGCCAGCGGAACAGCGTTCTACAGGCGGACAGCTCAAGAACGAAGCTTTGTTCATAGAATCTACGTTTAGATTTAGGCATAGATACAGAGTGGGGAAAATTGTTGATAGTAGTTGTAGCTAGTTGAGTGTTTGTTTTTGGTGACACACTAGCAAGTTGGAACTATAGATTGGAATTCAGACGAGTACCCGCCATGAAAATAACGATAGAGCAGTGACAAGCTTACAACGACCCTTCTGTGGGAAAGAGGTTGCAGGGAAGAGAAAAGGGCACCAGATTTCGAAACAGGTTTTGAAGTCTATCAAGGCTGGATACCTAAAAATTTTGAAATATGAAGATATAAAAAATACAACCACCCTATTAAATTCAAGAGAGGAACTAATATTCACATGCAGTCATAAACGTTGGTTTAAATTTAATAAATATAAGCCACCTTAAATCATTAAAAATTACTTATTAGTAAAAATAGATTACAATATTTTTTTTATTATTCTGTAATAAATTAAGCTAGGCTGATTATCTCCCTTACATTCTTTAATTAAAGAAATATGACTAATTATCCCCCTTGCATTATTTAATTATACAAATAACATTATCCTCCAATTTCTTTCGAATTCTAAACCTTAGCGTCCTTTAATCAAAAGTACACTAGCGGATATAAATTATTACACAAGCCTTCTTTTTGAAAATTTATAATTTGATAGGCTGAAAAGCTATAGCAAGCATCTATATGAGTACTTTAACCATAGTTCCTGATTTCAAAAGGCGAAAAATTAAAATGTAAATATTTGTAGGCATGTTTTTATGTATATATATGTATATTTATGTATATGTATATATATGTGTGTACTTTTTCATATATATGCATGTATATATTTGTGTATGTATGTATGTATGTATGTATGTATAATATTGTACTTAAACCAAATTTATATTTATAATTTTACTCTATTTTATTTCTATCTCTAACCCATATTAATTTTCTTATCAAGTTTAAATCCATACCTTTATTTTAATTTTTTCCAGATACATCTGCCTTACTTTAATGCTAGGTTTATTTATGGTGTCTTTTACATTTAATAAAAAACCTTTCCCAATATTTGCTGATAAGGAAGCCTTGTTTGATAAAAAACTATATGTAATAATTATTGTCCGTAACTTGATGTCTACCACAATAAAAACACTGTTTTCTGAAACGATCGTACAAATAATTGATTTTGTCGTTGTTCCTTCTTATGAAACGGATTTTTAATTATAATTTGATTTTTAAATTATCAATCACATTACTAAATATATATATATATATATATATATTAGCAGTTCAGTTCGGCTTTGCTCGGGCCCTATGTACTGTTCATAACTTTATGTGCATTTGTATATATATATATATATATATATATATATATATATATATATATATATATATATATATTAAAAAAGTTTGACTCATGTCCAGGTAACCTACATCTAAAATTTCAAGGGTTTAAACCCAAAATTGGTGGAAGAATTTGATAGAATCTGCAAAGGTCATCTGTTTCAACTTTGACCTCTTGGCAGCCATATTTCCGCCCCCCCCCCCAAACTGATTAAAAAGCTTGCTGCATGTCTAAATACCCTTTATGTAAAATTGCAAATGTTTAGATTAAAAATTGGCTGAATAGTTTGCTAAAGACCACAAAGGTCAAATCTTTTGAACTTTGACCCCTTGACAGCCAAATTTTCGGCCAAACAAACGATTATATATATTGATAGATAGGGCGTAACTAAAAGAAAACACATGCAACTTACTTCCTAATTTTCGGATTATTTCTTTACTTTTGCCCATATTCCTTTAAAGTTGAGGAATTCATTTTCTTCTGATGACCAAGGGCGGAATCAATTCAAAAATTGACATGAACGATTCTGCGCTGCGAAGCAGGTGCTGTCAACAATTGAACATTCTAACATTCTTAAAGAAATACGCGATAAGATGGACAATTTCTTGAAATTTGGAATATAGATCTTTCGTCATTATATATATATATATATATATATATATATATATATATATATATATATATTACATCGGCATTACCACTTATCAAAGCCAAGCGGCCACTTGAGGATAAGGTTTAGAGTGTACAGCATAAATTGGACAATGTAGTCATCGTTAGTAATGGAAATTCGGTAAATTTGTTAACAAGTGGAACGGCTCATCAGGAACTTGTTTACGTTAGACTTGAAAACAATCATATTGTAGTCAGCTGGAAAGCAGGAAACGGAAGACAATTCCACAGGGGTGCAGTTCTAAGAAAGAAACTTTGTTCATGGAATCTACGCTTAGGTTTAGGCACAGATAACGAGTGGGGGATTATTGATAGTGTTTTCAGCTAGACGAGTGTTTCTTGTGAAAGTTTGGCGAGGGGGACCATAGACTGAAGCTCAGTCGAACACTTTCCATGAAAATAACGGAACACTAGAGACAAACTCGCAACATCTCTTCTGTGAGAAAGAGGTTGCAGGGAAGAGAAAAGGATATCTCCTACGAGGCTACGAAGTTTATTTTGTAACTCTATCAAGACAGGACAAGTCCTTTCTAGCAGCTCTTGCCCAGATGTGGCAACAGTATTCCATCCTTGGACGTACCTGGCCCTTATATAGATAGAGAATTGCATCAGCAATGAGATATTTACTGGATCGATAGAAGGATCCCACCATTTTTCCAGTGGCCTTGGCATCAGATTTTATGTACTTGTTCCCTTTAAGATCAGGTGCAAATGGCAAGCCCAGAAGCTTGTCAAAACTTGAGGCCTCCTCAAGACGAGAGCCATTCATTTCAACAGATGCCAGATGGGGATCAGAACGTTGATGATGTAAAGAGAGAAGCTTGGTTTTAGATGTATTAAAAGTAACCAGCCACTCCTTTCCCCATTGTACCACGTGCTCAAGATCAGAGGATAGAGAATCGGAGAGAACTTGGTCGTTTACTGACTTAGATGTGCTACTATATATGGTAGTGTCATCAGCATAAATGTCTACAAATGATGTAAGGATGTGATTTGGAAAGATCAGGAAAAGAGTTGGGCCTAGGATGGACCCCCGAGGGACTCTAGCATTAATACTGTGAGCTTCTCATTTTTTACCATCAACTACTACTCTTATGAACCTCTCAGAAAGAAATGATTTAATAACTGAGAAGACATTTCCAGCTATACCATAGCTAGAGATCTTGTGAAGTAAACCTTCATGCCATACTATCAAAGGCCTTTGATATGTCAAGAGCAATTGCCCTAGAAAGGTTGCCTCCGCCGAGAGATTCGCTAATCCTATGAGATATAACTGTAAGCACATCTGCTGTAGATCTAGCAGAACGGAAACCATATTGTGTGTCACTAAGAAGGTTATTTTTGCTGAGATGGTTGATTACTTCTGTATTTAACACAGATTCCAGCAGCTTACTCATGACGCACAGGCGACTTAT